>NW_026054811.1:0-375563 GCF_022836535.1 Colletotrichum spaethianum | reverse complement strand
TTTAAAGAAATCTTAATAGATTTTATTATAAGGTTACCCTTTATATATAACAGTAAGTAAGAAGTAGATGTAATCTTAATGATTGTAGACTAATTCACTAAGTACTATGTATATATAGTAGTTAATACTATAATAACTATAATAAAACTTGTTAAAATAGTTTATAAAAGGATAAAGCTATAATTTAAAGCCTTAAAAGGAATTATCTTAGATAGAAGACTAGTGTTTATAAGTAACTTCTAGTTAGAACTTTGTTTTTACTTTAAAATAAAATAAAGGCTTTTTATAGCCTTTTACTTATAAACTAATAAATAAACTAAAGTAATAAATAAAGTAATTAAATATTACTTTTACTATTTTATAGCTATAAAGTAAAATAACTAGCTAAATCTACTCTTATTAATAGAATTTACTATAAATAACATAAAAAATATAATAATAAAAGTAAGTCTATTTAAAGCCTTAATAAGCTATTCTCTAAAGTTTTAACTATATCTTAAAGATAAGATCTAAAAAGAAGAAGTATAAGGTATAAAAGACTACCTAAAAAAACTTATTAACCTTAAAGATTAATTAAAAAAATACTAAAAAAAAGCTATTAAAAGATAAGTAAAAGCCTATAATAACTATTATAAAGCTATAACTTTTTAAATAAAATAACTAATTATATTATTAACTAAAAATTTATATTTTAAAGCTATTAAAAGAAAATTAATACCTAGGTTTATAAGACTATTTTAAATCCTTTAAAAAATAAAATTATAGGCATATTAGCTAGTATTACTAAAAAAATATATAAAACTATAAAATATATTTTATATTAATCTACTAGAACCCTAGAAAACTAATACAAGAAATAACAAACTATTACTAACTCTTAACCTAAAGAATAGTAATAAAAAGTAGAAGCTAAATTAAGTGGTTAACTATTAAGATACTAAAAACAGGATATACTACTTAGTTAAATAGACCAGCTAACTATTAAAGTATAACTCTTAAATTAACAAAGAAGACATAAGGAATACAAGAAAAGCAGTATCTAACTATAAAAAAAAGACTAAAAAGACTAAAAAATAAACTAAAAAGGTATATAAAACTAAACCGAATTAGTACCAAAAAGTACTAGTTATTTTAACTAAAATATAAAACTTTTTACGCTTTAATTATAAATATAAACGCTTAAAAAAGAAAAAAATATTAACTATAATAATAAAGCGTTATAATTCTACTAAACCCTTTTACCTTAAACTAAATATAAAGTCTTTTAAGGATAAGTTAAGCTAAGCTTTATTAGCTTAATATGCTAATAAATACTAACTAAGAAGTTAATAAGGTCTAGGTAAGTTATAAGCTATAAAGCTTAGTTGTAAATAAGGCATATAATGTTATTATAAGCCTTTTGCTTATATAACTACTAGGTAATAAAACCCTGATTACTAGGAATTAAGCGGTAGTTTTAATAAAAGTCTTAGGAAAAATAAGAAAGTTAGTAATTAAGCTAGTAAAATATAAGGGAAACCTAAGGATAAACATTAGTATACATAAATAAATAACTAAAAGGAACCTAAACTTAGCTAGTATAACTAGCTATAAGGATATAACAGGTATTAATTATAGACTTATAGTTATAGAAGTTAGCTTATAGAGAAACGTTAATAAAATATAAGTGAAATAAGGAAAATTAATTACATTAGAGGAATACGCTTAGAAACAGAATTATAAAAGTCATAATAATAATTAATATTAAGATTAATAAGAGCCTAAAGAAACTATACTATAATATCACTTAATTCCTCTATAATATTAGCTATCTCCTTATAATTAATATAGTAATAAATACTATAAAAAATAAATAAAGTATTCTAGTAGTTACCTAGGATAATAGTAGTATACTATAAAGAAATATTAGTAATAACCTAATAAATAACCTAAAAAAGAAATAAATAGGGATATAGCTATTAATATAATAAATATACTAGGTATAGTAATAAGAACCTAAAAAGGTAAAGTAATATTAAAAAATAAGAGGTTACTTAGCTAAGGTTTAGTTATTTTAGTGTCTTTTAATAGTAGTATAAATATAGTATATATAAGCCTAAATAGCCTTAAGATTAATACCTTTTAGCTTAAGGTTAAGGATACAAGGGAAATTATCTAGTAACTCTGAACTGTTACCTAAGCGAGAAAAAGAAGAATCATTATTCGAATTATTATTAGGCTCTTTGTTACTAGTATCTCCACTATTAGATAGCACAAGCAATTACAACAGCTTAGGTAATAGCTAGGGAGATAGTAATAGCTAGGGGGATAGGTTAGGTATAGTTAACTAATTGTTATTATTGTGTTATAAAAAGAAGTTAATAATGTTAATAAAACCTAAGTAAAACCCTAAACTTTACTATTACTTTTTTTTATATTAGAGGAAAGGCTAGTATTATAATAAGCTTTATAACAACAATTATATGTACATATAATAACAGTTTTTTTTGTATAGATAGATAGCTATATAGTAATAGGCTTTTTAGCCTTAGTATATAAAGAACTAGCTATAGTATTATAGTAGAAAGATAACTAAGAGATAAGGGAAATATAAGTAATAACTAAAAGAAAAAATAATTTATATTAATTATAAGTATAGTTAATAAAATATAAGTAAATAGTTAAAATTTATAAAATATTATAAAAGCAAAAAGGTAAAAAATCTTTAGTAATAAAAAATAAAAAAAAATAAAAAATTAAAAAAATAAATAATTAAATTTCTTTTTATTAAAAAAAAATAATTATATATAGACTATATAAATAATAGATAATAGTAAGGAAAAGTTTTTATTAGTAAGATAAGTAAGCTAATAGGTACTAATACCTTAGTATAACCTTACCTAAACCTAAAAAAGACAAGCAAGCCAGTTAAGGATAACTAGCTAAAAGGGGGTATAATTATCAAAGGATAATAAAGTAGCTTACCTATAAGCACTATAGCATAAGGTAACACAGCCACAAAGAACAGCCACAGGATTATAAAGTTCATAATACTGTCTTAGGGTATAAGGCCTATTTAATAGGCAAAAGGCTAGAGATTAGCAGGCTAAGATCCAGCTTTTGTTCAATACAAGACCTACGTTTTATAATTATACTATTCCTAACTATGGTTCTTTTACACTAAATGTATATATAATAAATATATAATATATTATATAAATAAAGCTAAAGCCTAAAGAACCTAGATTAAAGAATAAACTTTTCTTAAGGTAAAACCAGTGAATATAAAAGGAAAATTAAACTATTAATACTACTTAAAAAACTAAGGACATTAACTATACTAGGATAGTAGTGTTACTGGTCGGAGAGATGTATGAAGGATGATTGTATTAAGGTCTATCTTGACGTGCACACCGCTACTTATAGTTGGGCACGCACTACCCACGTGATGGCTAGCATCACGTGACGCTGGCAGTAGCCACCCTGCCAAGGGGGTAACAACTGCCCCCTGACGCTTTAACAAGCAATAGTCCCTATTGCTTCACTGGGCTAGTCCAGTAACCTTCTTCTGCAACAGCAGAAGGCGTGTTGGTAGGTATGTTGGTAGGCGTGTCAGTAGGCGTGTTGGTAGGCGTGTTAGTAAGCGTGTTAGTAGGTTTGTTGGTAAGCGCGTTGGTAAGTATGTTGATAAGCGCGTCAGATAAATAGGGTTGAATTGAAGGTCGGCAGATAGGGGTGTCGTCTACTGCAGAGAGGTTGATCGCAACGTACAAGTGTAGGGCGTAGGTGTGGTTGCCTTTGTTTACCGAGGTTTGCTTTTCGGCCTAACTAGAAGGTCTAGTAGCTGACTCGAAGGTCAGCCAATTGCCCTCACGTGAAGGTACAATTATGGCTCTTTTGAGAAGTTGCTATCTTTTTGCCCTTTCTGTAAGGTAGCAGCTCCTTAGCCTTTGTTTACCGAGGTTTACTTCTTGGCCTAACCAGAAGGTCTGGTGGCTGACTCAAGGGTCAGCCAATTAATTGCCCTCACGTGAAGGTACAATTATAGCTCTTTTAAGAAGTTACTATCTTCCTGCCTTTTCTGTGAGGTGGCAGCTCCTTGGCCTTTCGGCCAATACACCTGTCTCCTTACCTGTATAGAGGTTATGCTACCACTTGTTACCGGTCAGAGAGATGTATGAAGGATGATTGTATTAAGGTCTATCTTGACGTGCACACCGCTACTTATAGTTGGGCACGCACTACCCACGTGATGGCTGGCATCACGTGACGCTGGCAGTAGCCACCCTGCCAAGGGGGTAACAAGTAGGTAGTAACACTAAGGAAGTCCCTATGTTTAGCTACAATAACAGACACCTTACACCTTGTTTTAAGTGTTTATATTAAAGGATAGCCTACGTAAGTTATAATTAATAGTAAAGCTTAAGTAAACTTAATGTTACTATAACTAGTGAATTAACAAGGAATCACATAGAGATTCAAGGAGAATCTATATACTCTATAAAACATAAAAAGAGAAATAGTTAAGTATAGTGAAAGTATTATTAATAGAGAAACTATATAACTCTCTATAATTACCTATAACTATTAAAAATAGCTAATCTTTAATATAGTATAAATAGGAGATATAAATGTTATCCTTAGAATCCTATAGTTATAATAATATAACCTAAGTATAGATTAGAGAATAAATTAACTTTAATAAAGAGATTTAACTATAAGGTAGTATTATAAGCTATAACCTCTAAGTGAATTAAAGCAACATAAATACGTTATATACGTTAAAAGAATCAAGCTTATAAGAAATAAATAATTTAAATAATTTATTAATAATTAATAAAAAAAAGAATACCTCTTTTTAATCCTAGAATAATACTATAAGTATACTAAACTCTTTACTAAAGAATTAGAAATTAGCTTACTTAAACATAGCTTATATAATTATAAGATTCTACTTAAAGAAAAAGTATACCTAAAGTTTTATAAAATCTATAGACTTAATAAAATAAAATATAAAGTACTTAATAAATACTTTAAAGAAAACTTATATAAAGGTTATATTTAACTATTAATATCTCTTATAAAATACCTAATATTATTTACACTAAAGAAAAATAATAAACTATAACTTTATACAGATTACTAATAACTTAATAATATTATAATTAAGAACTATTGTTACCTCTCTAGTAAAGCAAGTCCTTTAAAGGAGCGGTTAGATCTATTGTGTAGTCTAATAGACCTTACGGTCAATGTAGTGAACCTGCTTCACCAAAGATAGGATCTAGAAGATAAAGGTGAAAGAAGTTAATTCCCTTAATAACCCTGTAAGAGGTCTACCTTATATAGTGATAGACCTTCTATGTCTATTAGCAGGGGTAATATATGTCCTCCTTGCCTTAAGATATCGCTATACTAGTAATATCTTATAAGGTCATTATTTATATAGTCTAACTAAAATATTATTATTTTTTTTTTTTTTTACTAATTCTATTAATAAATCTATTTTTATCTTTTATCTATTACTATAGCCTTAATATTATAAATTCTAATAAAGATTATAAGTCTTAAACTCCGCTTAGTATTAGCCTTCCTATATAATCTACTATATCTCCTATTTTTTTTACTATTCCTTATAAATCTATATTTCTTAGTAGCTTATTTGTTCTCTTATTTTTGTTAGTATACATTTTCTTGGTAAGGGTAATAGTTATAGTGCTAGGAGCGTTGTGTTTCTTGGT
This sequence comes from Colletotrichum spaethianum, assembly GCF_022836535.1. NCBI lineage: Eukaryota > Fungi > Ascomycota > Sordariomycetes > Glomerellales > Glomerellaceae > Colletotrichum > Colletotrichum spaethianum. The sequence continues at coordinate 369,843 of NW_026054811.1, read as the reverse complement.
AGCCTTAGCGTAGAGGTTAGTAGCCTTCTAGGCTTTAGTAATACCTTTAGCGCTAAAGGCGTAAGGTTTAACGTTAAGCGGGCAAGGGTTATTATTACTATAACTACTAGTTATATTTCTACTTAACTTATTGTTTTTAGTAATAACCTTATTATAAGAGTTAATAGAGTTAATAGTATAGCTATTTTAATTTTCTTAAATTAAAAGCTAGTTTACTATTATATTAGTCTTATAGTTAATAGTATTAAGCTTATTAAATATTATATTAAACTTTTTAAATTTTATAATAAGCTTAATAGAAATTAAGATTTTATAATAAACTTTAGTAATAAGTTTATTATATAACTAGTTAATTATATTATTTTAAGTAATATTATTGTTTTTTTTAGCTTTAATTTTAATATAAAACTAATTAATAGTCTTATTATAAGTTATAATAAAGTCCTTAAATTTAGCTTTAATTTTATTTTATTAAGTAATAATCTCTTTTTTTTATTAAAGAAATGTCTTAATAGTAGGCGTACTATTAGTAGCTCTACTAGTAAATCTAGTGTTCTTAACTTATACTAAGCTTAACTTCTATAGTTTAATAAAATATTTACTAATAGACTTAATAAAATATTTATTCTTATATAATATATATACTACTAAAACCTATATATAAGATAATAGCTTTATTAATTAACTTAATATACTAGTTATTTTAATATCTTAGGCTTTTTAATAGGCTTTCTTAATATTATAGATAATATTATTTATAATAAATAAAGTATTATTATTTTCTTATTTAGATTTTTTTTTAAAGAACTTATTAAAAATAATAAATACCTCTTTATAAAGCTTATTATTAAAAGTAATAGTTATCTCTCTATTAAGGGTAAAAATAATATCCTTAAGGGAACAATAGTAATTACTAGCCTTACTATAGTAGTTACTTTTACTAGCTTTATTGTAAGTAAAAGTAAAAGTATTAACTATCTAGATAGACTTATTATTACTGTTCTCCTTGTTAGAGTTACTGTCTCTATTGTCGTTAAAGCTATTATTCTTATTGCTTAGGGAGGCTATGTTATTAGCTCTATTATTGTCTCTATTACTAAGGCTAATAAGGCTCTCCTTTAGGCTAAAGGAAGTATTAGTACCTTTAAAAAGTTTGTTTATATTATGACTTCTACTAGTGTCTATAATGTTGCCTTTTTTGCTAGTAATAAGGTTACTAAAAATCAAGATACTAGTTAGGTTATTGTTTTTATTAAGTGTTAGCTAAGTAGCCTTATTACTAAGGGTATTAATAATAAGCGTAAAAGAGAAAGGCTTAATAATAGTGTTACTATTATCTTTAGCTTAGGTAGTTATTATTAGGTTTAGTAGTAGATATATTAAGAAGAAAAGTAAGTTTATTATTATTAAAATAAAAATATTAAAATAAAAAGGTAAAGAAAAGGTTATTATTAAAGCTATTATATAAGGTAATAGTGCTATTAATAGATCTAATAAAAATAGTAATTATTTAAAAAACAAAAAAAATAAAAAAAAAATTTATAAAGCTAAAAAAAAAAGAAAAAATAAAGTTAAAATAAATAATATTTTATTAGCTAATATAAGTACTAGTAATCTATGTTTATACTTATTACGTTTTTCTTTTTTACTTTACCCCTTTAATAAGGTAAGTATATTTAAAGATTTTTTTTTTTTGCTATATAAGAGGTCTATTAGTATTTATTAGTCCTATAAAGTTTACTATTATCTCTAGATATCTTAAGGTAACTTGTGAATTATTTGCTTAAGGATAATTACTTTAATCTAGGATTTTATAGGTATATTAGTAATAATTTCTTTATTAAGCCTTAAGATATTCTTTTTATTATATTTAGCTATTTAGTTAATTAGATAAGCTAATTTAAACTTATTTATAAGTTCTTAAGCTATTCTAATTAGTTCTAAGCATAAGACCTAGCTATTATTCTTAGTAGTAAAGCTTTTTTATTTAATAAGGAATTTAATGTGAAGTTAGTTATGTAGCTAATAGATATGTTGCGTGATAATCCTGTCTAGTTCTTAGATGTTCTCTCTACTTATACTATTAACTACTACTAGCTGTAGCTAAGTACTTTCTTGTTAAAAAGGATCTTTTCCCTGGGCTAGTTTCTAGAGTTATACTACTAAGACTACTAAGTAAACCTGCTATATGGCTAGGAAGTTAAGTTTAGTAGCTAGGACGCCTTTTATTTTGATTATTTTAAAGGGATTAGCTTGCTTTATTAACTATTTCTGTTTAGAATACCTAGGTAGATAGTATCTTTTTCTTAAGTAAAAGTAAACTATATCTTTTTATTAAAAATTAACTAGATTATACTTTTTATTATATTTATTTTTTACTATTACTTTTATAATATTAATTAATTTAATAGCCTCTTCTTAATATAAATAATAAAGGACTTTAATATTAGCCTAGGTACCTTTGTCTTCTATACTAGTAACTAGTGTAATTACTAATCTTAGCCTAAATCTTATTACTACCTTATTAAGCGAGTATCTTATAGAGGATACTAAAGTGTTATTAAGGTTAAATTATAGAGCTAAGAGTATTCTTATCTAAGGTATATTTAGTGTTATAGTAGTATAAAATTAGATTATGATTTCTATTGTCTGGTTTTTTTTTTTATTTATGCTATTAGTTTATGTGTAGTATAACGTAGAAAGGAGAAGTTTAATGTTTAGAGTAGTAAATATATTTTATTAAATAATAGAGGTGAATTTTAGATCTTAATTAGATATAATTTACTATAGTAATCCCTAGTTTATAAGAAGAAGTATCTAAGCTAATACTACTACTTAATCTACTACTATATATATTATATGCCTTATAATTAGTAGTATTTATTTACTAAATAAATAAGAGACTATATATAATATGTTTAGCCTAAGTTAATTTAGTATTAACTAGAGAGTATTTACTAATAGTATATTAAGTATATTAGTAATAAAGTTAATAGTAATAGTATAAAAAGAGGTTATATAGACTAAGATAAGCTGTAATTCTTTTAGCGTTTTTTTTTTGATTTTTAGTATTTTTAATAAGTAGAATAATATTTAATATAGCTAAAAACTTTTATTTACTTTTATCTAATAAGAAGGTCTTTAAGCTTATAAGTTATTTTATTCTCTTTAAAGTAGTGTTTATTATTATAGGTAAGTTATAGTACTTTTTGTTTATAGCTAATTAATATATAGAGTTATTATTATCCTGTTGTTTTTATGTAGTAAAGAAGACTATAGTTAATAGTCTATAGTAAGACCTTGTTCTTGTATTAAGCTATATTAAAAGTAACATATTTCTTGTTTTTTTTAGCTACTATTTATTATTATAATAGAATCTTTTAGTATTTTTTGTTTTATTAGTATTTTTATTTAAGTTTATTTCTGAAATTGTTTGTGATTCTTAGTATAGTAACCCTAGTTTTTTAGTTAATAACTATTTTATTATTTATATAGTATACTACTACTATAATATCTATTAATTTGTTTTTTATACTAGTTTTAGCTTTAAAGTAATTACTTTTAAATATAAATAATTATAATAATATGTCTAGTATAATGTTAAGTTTACTTAGGATATAAGTAATATAGAATTTGAATTATAATAAGTAAATTACTATTACTATAAGTTTTAGGTTAGCTTTGTTAAGGTTTATTGTTTTAAGTAAAGTGTATATTATTATACCTGCTATTATTGCGTGGTTTATAAGGATATTAACTAGTAAGCTGTTAAATTAGACTATTTTGTAGAGCTTATAGATAGCTTAGATGACTACTGCGACTTCTGCTTTTATAGCTTTATAGGCCTTTTTGGCTTTTAAGGTAGCTTTAGACAGGAAGAGGATAGGATAGATATGCTTAATAGGGATGTTATAGCTAGGGATCTTAGTTTTATTTTAGTTAATATTTAGCTAAAAGATAAAAAAGCTAAAGGTACTTTAATAAGTATTAATCTTAAAAAAGAGGGCTTAGTGTAGGTTATAGTAGAATCTAAAAGCCTAGTAGTAAAGGTTATCTTAGAGTATATTAAATATAGTATATTTAGCATTAATGCCTTTAAATATAGCTTTTTATACCTATTTTTACTAGGTAATTTAGTTAAGTATAACTTAAAGTTTTCCTTCTAACCTTATTCTAATAAAAAGAAGTTTTTTTTTATTCTATAATAAAACAAATATAATATTAAACTAGAAAATACTTTCTTTAAGCTAGCCTATTATACTTAAATAGGTTTCTAAGGCTACTACTAATAATAAGAACTTGATTTTTTTGAATACTATAATATAATTGTTTATATAAGTAATTCTATTGCTATTAATAATATAATTAAGAAGTTTAATGCTAAAGTATTCTATAAATAACTTTATTACTAATAAGTAAAGGTAGTTTTTTTTAATAATCTTAAAAATAATTTTAAAATACTTAATATAGTCTTTATTATTATTACTAAAAATAATAATATTATTAATATATACTTTTATAAACTCCTAATACTTATAAAATAATTAGTTTATATATCTTTATATAAATATAGATATATTCTTAAAGCCTATAAGGATAATATAAAACTTTTTAAGCCCTTTAAGAAAAATAATAACTATTTTGTCTTAGTAGACTAAATAAATAAGTAGTTAATAGAAAAAACTTATAGTATCTAGGACTATAATTCTAGATTTATCTTATATAGTACTAATAATGTTGTCTTAGTCTGGAAGAGGGTATACGTTAAGTATAGTAACCTTGTTAAGTAGCCTAAGGTCTATAACAGGTTATACTTTAAGCTTATTGTTTACTATGCGATTTATAACGAAAGTTAAGTAAGTAATTAAGGCTAGTTATCTTATTCAGCTTATCTTTTTAGCCTTATGAAGTTTATTGTGATAGTCGTTAAGGAAGGCCTTGTTTATATACCTTAAGGGGTATAGCTACACTAGCGTCTTCTGATTTTATTATCCTTTTACTAAGTTAACTTACATTTAGTCCTTGTCTTTTATTAGGATAATACCTTTGTTTTACTATATATTAAATTTATCTAGGATTCTAACATATACTTTTACCTATTAAGGGCTATTTACTATAATAAAGACTCCTTAGCTAGACGTTTAATATAAGATATTTACTAGTTTTAATACTTTATAGTTAAGGATTATATATAGGTTAGGCTTCTCTATTGTTAGTTAGGCTCCTAGGAAATTACTTTTTACTTATTTACCTAGTTTAAGGACGCTTAGTAAGTTCCTTAACAGGTCTTATAGTAGGTATATTACCTTAGCCTATTTAACATAATATATATTAACTTATACTTCTCTATTAGTAATAGTCCTTAAGTATTCTTTTAGGTAAATAATAAGGGTATTAAGGCTATTATTTCTTATAATAAGGCGTTTTAGTGTGTCTTATAATAATATAGCGTCTAGTATACTAGGTTTTATAAAGTAGAAGTAGTATATATCTTTAAGATCTTATAGTTCTTTTATTTATAGTAATAAAAGGTTATTAAAGTTAACTATAAAAAAGACTTTTTAACCTAGTAATATAGTAACTTAGTATATAGCTTAGACTTAACGTTTAACTAGTGTTAGTTATTATATGATTTAGACTAGTACTATAAGGTTATATATAGATTAAAAGGTAACTTATAAAAGTGTAAAGTTAATCTTAACTCTGTGTTTAATATAGAATAATATGCTTAATAATAGTCTTAGGGCTAAGTAGTTAATAACTATAGCTTCTATATAGAAGTATTTATTTATAGAATTATTAGCTATAATACTAAAGATATAGAAATCAAAGAAGACTTTTCTTTTAACTTAGACGTTTACCTTAACTCTATTTAGTGTATACTAGTAATTATAATCCTACTTTGTGTTCTATGTAAACGTAGTAATCTAGGCGTAGTCTACAAGGGTTACTATACTCTTTATATTAAAGCATTTTTTTATTATTTGTTTTTCTAGGTCTAATGTAATACTAAGCCTTATATATATTACTACTATTAAGTTATTAAGAATATCTAGTTATAAGTTAGCCTTTATAATTAGATAATCTTAGGCTATATAATAAATGCTTTTATTACTTTTAGTATTTAGTAGTAAAGTAAGGCTTTTTTTAATACTAGAGGTACTACTAGTAAAGGAGTTGTATGTATTAGACTTGTTGGTTTATTTCTTATAGTATATAATTTAATAAAGTTTGTTACTGATTTTAGAGAGTTATTATTATCTTCTTTATCCTTGCTTTTATCTTTAACCTAGTATTCTTAACTTATTAGGTTACTAGTAACCTCCTTAGCGTCTAGGTTATCCTTATAGATTATACTCTTAACCTAGTAAATACTAATACCTATGTCTATGTTCTTAACGTATAGTTTCTATAGCTGTTATATCTAGTAAGAGTAGTAGAGAAAAGGTTACTACTAGTCCTAGTTACTAAATTGTTGCTCTTAGCGTATAGGTTAGTATAGTAGCTAATCCTATATACCTAGTAATAAGTATTCTTAGCGTTAAGGTTAGCTATAATCCTTTCTGAATTCTTGTTACCTTAGGTATTCCTGCTTTTCTTATAGCTTTACTTATTATCTCTATAGCTATGTCTTATAGTTGTATAGTTAATATTTAGCTTTGTCTTTATAATATATACCTTTATTATTTCTTTTACTATCCTCTTCTTAACCTACTAGGCCTAGGTCTAAAAAGTAGGTTACTAGCTTTGTTTTTTTTTTAAGTATATCTTAGAGTACCTACTGTTTTTTCTTAGCCTTAATAAGGTATATATTAATTATGTTGCTTTTCTATAGCTCTAGATATAGTAAGTATAAATATAAATATAACATTAATCTAAAATAAATAAGTAGTTAAAAGTTAATAATATCTTTTTATACTTTAGTATAAGTAAAGGCTATTATAGTAAAGATCTTAATTAGTTTTTTATTAAGGTTATCTTAGGCTATATATAAGTATATATTAAACTTGTTAGAATAACAGCACTAGCTGGTTGTATGACACGCACGACTCAGGGATATATATTATAGCAGAGGGTATAGACTAAATATTCGGCTCTCAGTTATCCATTAAAGGGATCAAAAGTATATTCATGCTAAACTAACTTAAGGACATATAAGATTATATATCTCGTGTATAAAAGCCAAGTCTTATAGTTAAGAAGATAATTATAGAAAATATATCTTTGGTTTATTTTAACTTTAACCTAAGTATAATTGTATAAATAGGTTCTCTTAGAAAAAGAGAATCTATTTAATACTAATTAGTGGTTACTTAGTAATCTATATAATTACTTTATGTAATTACAAATTAGTAAAAGTAAAGAAACAAGACTTAGGCTTTATAGCTAGGCTACTAGGTAGTCTTACACTTTATATAAGGCAAGAAATCCTTAGGAATACCTAAGGGGTTATACTAGAAAGTCTCTTATACTAAGAAGCCTTAATCTTACCTATTATTACCTACTAAGCTAAACTAAGTAAATAGAATAAAGATAACTTTTACTTTACTATTATATAAGACAAATTCCTATTATTACTTACTAAGCTAAACTAAATAAGAATCTTTATTATACTATATATAAAGTATAAAGTATATATTATAGCACTAAATAAACTAATTTTAATATTATATAATATAAAATAACTACTAAATACAACATAGTTTTCTAAGAGGATCTAGAAGATAATTATTAAAGCTAATATAATAATATTAATAGATACCTACTAATATATAAAGAAATAAGTATAAAAAGCAAAGTCTTACTATATATATAAAAGAAGACTATAAATCCTAGACACTAAGGAAATCTAGTTAATATTATATAAACACTATCTGAAAAAAAGATAACTATATATATTATATATATTAACATAGAAATACTTTATTTTAAGTAATTAAAAGAAAACCTAATAATATTACTATACAAAGATTTCAATAAATAGTCTACCTTCTAATAAAAAAAGGTTTATTATACATTTAAGGCAAAGTTTATATAACTTATTAAGCTAAAAGGATTCTAATTACTACTAATAAGAAATATAAATCAATAACTAGTTAAATTCATTAAAGAGATTAAAAAGAAGTTTAATAAGCAAGAAGAACAGCTTTCTACTTATATAATACTTACACCAAATTATATAATTATAATAACTTAAATACCTATTTAAAACCCTAAATTAACTTTACCTTAAAACACAGCTAAACTAATAACAAAGCCAATTAAACCCCTATATAATATATAGACAACTTAAATATTAATTATATAAAAGTAGTTATAATTAGCTTTAAGAAATATACCTCCTAGAACAAGATTCACATAAAAGGTTAAGAGTTTTCTATAAATCCAGGGTTATATAACACCTTTACATTAAAGAGACAATATTTATAACCTATTATTAAGATAAATAGTCTAGAATAAATTATATAAGCTAACTATAATTTTAATCTTCCAAAAAGGATAAAAAAAAAACAAGAATTATATAAGTAAGCTATATAATATCTTATATAATAAAGCAAAAGTCTTTATCAGTTTTTATTAATGCCTTAGGATTACTAAAGACTAATACTATACAGTATTTCTTAATATCTTAGCTAATTATATAAAAGAGTTTTATTTTTATTATATTAGACTAACAAGAAGATAAAACAAGATATATAACATATTAGAAATATACTTTAATACTAATATTAACTATACTCTCTATTAAATAAATTAAATAAGTCTATCCTTTATATAAGTTAAATAAGATAATCTAGATAAGAATCTAATAGATATATTAAAGATACTCTTAGACAAGATACCCCTTATATAGTAGGTACTTAGCCTAGGTTTTCAGGGAAAGATTATACTTTATACGCAAATTACCTAAGCGTATAGAGGTATACTAAAGCTAAAAACTACTCTAAGTAATCTTAAAGTATATTACATATATAAGTAATTCTTTTCTAGTCTAAGAGTATTACTATAAGTCGCTTTAAACAAGAAGTCTATATTACATAATATTAACTTTATAAATAAAAAGTACTTTAACAACAAGAGTTACCTATAACTATTATATAATAAACCATTAAATAACAAAGAATCTTCTTAATAACCTTAGAAAAGTTAACCTTTATTATAACCTAGGTTTAATTATATAATATTTAAAAAAAGATATTTTATATATAAAAAAGAGAATTATTAGTTTATAAATTATTTAAATAAAGAACATAATTATATAAAAGACTAATACCTTTAAGCATATAGTATACTTAAATAAGAACTATAGAGAGATTTTACCTTATACCTTCTTAACTTTAAAGGAAAAAACCTAATAAATAAATTATATAATAAAAAGAAAGAATTCACAGGAAATAAAAAGATATTAGCTTTCCTAATATCTTCTTTATTCTTCTATTATATAATAAAAAAGAATATCTTTTTATTACTAAAGATATTAAAGGCCTATTAATTCTTATTACATAATCCTTATATCTTATTATACTAAAAAGAACTATAAAATATAAAAGTAATAAAGTTCTTTATTATAAAAAAACCTTAAGTCCTTATATACCTATAAGAGAACCCTTGTATAGTAATATCCTAGGGACTAGGATTAATAAATATATAATTTAAGGCAAATAACTTAATTATATTAGTTAGTATTATAAAAATAGAGAATTAGCTTAGAAAGGTTATATATTATATCCTTAATACTTTTACTCTATTCCTGTTTTCATTATATAATATAAACAGGTTAGGTATATATTTTAATAACATTAATAATATAATTATATAGCAAAATAGAAAACCTATTTTAGTTATACAGAAATAAGGTCACCTATTCTTTAACCTTAGTTACACAAAGGCTAGCATATTCTTTATAGAAGAACAACTCTAAAGGCTTTATAAACAATTTAAATATCCTTATATAAACCATCTTTATTATCTCTTAAAGAAAACTAAGTATTATAATATTAATATTAATATTCTAAAAAAGGTCTAGAAGTTTTATTATTATTATTAATTATATAACTTAATACTAAAAAGGTTTAAGTTTATACTTAAAAATAAAAGCTACTTTAACTATAAGATAATTATAAATATTATATAACTAAGAAATAAGAACGCCTTATATGTTATTAACATAAAGACAAGCTTCTAAGGAGCTACCTTCTTAAAGTCCTTATCTACATAAGATATATAAAATACACTTTATAAGTACTAGATCAATATATACATTAGTCTACCAAACCATATTATATATAACCTAAGTACAAACTTTACATTAACAGAATTTAGGAACTATATTAACATTATAAGCATATTATATAAAGAAATACTAGTAAAAGCCTACTAAGTAATAAGTAAGATAAAAAGAGCTTATACTCCTTTAAGGTATACATATAATATCTTGTATACTAAGCTTAAGCACAACATAAACAAAGAAACCATCCTCTAGATAGCTATAAAGGCATTAAACAACACAGCTAGTCTATATAACATTATATTTATACTACTTATCTTTAGTATATATCTAAGAATTAATAAGAACTTACCTCTATTACTTAAAATCACCTAAAGAACAAAAATAATCTAAAAAGTAATAAAAATACTTTAAAGTATTTATATAAAAGTAAAAATCAATCATATAATTAACACCAGAAATAGCCCTAACCTCTAAAGCATATTATTACTACTGATCTAAAGTAAGGTTCTAGTATAGAGAAAAAATAAGAAATAAACTAAACTATATAAAGTCTAGGCTATAAAAAGCTATATAGTAATAGTTAAGATAATTAATAGTTCTATATAGTTTTATATAACATATATCAAACTATACTATTAAGACATAGTACAGTTAGATTTAGATATTATATAACCTATTCCTTAGAAACAGCTAAACAAAAAAGAAAGACTAAAGAAAAGCTAAAAAAGAACTATATAATAATTACTATATACTAATTAAGTATTTTTATCTTAGAAAAAAAAAGACTATAAAGAGTTAATAGAAATATTATAGCTTAATAATATAATTATAATACTAAGTACTTTATATAAAAAGTTAAACTAAATAGAAATAAATAACCTTATTAACTAAAAAGTCTTTACTTTTATACTATATAATCTAAAAGAGCATAACTACCTCCATATCTACAAAACACAAATAGTACAAGAGATTAAGAACTTATTATCTAAGCTATACAAGAAGTCAAGACTTATCGTACAAGGGTATAGGGACTAGGAGAAAAAAGAACTCTTAACCTAGGCATCTACTATCTAACAGATAAGCTAAAGGCTTATACTTATAATTAGACCTACCCTTATACAAGACTACAAATACAAAGAGGAACTTAAAGATATAACTTAGGTATATATATAGTTAGATAATCATCTAATTAAAACAATTATTATATAACTACCTAAAAAGTTAGAAAATAAATACCTTAAGAACACATTTCTCTATATCTTAAAACTACTATATAGCTTAACAGAGTTAGGCCTATACTAATATAAAACCTATTCTAAGTATTATAAAAAAGATCTAAAGATAATAAAGTTAATATATAATTTATACTTACTATATATAATAAAAGGACTAGATACCTTTAAGATTATAGCTATATAAATAAATAATACACTTAGCTTTACTATATCTACTTTCTCCTAGAGAAAAAAAGAAAAGCTAAGAAGAAAAGGACTTTATATAAAACTAAAGACTACTTTATTACCTAATAGTAAAATTAACTTTAATAAAAAAAAGATTTAATTACATAATAACTACATTACTTTTACTTAAAAAGGCTAAGCAAAGCACCTAAAACTTATTAATCTTAATATATATAATATATATTAGTAGTATATTTCTTAAAGGGTAAAAGGAATATACCTTATATCTATCTATTAACTAAAGGTATTATATAACCTATTAACTATAGCCTAAACTAAAAAGCTTAATAAAAAAAATATTAAAGCTTTAAATATATAACTTTAGTAGTAAATTAATAACCTTATATAAGGTCTTATATATATTCCTCTTAATCTCTATTATATAAAAATATATATCTTTATAAATAGATTATTTATAAATAACTTAAATCTATTATTATAACTTAGATTTATTATTATACTAGCTAAAGAAATAGCTTATATAACAATAGACTTCTAAATTAAAAGAAATATTATATACTAAAGTTTAATAAAGTATAAGAGAATTACATAAAGTATACTTATAAGTAAGTTATATAAGATAACTACAAGATTTAATAATAAGATATCTCTTAGTATAATACTTACTAAGATCCTTTATACATTATAACTCTTAAGGATTCTAATTATTATCTATTTAGACTTATAATCTCTATATAAGTACCTTATATAACTAGGTATAATAAACAAAAAGAAGCTTATAATTAATATTATAAGTCTATATAAGTTATATAAAAAGAAAAAGATCTTAGAAGTAAAATAGATTAATAAGAAAAATAATCCTATTAACGCTTTTACTAAGAAATTACTAAACTTAGCACTTAAACAATTAATTATAATAAATATATTAAGAATTTAAATTAAGGTATATATTAAAAAATTAAAAGAAAACACTTAATAATTAATTTATATAACCTTATTACTATATATTACTAATTATCTAAAAATAAAATATAACCTTAAAAAGGTATCTAATATACTTAACTACTACTAATACTAATTTTAATATTAAATTATACCTCTATTATATCTATAACTTTCTTAAATTACTATATTATATAATCTATTTAATTATTATATAAGATTTTAAGAAAAAAAAGTTATATAATTACTCCTTATTAATAACTATAAAGCTAACAAAAGTACTAAGAAAATAACTACCCTTATTAATATTCTTACTAAGCTTATTACTAAGCATATAAGGCTTATAAGCATTAGTAACGTTAAGAGCTTTATAGTTACTAGGGCTACCATTATCATCATTATTATTATTACCTAGGTTATTAAACGAATTAACATCTTAACTGCAGTAAGTACAGCAAGCATTATGCAACTACTAGACGCACTTAGCGTAGACGCTACCTTAAAAGGTAAGAATACAGGTATATTAGCGGAAACGCAGAGAGTTAGTAGTTACACATTTATTACTACAAGCAATAGCCGCACAACCACAAGACTAAACCAAGACCACAAGAAAATAGCCCTAGCAACAGATAATATTAGCAATAAACTACTAAACAAAAGTATTACTAGTAACATAGATCTTAATATTACATAATAGCATATTAATAATAAGATACTTCTTATCCTATAATCAAGGTTAATATATAAAGATAAAATAAAAACAAAAGTAATATATATTAATAGTTAAAGCTAATAAAAGAATATAATTATTAGTATTACTAGTTAAAAAATAAAGCTAATAACCACTAAATATATTAGTATATATACTAATATTACTAAAATTTAAACTACTAAGGGTAATAAGAGATATAATAGATTAATTATATAAAGTACTATTAATAAATTAATAAAAAGAAATATATAAAAAGAAATCTTATATATAAGTAGTTATTATTAAAGTTAATTAAGGAAAAAAAAAAGATTATTATTAATTAATTATATAAGAAAATAATATATATAAAAGGTAAAAAAAAAAAAAAAAAAAAAAAAAAATTAGTAAAAAAGGTTTTAAATACTTAAAGTTATTATATAAAGAAAAGAAAGTATATTAATAGTAGAAGTAAAAGTAAAGTTAATAAAGAAAAAAAGAACTTTATTAACATATAACTTACCTACTCAACTAAGTAAGAAGAAAATAAATAGTTACCTAGAGTTTTAATATTAGTGATTTATTATATAACATAAATAGCTTAACCTATAAGATTATACAATAAGGTTATTAATATTATAATTAGCACAACTTAATTAGACACTATAAGGAGTTATATAGTTATAAAAAAAAAAGTTATAAGTATTAGAATAATAGCACTAGCTAGTTATATAATATATATAACTTAAAAACATATATTATAGTAAAGGGTATAGACTAGATATTTAGCTCTTAGTTATCTATTAAAGGGATTAAAAGTATATTTATACTAAACTAACTTAGAGATATACAAGATCATATATTTTGTATACAAAAGCTAAGTCTTATAGTTAAGAAGATAATTACAGAAAATATATTTTTAGTTCACCTTAACTTTAACCTAAGTATAATCGTACAAACAGGTTCTCTTAGGAAGAGAGAATCCATTTAACAAAACTAATTTTTAGTAGTACTTAAATATAAACTAAAGACTTTCTTTAAAGCTATAAACTAGTTATTAAGACTAAAGGTAAATATAATTTACTTAATAATAAAAAGTTATTTTTAATACTAGATAATAATAGCTTTCTATAAAAGTTTAAATAGCTCTTAGTATAAAGTGTTTTTTATAGATTTTATTATAGCTTTTATTATTATTAACTATATTTAGAGGTTTATATTATAGTAATAGACTTATTTTTTATTAAAGAATACCTTTTTTTTAAGGAATTTATTATATAAAGTATTAGGCTAAAAGATTCTATATTCTATTAATTTTTATGCCTAGCTAGTTACTTATAAAGATAATATTGTTATTACTACTAAGGTTAGTGTATTTAACTATATATTATAAAGAATATTAGTAAACTTACTAATAAGTTGTGTAAGTATAGCATTTAAGGTCTTGGTTTACCAGACTATATAGGTTGACCTTGGCGTATCTTAGGGTTTCTTTGTTGTTACTAGTAAAGAGCTACCTAGGCAGGTAAAGGTCTGGTGATCTTTTGCTTTACCTGTTGGTTCTTGTATAAGGTTAGTGCTAGTTAAGGGTATTAGATATAGTAAAGACCTTGTTTTGTTCCTTAATGATCCTGATATGCCCTTGGTTATTAGAAATAGTAGTAGGGCTAAGTCTTTTAGCTAAAAAAGGGTTTAGTGCTGTTTTTATAGTAGGTTACTTGCCTTGTGATCTATAGCTGTAATAATAGTCCTAGGCTAGTTACTTAGACTACCTTGGTCCTTTGAGATTAAAGATATGTTGCTAACTGCGTCTTTGTCTTTAAAGAGCTTATCTTAGTATATAAGCTAAATAATCTACTTTGCTATTTATAAATACCTCTTGATTTCTCCTTTAAGATTTTACTTAGGAGGGTATAATAGTAAGATATAGGCTTTATTATTAAAAAAGAGGATCTTATATTATTTATTATTAAAGTTAATATACTAAGATACTATAGATAATTAGGTATAGTTTTATTAAAAGTTATTTAAAAAACTATAAACTAATAGTTTATTTAGCTTTTGTTTAATAAAGCGCTATATATAGTAGACATTTTAGATATAAATATAAGTTAATTATACTTTATAATATAAAGTTAATTTAAGAATTTTGTTTTTTAATTTATTTAGCTAAATATTTACTATTATTATTATAATAGTAATAGTATAGTTAGCTTAATTAATAAGAAGTGTTTAGGTATATTTATAAGGTTTTAGATTTAATTATAGTATTTTAGTCCCTTAGGTCTTATTATTAGCTATACCTAATATTAGCGTTAATGTAATAGTATATAGAGTAAGTTGTTATATTGTTGCCTTTGTTAAGCTAAGGTTTGTTTCTTAGTCGTTTACCTTAATAAGAGATAAGATTTATATAGTAAATTTATTTCTTAATAAGAACTAAGGAATAAAGTAAGAGGTTATGCTACTACTTGTTACCTCTCTGGTAAGGCAAGTCCTTCAGAGGAGCAGTTAGATCTATTATGTAGTCTAATAGACCTTATAGTTAATATAGTAAACCTGCTTCACTAAAGATAAGATCTAGAAGATAAAGGTAAAAGAAGTTAATTCCCTTAATGACCTTGTAAAAGGTCTACCTTATATAGTGGTAGACCTCTTATGTTTATTAGTAAGGGTAATAACTATTATCTATTACCTCTTATCTTAGAATTATAAAACTAGCTATACTATACTAAATAGTTTATAGCTATTAACCTTAAAGAAACCTATAACCTAATTAGAATAAAGAAAAATAAAGAATAAAAGACGTGTTTCTATATTAAGAAAAGTAACTTTAAATATCTAGTTATATTTTTTAGACTTACTAATATACCTACTACCTTCTAGACAATAATTAACTATGTCTTAAGAGAATTTCTAAATATGTTTATTATTATTTACTTAAATAATATATTTATTTACTCTTATACCCTTAAAGAATATAAGGAGTATATTTATACTATACTTTAATAACTATAAAAAGCTAAACTACTAGTTAAACCTAAAAAAAGCATATTTTATAGTTAATAAGTTAACTTTTTAAGATTTACTATTATACTAAAAGAAATTTAAATAAAAAATAGAAAAATTATAGCTATTAAGGACTAGCCTTAACCTTAAAATGTTAAAGATATTTAATCTTTTTTAGGATTTATTAACTTTTATTAATAATTCTTTAAAAGATATTTTAGTAAAATTAACCCTTTTATTAAGCTTATTAAAAAAAATATACCCTTTAAATAGACTAAAAAATAAAAAAAAGCCTTTAAAGAAGTTAAATAATAAGTTTATTTTAAACTAGTTCTAATAATCTTAGACCTAAGAAAACCCTTTAAACTAAAAACTAATACTTTAAATTATATTATTAGTAGATAACTTAATTAATATAATAATAATAAAAAACTATACTTTTATACTTTTTTTTTTTAAAAGCTTAGTAGAACTAAGCTTAATTACTAAATCTATAATAAAGAACTTATAGTAATTATTAAAGCTTTTTAAGAATAAAAACCTTAGTTATTTAAGACTAAATATAAAGTTAAGGTCTATATTAACTATAAGAACCTTATTTACTTTATTACCTCTAAGGTCCTTAATAAATAATAAATTAGATAGTCTAAATTCTTGTTAGAATTTAACTTTAGAATTATTTATGTTAAAAGATCTAAGAACAAAAGAGCTAATGCCTTAAGCTAAAGACTAGACTATAAAACCTTAGTACTAAAAGAAACTTAAGTTATCTTTAAGAAGAATAAGAACAATAACTTTATTTTAGTATAAAAACTTATTATAATTAGTATTTATGTTAATACTAGTATAACTAATAGGATAACACTTGAATAGATTATAGAGATTTATAGTACTAAGGCCTATAGATACTAAGGAGTTACTAAAATATTTAAATAAATTTAATAATATTATAATATATAAGTTACTTAAATAGAAGTAGCTTTAGTAATTAAGGATTATAATATATATAAGAAAAGCAAAAATAGTCTATATAAACTATATAAATAATTATAATTATTACTAGTACTACTAAAAGCCTAGTACTTAATCTCTTTAGACTTTATTATTAAACTCCTTAAGTTAAGAGAACTACTTATAAAAACCTATTATAATAGTATATTAGTTATTATTAATTAACTTATAAAATATATATACTTTATCTTATACTTAGAGTTAAGTATAGTAAAAGACCTAGTATATATATTTTTAAAATATATTATTAGTAACTATAAATTACCTAAAGAAATTATATTTAATAAAGATAAACTGTTTATATCTAAATTTTAAAAATCCTTAATTTTGTAACTAAGAGCTAATTATAAGCTATTAACTACTTTTTACCTATAAACTAATAAATAAACTAAATAAATTAACTAAATAAATTAACTAAATACTAGAATAATATCTATAATATTATATTAACTATAACTAAAATAATTAAGTACTATTACTACTAATAGCTTAATTTACTTATAATAATACTATAAGAGAAAGTACACTAAACTCCTTATTTTACCTAAATTATAGATTTAAGTTTATAGTATATAAAGAACCTTAATAAAGACTATAAGTGCTAAAGGCTATAGCAGATTATAATAAATTACAAGAAATCTAAAAAAATACTACTAAAGACCTCGAATTTATTAAGGCATAAATAAAGAAATACGTTAATATATTAAGGGTTAAAGGACTAACCTTTAAAGAGAAAGATAATATATATTTTTTATAATATAATATTAAAATAAAAAGACTAAGTAATAAATTAGACTATAAAAAACTTAGACCTTTTAAAATTATTTAGAAAATCTTAAATATTAACTTTAAACTTGATTTATTAGATATAATAAAGATTTATCTAGTTTTTTATATTATACTACTTAAACTAGTACTATAAAGATTAAATATTAATAACTATATTATTATAGAACTAAATAAACTAAAATATAAAGTTAAATAAATTATTAATAAATAAGAGGAAAATAGAGAAGTATAGTATTTTATTAAATAAAAAGGGTATAGATATAAGGATAACTTATAAGAACTAATTAAGAACTTCTAGTACTCTTAATAGCTACTCTAAGACTATTATGACTTATAGACATATTAGAACTAGACGCTTATACTAGTAGCCTTAAGTCTAAGAACTTATTACTAAGCCTATACAAGGACTAGTCTATGTTATTAGGTACTTATATAAACTATAACTCCTTTACTATTTTTTATTTATAAGTATTTAATATTAACTTTAAGGTATTAGACTTATTGATTTTTTATATACTATAATAAAAAGTTTTAGCTTAACGTTTATAAATAAGTTTCTAAGTTTTTTGAATTTTAGATAAGTAGTTAGTTATAGTAGCTATTAAAGACTATAATTAAGTAAGCTTTTTATAAAGCCTTAAAAGCTTTTTACTTATTGTTTTCTTTTTTTTATTTTACTTTTTTTACTAAGTATTTAATTTTTGTATTATAAATAAAGGTTAGATAAAAAAGACTATATTTAATTAAAGGATATTTATAAGTAGAAGTATCATGGTATGGCTAGCTAGCACTGTGGCTGCTACCTGTTGTGACCTCTGGGGATAGATACGGCCTGTGCGCGTGGCTGTGGTGGTTGGAAGGGAGGTTTTAGTTACGTGATAAGGGGATCGGCTAGCGCCCTTAAAGGCCTAGGCGATTAGCTTAGCGTAGCTATAGATTTCTCTCTTCTTCACCTTTAAGTTTTTGTAAATAGGTAATATAGTTATATATTAACTAACTTAGAATTTATTATTATAATACTACTTAAAGGTTAACTAATACTTCTCTAGAGACAAAAGATCAATATCTTAACCTTAATCAATTCCTTGCTACTACGATTTGTTTAATAGCCTGCTACCCCTACTATGTACCAACCGCTACACGTTAGCCAACGCCTTACACCACCCCTTCCATTCAGTAATCAACACCCCTCCTTACGAGCTAACAAGATAACGTAATCAGTCAGCACAGGCAGCCTAGCTATCCTTGACTCTAAAACCTATACCCTAGCAAAGACCCTTGTAAGTAACCGCTATAGTACCCTACTGCTAATTAACTATAATAATTAAAATAAACCTAAGATCTAGCCTTTTAACACAGACTACCTACTAAAAGAATAGCCTCTAGATATATTAATAGTTACTATAAACTACTAGGCCTAAGCCTAATACCTCTAGTCTATTATTAACTATACCTTTTTCCCTCTAATGCTTTGTAATATGGTCCTCTTTAGTAACAAGAAAAAGCAATAGCTTACTTAGGAGCTCTTTAATAAATACTATAGCGCTAACCTTAATAGTACTTTTGCTTAAGTTAAGCGATAACTAAAGATGCGGCTTGCTTATTAACACCTAGAGCTCTAGCTTAGCTCTATTACTAGCGTTATAGCCTACAATTATAAGGCCCTTTATAATAAAGCCACTAAGATCATCCATCAGAATCAGGACCTAGCTATAGAAATAACTACGCTAAAAGACAAGCTACAAAGAGCCTATAACAGTAACTTTGCTCTCTTAGATTACTTTAAGGAGGTTTACCTTTAAAGTACCCTTAGTAAAGTAAGTAAAGCTATACTTAAGCAATAACTTACCTAAATTAAGGTAATAATCTACAAAGGATCCTTTACTATCTTTAACTACGTTACCTTATTTTCTTATAAATTAAAAGTAAAGCTTTCTAAAATACTTATTTTTATTAAAGTAAAAGATAAAAAAGATAATAAGAATTCTAAATTTAATTATTAGCTTTTTTATATTATTACTTAACTTAAAAATAATACCTACTAAAATAATAACTATTACTTTAAGTATATTTATAGTAAAGTTAAAGGATAAGTAATTAACCTTATATACTTTATAATTAGTAGGCTAGACCTTTTTATAGCTACTACTAAAGACCTTTTTATAGAACTTTAGTCTATTTATATTAGCTTTATAAAGGTTAATAATATTAAACAAAAACTAGATATGTTTACAGTATTTTTTAAGAATATTTACTAAAAATATACTAAATTTACTAAATATATTTATATTAATTAACTTCTCTTAACTTAGTAAAAACGTTACTTTTATAACAAGCTCTTTATTAGCCTTTATAATACTATAGTTTAGTAGTACCTTAACTTATCTATTACTTTCTAGTAATATACTAAATATACCATCAAGGTTACTTATACTATAAAGCCTACTATTACTTAGAATAATAACTATAACCTAGTTACTACTAAGAACTACTCCTCTAGTTATACCCCTTTATTATTAATAAGTAGAACCTAATAAACTAAAACCACTACTTACTCTACATAATAGTAAGACTATATCCTTATTACCTTATATTAGTACCTAAAAGATCAGAACATCTACTTTAGGTATAATACTACTAATTACATTACCTATAACTACCTTTATAAGCCTAAGGCTATAATTAATAAAATAGAGGTTACTAAGTTAAAGGAAGACCTTGTTAATAGATTAGAAAACTAAACCTCTTAGTAAAACAGACCTCTTTATTAGGGACTAGTATAAAAAATAAGTACTTAGAACTTAGTTTAGTGAACTTATAGGATCTTATTAAGGGAAACCCTTTAAAGATAAAGCTTATAATAGTATTTAATAAATATAAAATCTAACTATATATACTCCTTAATATAAGAGTAAATAGTTACGCTTTTATAAACTACTAAGTAACCCTACTACTAGAAAAATTCTATATAGCCTTTTACTAATACCTACTATACCTTATCTTAGTAATAAGGTTTAATAATAAGTAATTAAATAATATATAAATAGCTTAAACAATTAATATATATATTAACTACTACTACTTACTATATACCTTTTTACTTTAACTTAACATAGGATACTATAACTTAATTCTAAGCTAAAAGTAGTTTAAGTTTTATAAAGTAAACCTTAACGTATACTACTAAAGGCTATTATAGCCTAGGAATACCTTCTCTTAGTAGATCCTAGCTACTATTACAAGAGAAATAAAGGATCTGTGTACCCTTAATAAGATCAACGTCTAATATTAAATTAACGCTAAGAGACACTAAGCTATCTTTAAAACTAACTACTAATAATACTAATAGAAGATAAGTAATTATAAACCTTAACGGCTTATATAAATCTTAGCTTACTAAACCTAGTAGATAAACACTAAAAACAACCTCTGTAAAATACAGCGAGCACTAGAGGGCTAGACATACTAGCAGGACGCCCTTAACGCTAAGGTTTCCTAGAAAACCTAGTCTAAGCACCTTACTACCCTCTAAGAAACCAACCACTTTGCTTTTATTAATACTATATTCTTTAAAATTAACCTTTATTAAAAAGATATAAAGCTTAGCTTTATTTCCTTTTATAAGCTAAACTAGATTATTAAAACTAAAAAAAAAGAGGCTTACTAAAAAACTAACCCCTTAGAGGATAATAAGCAGACCACTTATAACCTTATTACTAGTAAGCTACCTCTATACCTTAACAGCTATTAAGACGTCTTTAATAAAGCTACTAGTAATAAGTTTACTCTATACTACACTTATAACTATAAGATTAAGCTTAAAGACAAGAATAAAAAGAAACTTACTTATTACTTTTTATATAAGTAATTACTCCCTAAGCTAAAAGCTACTTGTAAATACTTACTTAAGAACCTATAAAAGGGCTTTATTAAACCTAGTAATACACTATAAGCCTCCTTAACGCTCTTTATATAAAAAGCTAATAATAGCCTTTATTTCTATATTAACTTCTACAAGCTAAATAAGCTTACTAAGAAAAATTATTACCTATTACCTCTTATTAATAAAACACTTACTTATATTAGTTAAGCTAAAATCTTTACTAAGCTTAACATTTAATAAGCTTTTTATAAGATCTAAATATACCTAGATTCAAAAGACTTAACTACCTTTTATACCTAATATAAGGCCTATAAGTATAAAGTCTTACTTTTTAGCTTATATAATAGTCTTATAACTTATTAGTAGTATATAAATAATATCCTAATAGAATACTTAAATAAATTCTGTACTACTTATATAAATAATATCCTTATCTTCTTAGAGGACCTCCTCTAGTACTAAGAGCATATATAAAAGGTACTAGTATATTTATAGGACGCTAGCTTTTAGGCTAATATTAAAAAGTATAAATTTAGTGTTATTATTACTAGGTTCCTAGGTTTTATTATCTCTATTAATAGTATTTACCTAGACCTAGAAAAGGTTATTATAGTTAAGAACTAGTAACCTTTAACTACTATAAAAGGAGTTTAATCCTTTCTTAGCTTCTATAACTTCTATTAACGTTTTATACAAGACTATAGCTATGTAGCCTACCTATTAACTTAACTAACTACTAAAGACTACCTCTATGTCTTTAGCCTAGATTATAAAGCTGTGTTTATAGCCTTAAAGTAAGCTATAATTAGTACTTCTATACTCTACTACTTGTACCCTAAGCTCTTTACTTACCTTAAGACTAACTCCTTTAACTTTATTTACGCTAAAGCCTTACTATAATAGTAAAAAAATAATACTTAGTACCTAGTTACCTTTTATTCTAAGACTATAAATAGTATAAAGCTTAATTATATTATTTATAATAAAGAACTATTAGTTATAGTACTAGCCTTTAAAGAATAACGCTTAGACCTAATTAGTTACTATTATTAGTTTAAGATTATTACTAACTACTAGTTTTTACTATACTTTATAACTAAATAATTACTTAATACCTAATAAGCCTACTAGGCTAGTACTATAATAGACTTTAACTTCTAGATTTAATACTATTCTAAGAAGAAAAACGTACTAGTAAATACTTTGTTTTATAAACGTAAAAACCTTTATACTTAGTAAGCCTTAAAGGAAGCTAACTATACTTAGGTCCTATTACCCTTATATCTCTTATCTTTTAAGATTATTACTAAGCTAAGGTAACTACTAGAAAAAGTAGCTACTAAAGCTAACCTTACAAATAACTTAATAACTAAAGTTACTACTTTTTCTCTTAACAAGGAACTCTAAGGGTATCTACTAATTAAAAAAGTACTTAACATAAACTATAATATTAATACCTTATCCTTAGCTATAGTATAGACCTTTGCCTAGTAGAATAAGAAAAAATAAAAAGTCTAGGATAATAAGCTATTTACTATAGACTATAAGCTAATAATACTTAAAGAGGAAAACCTCTACACTAATATTATCTAAGAAGTCTATAACCAGAAGCTATTTATTTACTTAGGCTAAAATAAAACCCTTAAGATAATTAAGGAATATTACTATTAGCTAAGCTTTATAGCTAATATTAAACGCTATATCTATAATTACTATATGTACTATTAAAGCTAAAAGCCTTATAATAAGCCCTCTAGAGAACTAAAGCCTCTTTTTGTCCTAGACTATTTATAGTAACATATTACTACTAACTTTATAGCTTACCTAAAGGACTATAAGAGGTATAATATTATCTAAATAATAGTTAACTAGCTAAGTAAAAGAGCTATATTTGTCTTTTATTATAAGATAACTATAGCCTAAGATATAGCTAATATATTTTATAAATAAGTTTTACTAATTTATAGGCTACTAGAAACTATTACTTTTAACTATAGCCTTTAATTTATATCTAATTTCTAGAATAAACTTTACTAAATCTATAGAATTAAGATCTAGCTTTCTACTATTAACTATCTATAAACTAATAGCTAAACAGAGATTTTTAACCAGTATATTACTTAATAGCTTTATTCTTTAATTAACTAATATTAAAATAACTAAAGTAATATACTACTTACTATTAACTTTACCTATATTACCTTACCTAGTAAGACTACTAAACTATCTCTTTATAAGATTAAATTTAAGAAACTACTTTAACTAAGCTTTAACTAAGATTATTATACCTAATACTTCTTGTTTACTTATAAAAAGCTTAATTATATTAACGCTTAGTAATTTACTTAATATATCTATAAGTACTAGAAGATTACCTAAGGAAATATAAAGGCTACCTAGGTATACTATTATTAATACGTTAATAGGCGCTATTACCTTAATAACCTTGCTGTTAAAGATAACGTCTTTGTTAATATATTTTACTAGAAACATAATAACCCTAATAAGCTATAAAATCCCTAGGCTAGACCTTAGCTTATTATTAAAGCTAGGCTAAGAGGGACCTGGAAAGTTAAGCTCCCTAAAAGCATATACACCTACCTTATCTTCTACTCTAGTAAGCTAAGAAAAGCCCTTAATAACCTTTTACTAAGGTAACACTAAGAACTATTACTTTTAGTTATTTTTAATATTAATAAGCTTAAATATAAAGTATTAAAGATACTAAAGTTTTATATTTATAGAGGGAAACTTTAGTATAGAGCTAACTAAATAGGCTATAATAAAGACCTTATTTAGTATAACATAAAAGGTTTCTATTATTCTTCTGTTATACTCTAAGCCTTCTATAAGGTTAACTTAATAGCTATAGGCCCCTTAAAGAACTTTACCTAGTAGTTACTATTAGTTACTATTAATAATAAACCTTTAAGCTATTTTAATAATAACGCCTTAGCTAAACTAGTAGTTATATAACTTATAGACCTACTACTTAGTTAGTAGGCCTAACCCTGCTTTACTACGTTTTTACCTAAAAAAACATTTCTTAACTTATTATTTAAGGTAAAAAAACAGAAAAATTAACTTATAAAGGAAATATATAAAAGGATTATTATAAATAATAGCACTTAATTAAGAGAGAAGGGTAATGTTATGGCGTGGCTAGCTAGCACTATAGCTACTACCTGTTGCGACCCCTAGGGATAGATATAGCCTATGCGTGTAGCTGTGGTGGCTAGAAGGGAGGTTTTAGTCACGTGATAAGGGGATCGGCTGGTGCCCTTAAAGGCCTAGGCGATTAGCCTAGCGCAGCTGTAGATTTCTCTCTTCTTTACCTTTAAGTTTTCGCAAATAAGCAATACAGTTGTGTGTTAACCAACCCAGAATTTGCCGTTGTGACAGAAGCTACTAAAATACTATTATAAAGCTTTTTAGCTTTAATATAGCTTTAATAGTAAAAAGAACTTTTATTAAAATAATAAGTAGTTTTTATATAAAAATAATAAGTATAAGGTATATTAGTAATAATAGAATAAGCTTTAATAAACTTTAAAAGTATAAAACGCTTATAATTTTTTATTTTTATTTTTTAAGATTTTGTTTTTAGTTTTAATTTTTTTTATAACTTAATATAATATTAGTATTATAAATAAATAAGGAAATAAGTTTAATAACTTCTTTACCTAGGAAAAATAACTTACTTATAAGGTCTTAAGGGTAAGACCTTTAAAGAGGAGACCTAATGTTATAACTTAATAAGTATAACATAACCAGGGTTACTTTATAGGCGCTTAGTAGTTATAAGATAAGGTTATATATAGGATAATATAAGAATATGTTAATTCCCTCTTAGAATAAAAGAACTAAGGAAAGTTATATAAAGATAAAAAGAACTAATAATAAATAAGTGGTCTATAACCTAGGACTAATATACTAAGGATTAGTCCTTATCAAAGACTAACTTTAAGAGATTAGTCTTAATAGGGTAATAATAAAATATAAGGATAATTATTTTAACTAGACTAGATACCTTCTATAGCTCTTTAGTAATCAACTTTATAATTTATTCTCTTATAAGTGACTCTTAGATTATCCTTCTGTTATGAAGCTATAAAGCTATCTACGCCTAGACATGCCTGACTGATCACTAGACACTAACAGACCAGCAAGATTACTAACAAGACTTACCTTACTGTTACCAAGTATTAACCTTAGCTGCCTATTAGCAGAAAACACTACTGTCAGATATCTGACCATAACATAAATATAATATAAATAAGACTAGTATTTTTAAGGGCTAAGGTATAAATAAACTAATATTAAGTAAAGTAAAGACTAAGTTTATATAGAAAAAGTAGCTTAGATTATAAGCCTAGGTATCTATTATTAAGTATATTGTAACAGACGCTGACAGTGACGTCGGTCGCAAGGACCCTTTGACTCTACGGCCTAACTAATTGACCTAATTGACCCAAAAGATCCGTCAGTGCTTGCACGCGTGCAAGCCCTGCTGTCAACACTGCTTATATGCCCTTGTGACGTACAACCATCGGGCTAGGGGAGTTGTGCTGTTACATATATCTTAACTAAGGGCCTAGTATTATATCCTTTTATAATATATAAAAGTAAAATAGTCTAGTAGTAGTAGTTTCTTTTAGATCTTAGCCTATATAATAGATAAGAGTTTATAGTAATAGAGAATAAATAAATAACTAATAAGATTACTATTAAGTAGCTACTAAAGGTCTTTTTACTATAAACTACCTTCTCTTAGCTTAATTAAACTAGACTACTAGTCTTAGATAAGTATAAAAGCTATATAACAATAAAGTTTATATAGTAATACTATATTAATAACATTTATTTATTATTTTTACTACTATATACCTCTTATATCTTTTAGCTATTAGATTAGTTAGTCTTTAACTTAATCAAAGTAACCTATTATAATAAGCTTTAGCTTAACCTTAACTAATAAAATAATTCAACTATAATAAGTAAAAAACACTTCTTATTTTATTATTAGCTAATATACTTAGCTAAGCTAATAAAAAAGAATATTCTAAGTAGCTAGAAATATACTAGACTATAGCCTATTTCTATAACTAGACCTCTTTTAAGCTCTTTACTACTACCTAAGGTAATAGTACTATTAACACTATATAATAAAGCTACCTAAAATATCTAAAATATTTAAAATACTTAAAGTATAAATAAATAAGCATTTATTACATCTACTATTATATAGTCTATACTTAAAAAGATATAAGATCTTAATAGTTAACTAAACTTATTTAATAAAATAAATTAAAGTATTACTATATAACGCTAACTATTCAAAAAAGTCAAAAAAGACTTCCAAGAGCAGTCCTTCTAGCTAACTACTACCCAGCACTAAATATAGCTTCTCTAGGCCTAAGTTAATAATACTATAATAAAGAAAAAAAAGACTATCAAAATCGACCTTAATACTAAGTTCACTAACATCAGCAATATACAGTAAGCCTAGATCAAGGCTAGCAAAGTTGAAATAGATACAGATGAATCCAGCGCATCTAATTGCCCTAGCGAAGCAGAAAGCTATATCATAGTTGCATCTGGGCCTTGGCAATAGTTAATTGAAATAGGTGGTTATGTTGCGATAGCCTTGTTTTTGGGTGGCCGAAAAGCAGGGGTGGCCGAAAAGTGGGTGCTTTGACTTACATCTCGGTTAATCAACAGGGTCTAAAATTCCCGCTTTGAATAACATTATTATGCGACGTCTCGATCAGATTCCATAAGCCGGCGATTTAACCTCGTAACTGGTGTATCGTGGTTGCATCCTTTTAACTGAGTTTCGCCCTGCTATTGCGCAATCAGCCGATCTCTTCACTTTATACACATATGATTCAACTAGCCCTTCACTGTTGGATATTGATGGGTATCTAGAATTTACCACATCTAAATTCCTGAGTTTTGTCTTCTGTGTGTCAGAACTTGCGTCAACGACAAGCTTCTTACGGTACGCCGTAGACTGTCAACAGCCTTCTGCAGTTCAGTAGTGAGTCAACGTCGAAGCCCTATGTCACGGTGAAGAGATGCATTCTCGTTCAAACTCCTTCTTGTCATATAACCCAGTGCCATAACATGATCAGAGCTCAGATAGCAATTTTCGAGAAAATTCAGACTCAGACGGCTGCTGGACATTGGACAATTTTCTGCGTCCTTAATGATGCTATTACTTCCCAGCATTCATGGGTCGACGAGCGTCGTACCGAAACATCATAAAAATACAAAGTGGTGAAGGAAGACATTGCATTTAGAACAGTTCGTCATTAAGCAGTGTTTGGGAATGTTCGTGTGGGTGGTGGAAGCCCTGTCATAAGTCTCGAAAACCCATGAGATTTTGCCACCACTGATTTCTTCGAGTAGTCCTTGCAATAGGCGATATTAATTACGCGCTATATGACTCAATTAGGCACCGCTCTTGGCAGAACGCGAACGAAGCACCACACGGTCTTACAGGATGTCCCAGTGTGCACGATTGCTTGGCATTGTTGGCAGCATCTTGAGTGTGGCCTTCAATCGACATTGATGGAAATGGTGACTCGTGGAACTAGACCAAATCTCTTATGGATCCCATTGTATCAGGTTCGCGACTTAGGCTCGGTCGGCTTAATGAACAGAATTCGCTGAGTAGACTCTTTGGATGCTCAAATGAGTGACAGTTAGGCCGATGTCCATGCCCGGAAGGGAAACAAGCTGCGTTATCAAATTGACCCCAAATCTACCCAATTTCTGAAGCTAGAATGCAATGTTCGGTAGCGATCATGCAGAGAGGATAAGCGCCAAGGCACACTTATAGGTTTCGTTAAGTTGGTGTTGCATCTTGAGAACTAAGTTGTAGTGCCTAGATTGTCAAATGCATGGAACCAGGTGAGTATTTTACGTACGCAAATAGCAACATGTGAAGTGGCACGAATTAGAGTACTTGAGTTAGATGAAAGCCCAGAGCCTTGGGTCACCGTGGGCGGGAATGTCGGTAGCGGTTCCGTGCAATGTCGATATATTGTCCGGACCATGATCCTCCGTAGGTCCATCCGAAGCCCTGTCTGAAGACCCTCCTCGCTCAATACCAGCGACCTATTCGCCCAAACGACTTAATTGTAGAAAAACCACGGCTGATGTGTCGCCGCCATGGCGGTCTTGGCTTCTTATCACCTGGTCAGGTGCCGCCGTCTCGCCCCTTGCCGGCGCACCTCTGCAACGAGGAGAACGAATCGTGATATCCCAGGGAATGACGGGACACCGAACGCTATATATACCCTCTCAAACCTATGTCCTACCTACCATTCCGCCTCGAATAATGATAATCAAGACGAGCGCATTTGAGCAAATATTCTCTCTTTCGGCCCCCTTGCAAGCCACTGGTCTTTTTCTACAACTCAAAACTCACCCAAACTCACAATGAAGGTCCTCTTCCCTCTTCTGACGGCCAGCCTGGCCAGCGCTCACACCATCTTCTCTTCTCTTGAGGTCGGTGGTGTGAACCAGGGCGTCGGCAACGGTGTTCGTGTTCCTTCCTACAATGGCCCCGTTGAGGACGTTACATCCAACTCATTGGCCTGCAACGGTCCCCCTAACCCCACAACTCCAACCTCTAAGGTTATTACCGTTCAGGCCGGTCAGAACGTCACGGCCATCTGGCGCTACATGCTCAACTCTGCTGGCTCCGCACCAGCGGATGTCATGGATAGCAGCCACAAGGGCCCTACTATCGCGTACCTGAAGAAAGTTAGCGATGCCACCACCGACACCGGTGTCGGCAACGGATGGTTCAAAATCCAGCAGGATGGTTATAGCGGTGGCGTCTGGGGTACCGAGAAGGTCATTAATGGCCAAGGCCGCCACAGCATCAAGATTCCCGAATGCATTGCTCCCGGCCAGTACCTTCTTCGTGCGGAGATGATCGCTCTTCACGGCGCTGGAAGCTACCCTGGTGCTCAATTTTACATGGAGTGCGCTCAGATCAACGTCGTTGGAGGCACTGGATCCAAGACTCCTTCGACAGTCAGCTTCCCTGGTGCCTACAAAGGATCTGACCCTGGTGTCACCATCAGCATTGTAAGTTTCCTTTTGATAGCGCTCATGTTTTCTTCAGCCAGCTAACCAGACTAATCCCGTAGTACTGGCCTCCTATCACCAGCTACACGATTCCCGGGCCCGCTGTGTTCACCTGCTAGGCGCTTAATAGAGTGCATGAGTCGATTTGGGGGAAATTAGAACACGCATAGCGACCGTATGCAGTCTTTTCCATTCATTCTGCTTCTTGCGGGGGCTTTGCTAGGTGTACAGCCTGTTTCGTATGGTTTTTCTTGTACATAGTGACCAAACGTCAATAGAACTTTGTGGATCAAAGTTTGACTGAACATTAAGCAACGCTTTAAATCCATTGAAGAACTGCTGACTGGCTTTTCCCATAACCTGGTCCTGAGTATTAGAATAATCATTAGCGTCTTGAATGACTGGAATATTCGCAAACAAAATACCAAAAATGTTGACAAGCTGTGATGGGCTAAATAAAACAACTATCACATTCTGGTGATTGATTCACTTACAGACATGTAGTCTCTTGGCACCCGTCTTGGGAAGGACATGCTGCATCTCTCATGAATACCTGCCAACAACCGGATCAACTTTGCTGATCTCATTGCGTGGTACTCTTGTTGTCTGTGTACTTGAATATTTCCATTATCTCGTTTCACCATTTGACTGCGTCACTTCGCGACGCTGCAGTGCAGTGCGCTCAGTACCCAAATGCAGTCCGTCTTACCTATCATTCTCAAAAAAGCTGCCAAAGAGACTATGTCATGTACTACTTTAACAAAGTGTAGATGGCTTGAGCCTATATGTAACCCTAGCTAAGCAATGCATCGTAAAACACTGTAAATTACTTTTCTACTAATGTATCATAAATAATCAGTACATATTTCTTAAGCGTATCGTTTTCTCTAATCATTCAATGTAGAACCTTAATATTTTTGGTGTATTTGGTGCATTGCATATAGATGTTGTTACGTGCGTGTAGTGAGCACCAGCTAGCGCGCGTGAGAGAAATCTCGAATCCAAGTCAGCGGGTGCGTGGCACATGTAGTTGTATATCCGGTAGCTGTTAACAGCCAGAGATCCTGTACCCCGATGTTAGTGTTGAAATCCAAGAAAGGTTTTCCACGACCAGCAGATACAGCACGCTGTTGGCCTCGTTTGGCTATACGATGCTAACGGTTGACAAAAGATGCATGATTGACCAACAACAATGGTGACATTTCATGCCCTTGGATTTATTTGAGATATGAAAAATTCAAGGTGGTCTTTACTCCATGTAGAAATTCAATCAGCAATATTGAAGTTCAGCTGCTTAACTAAGAACTTGCCAAACTCAAGCCTTGATCTCTGCCAGTGAAAGCGATATGTATGTAGTAAAGTATGAAATGATAACTACCCGCTTTCAAATCAAACAACCTGGAATTATGACTTGCTTCTCGTTTAAAAGCGATTCTGTTTTCACTACTGAAGCTTTGAAAAGCTCGGATTGATCTAGGAACACGTATACAAAGACATTCCTCCAGGCTTTTGAGTGAATTGATAGCCCATGTTGATCTGTGGCTTTACTCATCTCTCAGAGGGCGAAGAAACAGCAACAAACTTCATGGTTTGGTTTGAGGCTCTTCAATTCTGATCTGAGCCCACCGCTACTCTGCTTGACGACTTTCCTGTCGCCCTCGAATGATTCTTCACTTCATGCAAGCGCGCGACAACTTTTTGATACTGGTACAAGCGAGGAAACAAAAGTAACACGTTCGGGAGAACATCGACGGTAAGCTAGACCGTACATTTTCACGGATGCACGTAATATTGAGTTATTCTAACAGTGTAAGATAGCTAGCTGACTGAGTAAAACAAACCCACCCTGGGTCGAGTGTTCATGTGGCACCAGAAGGGACGAGGAATTATGAAAAACAAGCAGATACTTGACCTGGAGCCTCCGGGCTTCCAACAGCGAGATTTACAACACGTCACCACGCTGAGGGACAGTTATTATAATTTTCTGATTGGTATCCAAAGTCTTGTTTCTCTATAGTATTATCGTCTTAAGAGTACCAGTGTCTTTTACCGTATCCATACCATCGTCAACCCTGACCGGGAAATACTTCCCGGTGCACTTAAAAGGCAGCGAGAGCACCAAAGACAAGCATCCCGAACGCGCCTATCGAGCCCATGGCAGCCGCAGCGGCGGGCTGGACAGTGGTGGTGGCGGCACCGCCAGCAACAGTGCCGGAAGCACTGGCGGTAGGAATAGAGGTGGCAGAAGCAGAAGTGACGGCGCCGGAAGTGATGGCGGAGGCAGAGGCAGAGGCAGACTCTACTGGAGGGGCGGAGGCGCCATTCGTGACCTCGCGACAAAACTTCCCAGCCGCCGGGAGGAGCTCGCCTATTTTTTATTTATGTAAGCTACTAATCCAAGCGACAATGGCGAAAACAGATAGGGGAACAAGATAGGTTGAGAAGAGATAGATGAAGAGGTAACGTACCAGTAGCGACTTCACTGCTGCAGGCTTGGAGAACGCAAGGGGTACCGACGGTGTAGATGTTGCGGTAATTGGTGGCCTCGCAGATGCAGGCCGAGTCGTCGATGCTGCTGCACTTGGTACCGTCCTTCACAGCCTTGGTGAGGCACTCGACGGAGCACTTGGGGATCACGTCGGTGAACTTTTGCTGTGCGACGGCCAGGCCGGCAGTAGCCAGAAGAACGTAGGAGTACTTCATTTTGACAGCTGTTTGTAAAGTTATCTTCAAGGGCTCCCGATGATTGACAACAACGGATTGTGCAGAATAGGGTAAGAAAAGAGAGTCTCTCGTCCCTGGCGCCGGGGGGCGAGTGAGCGTTATAAGTTTGTACACATGACGGATGGCTACTTGCTCCGATGTACCAAACTGTCTGGTCTTACTGGCTCACGAAAGGTCTAGAGTCAAGCTTTGCATGTGGCGCCCATAACGGAAGCGACGGGACCCTTTCTCACCATCATGAACTGGGCGCGAGAAGGGCAATAAGCTCGTGTAGGGTGGCTAGTTAGCGCATCTGTACCCAAAGATGGTTAGATGGTCCGGCCAGTTGAGCCGGGGGTCTGCAGGCCATGCCGGATCAGGCTGCTCGGTTACATACTCTGTTGCTTGATTCGGGCCCTGGTCTAGGGTCTTTTGACGATGATGTGGAGAGTTGAGTCTTGACTAAGTGGTTGGTGCGGGTAGTGATTGGCTGGAGGACATGATTAGATTGATAATGGTCTGAGGATGGGGTATGGCGGATGGGCAACGGGGCTTAAGTTTATCTGATGGATCAGATAAGATTGGATGGCGTTGCGTCGAGAGGAGACGAATTTTCAGCTGTCCGCCCTTGGGCTTCGAATCATAGCCTGCCGCTCCATTAAGTTTTCCTGCCCCTGTTCGGCTACTCTTCCGAAAGATTGAGTCTTTCCAACGTTCGATGCATTGGTCTTCCGCTGCCAACATGAAGAGACTTTTGATGCGCCCGAGATTGTGTGGTGGTTGGAGGGCCACATGCAGGGTCTAGTCGTCAAGACAGTCGTGCTGTTTTTTCATGATCACAACGCTAGGACAGCAAGTTGAGGGAGAGCACAAATCCAACCTTCCTCCATCATGGTTTTGAGTCGGGTAGCTAAGGATATGACTGTTTGTTGTTGGTAGTTATCAAAGCACCGTGAAAACTAGCGACAACAGCTCGAAAGTGTCTTTGACCATGGCAGGACTTCCGATGGAAGCAAGCTTATGAAAGTGCGGAATCGTCGGACTTCGGCAATATCGTACCAACAAAGTGGACATATGACATGGATCATGGACTCAAGGTGACTGCTGGGATTTAAGCTTGTTGGACCAAAAAACTTTAGTTACGTCAGGCGAGTATGAATTGAACTCTTCGAGAACACCTGATGGACTAACTCGTCACCAAAGTTGTTCAGGATGGTCTTCAAAGACTTGGTCAGCACGAAGCGTGGCAGATAGCCTCTGTGAGGTGTTGCGGCTCCAGCGATTCAGTGGGGTGCTAGCAGTGATGGAAAGGAAGATCTGTGCCTATGACAAGCTCCAACTTGTATGACCAATGCTGAGAAGTGTGCTTTTGGCCCTTGGTGGTGGTGGTGGCGGTATGATGCATGTCTGTCAAGAGGGACTAGCAATGGTCGACGCAAACAGTGATAGGGAGAGTGCTCAAGGGGAAAGGGTGGCTAGGCTGGCAGAGGCCGGCCAGTGCGGGTTTGTCTTGTGGCCAGTGGTGCCTGATGGCTGTACCAAGTTGATGTGGCTAGTGAGTTGCTCAGCCACACAGCGGAGCACGCCCCGGCGTTACCTAATTCTTCTACTCCGGACGGTTCCGTCCCGTCGAGCCGGCGATTGGTACGTAATTACCGCGGTACGTATCGTTAACGAAGCAAATGACGGCCGATAACGCAAGACGCAGTATGCCATTGACGAAGGAGAGAGTCACCGCGGTGGAGCCGATTCCTGGCCCGTAGCGCCGCGCAGAATAGCGACCCCGCCAAAGCAAAACCTGCCCCTCCATGGGAATTTTTAAAACCCCGCGTCTTTCTCTTCTGACTGTTTTTGTGAGATTATCGCAGACCGACGTTGCGATCGCAACAACCCATACTTTGGACATTTCGCTTGCAAGACAAACTTGTTGCTATACACTCAAACACACGCACACACTACGAGACGCCATGTCTACGATTGACATCGTTCTCGGCGCCCAGTGGGGGTAAGCTGCCATTCTTCTCGCGGCCCAACTTCCCTGCATTTGCTTTGCCTTTGCTCTACCTATCTTTTCTTCTTCTGCCGTCTCTCCATCTCTTCCCATGCCACTTTTTACCTTCTTCTCGCATTGTTCCCTCCACATCCCAGCCAGCAGGGCGGTTATACCGAGGGAAAACTCCGGGGTATATACATATGATTATTGTATGTGTATACCCACAGAGGTCGCGTCTGGACGACGCGCTGCCCTGCTGCGCCAATCGGAACAGTATCATGGACTAACACATCTCGCAACAACAGTGACGAGGGTAAGGGTAAGCTGGTTGACGTGTAAGCTCTTCCTTGTGCCCTCAGTCTCGTCCCAGTGACCCTCTAACCGCCCGGATACAGCCTCGGACAAGACGCGCAGATTTGCGCCAGAGCTCAGGTTGGGACTGCGGTACCTTCTGATTAATCAATGGCATGCTGATGGCCCTAGGGCGGACACAATGGTAGGAGTCACTCCAACTCCTGAAGACCAACCCAAGGACAATGAAATCTAACCCGACTGCTTCCAGCCGGTCACACTGTCATCGTCGATGGTGTCAGTTACGACTTCCGTAAGTCACGATGATGCTCCTCTCGTCGCGTCATTGCCTCCTCATGCTGACGTGTGCTGCCTCCAGACCTTCTCCCCTCCGGTCTCTTGCACCAGAAGTGCATAAGCCTCATCGGATCCGGCGCTGTCGTCCACGTCCCCACCTTCTTCAAGGAGATGGCCGACCTCGAGGCCAAGGGCCTGAAGAACATTCGCGAACGCCTCTTGGTGTCCGACCGATGCCACATCATCACCGACTGCCACATCCAGGTTGACGGATTGGAGGAGCAGGAGCTGGGCGGTAACAGCATCGGCACCACCAAGCGCGGTATCGGCCCAACTTACAGCACCATGGCCGCCCGCAACGGTATCACCATCAGCGAGATGTTCGACGAGGAGCTCTTTGAGCGCAAGCTCCGCCAGCTCGCTCAGGGCTTCAAGAAGCGCTTCGGCGACCTTCTTGTCTACGATGTTGAGGACGAGATCAAGCGCTTTAAGCAGTACAGAGAAGACCTCCGTGTATGTTCAGTCGACCCCACACTACTTCACTTGTCGTTGACGTGTGTGTCCACAGACTTTTGTTGTCGACGCTGTTCCCATCATCGCCGATGCCCAGAAGAACGGCAACAAGATCCTCGTCGAGGGTGCCCAAGCTGTCATGCTTGACCTGAGTACGTGGTTACGATAGTCCCATGCGCGTGCGCCCTGCTGACTTGAAGCAGACTTTGGAACTTACCCCTACGTCACATCATCCAACACTGGCCTTGGCGGTGTTTTCACTGGTGTAAGTCCCATGCCTTCATTGCCATCGTACATGCTTCTGACCCGTGACAGCTCGGCCTCAACCCCAAGAAGATCAACAACATCGTCGGTGTTGTCAAGAGCTACACGACCCGCGTGGGAGGTGGTGGCTTCCCCACGGAACTGCTCAACGAGACGGGCGAGAAGCTTCAGAAAATCGGCCACGAGATTGGTGTCTCCACTGGTCGCTCCCGCCGATGCGGCTGGCTTGACCTGGTCGTCGTCAAGTACTCGACAGACCTGAACCACTACACGGCGCTGAACCTCACCAAGCTCGACATTCTCGACACCTTCCCCACCATCAAGATCGCCGTGGCCTACAAGAACAAGCACACTGGCGAGAAGTTCGTCTCCTTCCCCGCCGACCTCAAGGCCCTCGAGGATGCCGAGGTCGTCTACGAAGAGCTCGAGGGCTGGAACACGCCCACGACGGGTTGCAAGACGTATTACGACCTGCCCAAGCAGGCCCGCGCCTACATCGAGTTCATTGAGAAGTTTGTCGGCGTCAAGGTTGTCTGGATTGGCACTGGCCCTAAGAGAGAGGATCTTATCTTCCGTGGATACTAGGTCTGCAGATCACTAAGAAAAGAACGACCGCAGGCGATGATAAAAAGCGACAATGGGTCTCGGTGAGCATATCGATAGATTTTCGATGTGAGCCAGAAAACAATAGATCACACATAGGACACAGCGCCACGCCCAGGATTGAATCCATCTGAAGGCATGCTAACGGGCTTGGGCTCTTTGAGCATCTCACCTGCTCCTTCAAGGGCTAAAATGAGTATTGCTTGATAATTCGTCGCCCTTCATAAAACAACGTCATCTGGGCTCGGGAATGACTCCTTACAGATGCACACTCCACGAGCACAAAGTCCGGGGCATTCATTGGAGACACAAGCAGCGGGGCCGAGGAAATCGGCTTTCCCATACCCCGACATCGGGAGGGGCTGAGGCATTTAGCGTTTCCCCGGAAGCCGCCGATGAAGTAGACTAGCAAAACTTTTCAAGTTTACTCTAAGTCAAGCACACGTCATTGGTCAACAGTGAGCTCACAGACCAAGGCCAAAGCACATCTGAATCCATCCCGTCCCCGGCAACTTTGATAGGAATATGAATTAAAAATTTTCACATTATTTCACAGACGGGTACCTTAGGTGCTCTGAATTGTTTGGCCGGTTGGCCCAATGGCAAGGCGTCTGACTACGATACACCGTGGAATCAGGAGATTGTGGGTTCGACCCCCATGCTGGTCAAAATCTTTTGCTGCTCGTTGCTACTGTCAGTTAAAAAACAAGATTCATCATTTCTTTAACTAGTTATGGGGTGCTTATATTATTATATCTGGTACATTTCCTATGGACGTATTACCTTTTTTGGTTGCTTTGTTGTCTTTATACACCTGGTGTTCTGTTTTACCCGTAACACTGACAAGCGTGAATGATCCTTTGGCAACATCCCCAACTCATCTGATTTCGCGGGTGCATAGTTGTCAATTTCCGGTGTGGCTGGGCTCAGTTGATTCACAGCTATTATGGTTAAGGAGAAATGAGTAGCCGTGGCATTGCTCCCGCTACGAAGTTGCCCTGCTTTTGAATCATGCAATGGATTTGTAACGTTGCAAATCTATGATTATCAGCAGCTGTGTGCTACCATTGGGACTCTTTGTTAACCAGTATTACTACACCGTGACCCGATAGACAGGATACTCATCGCCAACGCTAACCGGGAGAACGTTAAATGTAGCGTAAGAGTCAATACCCTCCGGCTCAAGGGTCACAAATGCGTGGGCGGCATTCTTTTGTCTCGTGCTAACCCAAAATCCTCCAGCCGGAATGCGAATCTCCTTCTTCACCGTCTCTGTCGTCACCGTTGTGCGCGCTACACCCTCGTACTTGGTCCTCGCGACCGCCGCGCCGGTGATGTTGAACGCCTCAACCTCTCCGTGGAAGTCGACCTGCAACGTCTGGACATCCAGACCGGTAAAACGAAGACGCTC
Organism: Colletotrichum spaethianum; assembly: GCF_022836535.1. NCBI lineage: Eukaryota > Fungi > Ascomycota > Sordariomycetes > Glomerellales > Glomerellaceae > Colletotrichum > Colletotrichum spaethianum. The sequence goes on along the minus strand of NW_026054811.1, from coordinate 331,691 downwards.
GGCCACATCAGCCCACGCGCGGGAGAAGACGTATGCCTCCGGCCGGGATCGGGTGAGGTTCGCGACAACAGGCGTTGTGTTGAGGAATTGTACCGGCACGTCGACCAATTCGCCCGTCGTCGCTTGGATGAATTGCCAAGAGATGTTGGTCGGCCGGGCCGACTCAGTGACGATGATGTCTTCAGTACTAGCGATGAATTTTGCGCGCGCGTTCTCTACCGTGGTGTACACCTCTTCCGCTCGATCGGCGGCCGTCTGAACGATCGTCTCAACCATAGTCAGCCCCGAGGCGACGCGGCGCTGCCAGTGTTGGTCCGCCAGCCCAATACCGCGTGTCTCGGTGAGGAACATGATGGCTTGGCTCAGCGCGACGGAGCTATCACCGATCTTGGCGTCGCCGGTCGTCTCTTCCAGGACCACATCGTCGGTGCCAGAAGGGCCCGTGACATAGGCACCCCAGCGCAGGCTGCGGCGTTTGCAAACACGGTCTCGGAAATGTTCCTGATATCCGGGTGAATGTTTGCATTCTTCATGGCGGAGAATTGCCCGTCCTGCGCGTCAACCCATTGCTCATTGGCGCCAAAGGGGTTCGTGGGACTGTATTCGTGGCAATCCACGCCTACATGAGGTGCAAAGCCCATGACCAGCTCCTTGATGTCGCGAGTCTGCTGCCGCGCAAGCTTGGTGTGATCACGGTTCGGGTCAAAGTTGGTCGCGAAGTAACGCTGGAAGTACGCCACGCCGTCCGGGTTGTACCGCGGCAGCATCATGATATCAACCTTGTCGAGGACAGAGATAGCCCAGGTGCCGTTCGCGTCAAATTTTCCCAAGAGCGCAAGGAGGGCCTGGTCACCGGCAGGTTCGTTGCCGTGAACGCCTCCTTGCATCCAGATGCGGACCTTGCTGGGCGCGCTGCTGTTGGCGTGGGACTCCAGGCTGTTGACAACGGACTTTGAGGTGGATAGATAGACGTAAGGAATTGAGCGACCTTCTTCAGACTTGAAATCGGGGTTGTGATACGTCATCCACTCGTTGCGCGCGGCGAGTGTGCGGAGGAAATAGTCTGCGCGGTTCTTAGTCACTAGGTCGAGGTCTCACGAGAGTCAAGCAAAGGTCTTGTTCTAACCTACCTAGAGTCGCCTCGTCTGTTGGACCGCTGGTGCCATTGGAAAAGGTGCTGGGTACGCTCTCGGGTTTCGCGAAAGCGGGCGATAATAGCTCGATTTCTTCGACTTTGGGGAAATTCGCGGCGACAGCCTTGCTGTCGGGGATGACATTGGGCTGGTTGCTAGCGTAGGTGAGTTGAGCGGTCGTGAGACCTGCACGAAGCAGGCCCAGAGCTGCTGTCTTCTGGAAATGCATTGCCGCGATCGTTGCGGACTGAGCTCTGGCTTTTATGTGAGCTTGTCAGGCCTGAGAGAAAGGGGAGGCGTCTGGTAAAGCTGTTCGCGCCCTCAGCAATCATACTGAGTCGGATCTCTTCCATATTTTAAACCTCTACGGCAGCTATCGGCCTTTCACGGACCCCAATATTGGTCGCCAAGGTCTTATTTTGCCCTGCCCCAAAGCTAGAAAACGTCACGCCATGTTCTTTACTAGTACAGTGACACCAGTGATCACGGTACTTCTCTTGGAGCTATGCGGGAATAGGAATGTGTTTATCTACGCTGTGGATAGAGGGCCCCTCATTGTGTGGGGTTGGGTGGTTGGAGAGGTCTTGGATCCTTGGGAGAGCCTTTAAGAAATCTCCGGGGCTGCCTGCGAAAGCGTTTGCCAAGACGTGTTATCTCGCCAAGACACAAAAGGTCCTAGGCCGCCGGGCATGAGATGGTTTCGTCGATTCGGCCCACAGACAGGATCTGCTAAGCACTGTTTCAAGAACCAAGTTGTCAATGAACGTCTGGCAGCAATCAAGGTTACCTGTGTCTTATACACCCTTCACACAAAGCCAGTTTCCGGTCTCCGGGGGACGGTGTAGAGTTTGCCTGCTGAGGTGACCACGTGGGTTTGAACCCGGAGAAGCATACAGCAGTACAATATCTAGGCACGTAAAAGTTGAGCAACGGAGACGGAAACCATTCCCACTTATTCTCCTCCCTTCATGGGTCATTTCGCTGTAACCGAGCAGACCCCCTTTTCAAGCAAAGTCTAAGAGTTTCTTTAATACTCATGAATCTACTGGCTTCTGGGAACAGACTACGTAACTCCAATATGATTAGCAGGGTTTCAAATACACTAGGAGAAGATTCAAAAAGCTTACAGATCATACATAGCATGCAGCTGGTTGCTTTTCAGCTCCTGCGGGGTGTCGCAAGGAGTGCCAACGGGTCTTCGATCGTCCACCGCAGCGCACCACGGAACAGCTCTATGGAAACGCCCTCTAAGCCTTGTAGCATTTGTGCCAAATTGAGTAGACCTAGGTCCTTGTAGTACTGGTGTCTGGCCCTTGTCCCTATTGGTATCTTGAACTTATCGTGGGTTATATGGTCGAACCCGCCATGGCCCCTTACCCACCCCTCATGCTGCGGCCCAGGATTGGGCTCGCGTTCAATACCACACAGAGCTAAACATCATATCTTGGAATTCGACCCAGCCCCGGGGTTAAGGTTGCTTGAGATATTCGTTAAAATAATTCCTTAATTTGGGCCTCGGAAGTATGATAGAACTACAGGTCACGAGGCTCACTTGAATATTTGCTTTACTAGCTTAGGCCAGTCCCCGATCTCAGGAGCCATATATCGGCACACGATATAGTCATATCTCTCAGGCACGATCCAAGGACTTTCGACATCGTTAATCTCGAATTTGACGTTGGGTGGGACCTTTGCTGAAAACTTAAGCAAGGTTTTCTAATGACTATTTATATAAGGACTTATCAAGATGGTTGAATGGCAATTAGATCATTTCCAATGACCTTCTTTATATACTAGCAACCCTTCCGTTTAAATTGTCCGGCCGGAAGCTAAATCGCTTGCCTGTGCATTAAGAAAGTATTCGCTGATTTTCATAGCCCCTAATTTCAATGTTGTTAGCATATGATATGTGGCACATTACAGTAATCTCTGGAACACAAAAACTTTTCACATATCCCCGTGCCAGCTCCGATGTCGAGAATTCGGTGTGTCTTTGCTGACTTGATAGGAGCCAAATGCATATTGTGTCCGATTACCCTAGTGATCAAAGCATAGGCCACGTCAAGACGGTTATTCTCGGGTTTGTCATTCAGTAATATATACGCTAAACATGTCAGATAATTGAAAATGCTAGCTGATTACATGATTGAAGAAGACGCACATACTGATCAGAATGCGTGATACCGCCGGCCGTATTCCATAGGGTAGTCAAAGACGCTTGACGATGAAGATGCAGTGTAAGTCGGCCACTCTTCCGGCGGAATATATATGAAGCAAGGTCACGGTTCCAGACGTTCGATCATCGACAGAGGCGGTGTCATCGGTCTTGTGAGCGTTGATATGTGCCCAATGAAGATATGTGTCAGCCAAAACAGCTAACTGTCTCTCCTCCATCCGCTTCTACTTGCGCATTTTGGCCTTCAGGGCGCAGCTGAGTAGCAACAACAGCATTAGGCTGAGAAGCGATGAGTGATAAGCTGATGGGGATACTCGAAAAGGTCAGCGCTGGGCCGCTTTGTGAACCAAATTTATCAGCTAACTTGTTTGTGAGGTAGCAAACTACTGCTCATAAGCTGAAGTATTTTCATTTTACTTCAATAAGTATACATTAAGAATTTAGTATACTTTGCTATCTATACTAAGTGGACACAGCACTGTAAAAACTTTAGGTCCCAGGTTTTCTACGGTGGCGCACTGTGAAGTGGTCCCAAAACTTTTGACCTCTACTTAGGGAGCCAGAAAGTACATGCTAAGTTAAGGACGTACCTGATACATTTAGGAAACACCATAGCTATCCTCGCTATCGGTACCATAGTTAAAGACAAGACGCCTGCGGACAGAATGGATCGCGTCCACTCCAAGCAATCGCGGATAAGACGCCGACATCCCAATTATGCCCGGAACAACGCCATTACAATGCCAACTGATCAAGCTAAGATCGTATGTACAGAGATAATATTTTCATTCTACTCTATGGCCTTATATAGGAATTAGCCAAGGTACCGGGTCTTGAACCGTAACTTCGCTCGGCCCTTAACACCTGGCCTCCCTTCCGAAATCCAGGAGATAATCTCTACATCATCTTTTGAAAGACGAAGAGAAAACAAGAAAAGAAAATATATCATGGTGACCGTGACCGTGATGGAACAAGGCTGGTCAACGAACAAGGCCCTTTGTAATCCACACTGTTTCATGATGGCACTGAGTCCTTTTCATACGGGTCATATGCCATGAACGGTCTATTACGATTCCTCTTAACGCTGGCCTCTATAGATACTCTATCGATATCTCAGGCCTCTGATTTGATAGCTGACTTGATGTCGAGATGGATCGTTGGAATCTCAGTCGAGTTTACTGGCATCACATATGTAATATTCCAGAATTCGAAACCACTTTTGAATGTCAGCGCCGTCAGTAGAAGAAATGACTTATCCCCCAAACTCACTGAATGATAGAGCAAGTGCCGCCAACGAGTCCGCAGAAGCCAATCTCGGGCTGCTGCTTCACTGTGCCGTTGACGTTCACATGGATTCCCACGACGTCCTCGAAACCGGCAATGTCTCGTTTGTCGCCCAATGGGTTGGAGTTGACAAGAAAGGTAAAGACACTCGTCGAGTTACCGCGAGGGTAGGATAAACGTAGCTTTCCAGGACTAACTTCCACATCCATGGCCTCTTCTGTGCCATGCAGAACAGCAAACCCGACACTCCCGTCATGTCTGGACCACTGTATCACAGCAGGAGACCATTGAAGAGGATCTTGTCGTGGTCCCCCAAGGGTGTCCTCGTCATACGACTCGGCGCCGATGGTCAGATTACCCGATAGCCAAGCCGTAACATTGCGGGGAACCGCATCGTGTGGGGGCGAGAACGCAGCGGTCTCGTACATATGCTCACCCGGGAATGCGCTGAGCTTTTCCACAACTTCTGAGGGCACGATAGCGTCATGGAAAGGTGCCAAGACAGAGATGAGCGGCGCGTACTCGAAGTCGTCCGCGTGTGCCATGCTCCATGTTTGCGGGATTCCAGGGGCTTTCTCCTTGCCGATGAGAGACCAGATGTAGATATTGAGAATGGCGACATACTGGTTCATGTCAAAGCCGTAAGTTCTGTCCCATGGTCCTGCGACATTTCGAAGATTCGCATTGTACATGTTTCCAATCGTTTCCCAAATGGCCTTGATCATGCGTGCGCCATTCTGCCCCATCACAGAGGAATCGGCAGGCATATACTTCGCCCAAAGAGTTAAACCGTAAATGCTGACGCCCGCATACGTGGGGCTATTGAACTCGGAGAGGGTATCGTTAAGGTTGAACAGGTCCAAAATCTCTTGGGCGTAAAGCTCGCCGGCCGCGGTCATGTTGGAGTCGTTGAGGGCGCGGCCTGTCCAGCCCGTTGCGATGGCACGCATGATGGAAGGATTGCTGTAGGATGGATAAAGATTGTCGTCGTCAACTCCACCAACGCGGTAGCTGTCACCGATTGTATTGTTGTACATGCTCTCAAGAATAAGCTCTTGAACATCTTTAGGCAGAAGTTGTTTGAACTCTTCGTAAATCACAATAAGGGTCGTGCCGATGAACCCTCGCCAATTAGGATCCCAGGAGTTGTAAATCTGCAAATTGTGTCAGGAGAAACTTTGGTTCAAACGATAACTAAGTAAATCACGAACATTTTTGGGATACGCTGGAGTGCCAACAGTAGGCTCTTCCGGGTACACGGTGTAGTCTCCGTACCTGTTAAATCTTGTTAATATTCGTTGGCGAGGTGAGATTCGGAAAGCAACACTTACCATTGATCCTCAGGGTTCTTCTTCTGGTCCCCTATGACATTTTTTATGATCTTGATAGCTTGCTCCACATCGTCACCAGCATTGCGTTGCAAGAGACCTGACGCATACCAGACAGATGATCGGGTCTCGTGCTTCCCTGCCGCCAGGGGGTAGTAGAAGAAGTAAAGATAACCAGCCGCTGGGTCGTAAATTTTGTCAAGGAATTGCATAGACTGATCGAACAAGTCTTGTGCAAACCCTTTCAACTCCACCGCACCTCCTTGTTGTATAAGGCCCGGAAAGCTGAACAAGCCAAGCGCTAGCAAACAGTTAGTTGACAGCCGCATCTTGAACAACTCTACGCAGTTGATTTTGGGTGGTTTGTTTAACTAATTCAGACACAGATTGAGCTTTTATTGCCAGGTACAAACCCATCTCCCGGCAATGACCGGTGTAGAGTCCCTACTAAGACCTATCTCCTTCGTCCATCGCCCGCAAAGAACAATGGAGTGTGGACCGCCATCGTCGGACTATCGCATCCTTTGTGACGGGATCTTGTAGTGACATACAGATTGCGGGGAATCGCCCTTGCCTACTGAAGTGCCGAATGGAACGGTCCAGCGGGGAATTGCACAAATCAGCGCAGATACCGTTTATCCGAGATGAGATGACAGTGATGGCAGCTGTTCAGCTCAGCCCAACAACTGATGATCGGCTAAGACGGAAGTCGCAGCAAGAAAACGCCGGGTTTTCGCCCGGAGGCGTCCGGGCCGGTTGACCGGAGGCACGATGGTGAATCCAAAAATGGGTCTAAGCCAATGTCTGGAGACCAACTTTTGTCTTTAGAATTAGTACTATGTGGGTCATTGAACATGTTTCCTTCAATTTGAATACCTAGCGTACGTCGTGGCCCATTTTTGCGCAACCTAGGTGACGCACTTATCGCACTAGTAACTGTTTAGAACCCCGGTAAAGGATACCGAATGAGAAGCCGTGTGAAAGATAAGTTAAGTCCCTCGATTGCAGATCAAGGTCTTCTTCCTTGCCGGGTATTCAACCGGTCAAAAAGATAGCATATTTTCCGCAGTATGATAAGGCAGCATGGGTGGTCCGGTCATATTTTCCGTCCAACCTCGTTTGCAAAGGCTTAGAAGAAGGACCTGCAGAAGAGAACGTTCGAGACAGTACAGATAAACACTATCCGGAACTCCGAACTCTGGTGAGCATATGGCAACTCGTCGGCTTTTCCTGCCAACAATATTGTCCTTAAGCCGTTGCTCTGCACCATGTACAGCAGAGTCCATAGAACACATTCCTGTTTGCTCTCAGACATACCTGGTTCTTGCTAACAAAGAATGAAGTTGAGACTATGGAGAAGGCATAATATTTGTGGGACCAAAGCGCCTCAGGATATGGGTACCTGAAGCGTAGACAACCACCTTCGCAGCCGAGCAAAGATTGCCACTGAAATTTAAGGAGCACTTATTGCGGGCGAAATTCCATCTAGGTTTTCGCAGACTCGTTCTTTGAGTCATTTGTCGAGTTAGGTAGGCTTCGAGCGCAAGTTGGCTATACACGAGTAGAACAGCCTAGCACCGAGAACGGCAGGTTTCTTTACCTAACTCGAAGTCTGGTCCTCCAATCAATGATGTTCTAGGTGACTCCAACACTTTGAAGCTCGCTGGACAAAATAGTGAGAATTTCGGGCTTAAATTCTGGGTCGGATATCGTTGTGCCTACGTTGCTTCATGCAGGATCGAAACAAGTGGCCTATGTAGTTATGTGATATCAAGGTACTGTAAAGGTTGGTAGAGTCGGAGATATTTTGTCTGATTGATATAAGATGAATTGAGATAGACACGATGACAGGCTAGATGGCGGCTCCTGGTCTCGACTCTATCTGCACTTACCAAAAATCGAGGCTTTCTCATATGTTGGAGCTCTGTGGAACGCCTACATCGCGAGAGTAATACATAGAATAAAATTTTCTTTTTTTAGAAGTCAGAAAAATAAACCTTCACCGGTGCTTTGACACAGTGGCTAACGCCAATTTCTTACCTGCCATGAACCATACATAATATTCCAGTCGGCGGCTCTTTTTTCGAACGAGTGCTTCTCGATATTAGCTTCGTTTCAATTTAGGTACACTAGCTATTCAAGACAAGATATGTCCTTGTTTAATGACTGTAGGCAAGTATGTAACCAAACTTGCGTTGTGAAATTGAATGTAAACAAATTGATGTTCAGCATTCGAAACGATGATTCCAAGATTGAAGCACAGTCTTCTAAGTCCTGTTGATGCATCGTGATATGTTATAATAATTTTACTGTTTGTCTATTCATAAAGCATTGCCGAAGTTCCGCATAGATACACAGAACACTCGGTTTCGGCCAGACTCCCTAAGACTTCTGATAAGCATACCGAGGCCCCAAGGGGCTAAGAATCTTCAGTTCCCGCGGCTTAATGTAGAAAGGTTCGGTTGCATCAAAATAGTCATTGTAGTACTCTTTGGTCATTTGGTGCTAACAAATGAATCGCCAAATCAGTTACGGTCAGTAAGTGGTCTTGCTGGTAAAATCGTCTCACTTTTAATATCCAATCCACGGGTTCAGACCTAGAAACTTTGTTAGATACGAAAACAAATTTTTGGGAAAGATAAAGCCTCTCATTTGGCATACCATTTCTCAATCCACGTGATCGTGCCCGGAGAATCGTGAATTTGGTACATCTCAAAGTACATAAGCTCGGACTCCCTCTTCATCTTCTCAATAGTCGGCTCCGAAGCTTCAAGAAATCTGGCAACATCCCGAGGATGTACGTGAACGGTAACTTGGAAGACCGTCGTCATAATGTCTTTTGAACGTAGTATACCGAAGACTGAGGTACTACTATAGATTAAATTCTGTTGAGCTGTCATCAAAGCTGAGAGCTCTGATCTCGGGGGGGCAAAGCTTTTTATAGCCCGCAACAACGTTCTCCCCGCATGTCCGACTGGTCAAGTCCGACGGTGGCTCAGATGGTGAAACGTCTGACGTCTGACCAACAAATGTAGCACTTCGCCCTCAACCCCATCACTGTGCCTCACGTGTTGCGTGTAGCCTCAACCTGATTGGTAGTCTGCGTTCGCTGGATGATAGCGCAAAACGGAATAGGAGTGTTGATCCAAAGGACCACGTATGCGGTCGCTCAAGTCCAATAACATTCCCAGACTCTGTCGAAAAGATATAGAGCTCATCCGGCAGTGGTGGTCGCGACAGAAGGGAGGGGGAAGTCTAACGCCAAGTTGTCCAATTGACCCTCCGACAGAGACAAAGAGAAGACGCTATTGATTAATCAATCCGATTGATGAGGCCATATACGAGAATCGTATGCTCCTTCTGACATGCCCTTATGTACGCGTTCTCCTCTATTGAATGCACATTAGTCATCTTGCTTCCGATTGCCTGGTTCTGGCCCATTGGTAGTGGTTGTGCTTCCAGACCATACTGTCACTTAAACTGCAAAAGAAATTCAATTGGCAGTTGCTCCAGAGCTCAATTTTGACTTTTACAGCCGGAGGCAATGCCCCCTATGTACTGCTTAGCTAGCTTCCATTTGAAAATCGGCAGGTCTGTGTTTAAGGTATAATAGGAGCTGGTAATAAAGAGAAGAGTTGGTGAAGCAAGCAGAACACTTAGCCGACAGTATGGAGAATGCGTAAAGTCGGTATTGTCAATGTGATTGATTTATTGAGATATACTCTCCAAGCAAAACAGTCACTTTGGCAGTGATCAGGAATGAGTATGTATACAAGCTGAATACAAGTACTAGCCTAGGCTCTGATAACCATCGGTCTAGATTTCGAGGCTCTAAGGCTGACCTACGACTCTACCTCAACCTCTGATGTTATCTGTATTGGATGTGACCACAAGCCCAATAACTGTTGGATAATTGCTTTTTTTGTGAATAATCAATTTGGCTATTGACACCGATCTCAGGCAGACTCCTTTCAGTTCAACTGTATTTCTAGTCTATGTACTAAACACCGGAAAAATGTCGGAGGCCTGTGGTTTGAATACCGGCTGCATACAAGAGTGAACACCAGCAGGCATTGCAGAAATTAGCACAGGTTCCCTCGACTGACCGAATGGACAATTTACACTTGTGTCTGGGTGCCTATGATTGTGCCTCAGCCAACTACTTCGGGGGCATATTGTTGATTGTGTGGGACCTGGAGGATTTATTTGACAACAGTCGAGAATTTGCCATCTACATCTCCATACCGCAAGCGTGAGGATCTGGATTGATTAGAATCTGTGGCGGCTATGGTTTCGGGTACCTCCTTGTGAAAATGCAACACCTGACCGTTGAAATACTTATTGTATGTGTGGGCATACACAAACTGAACGCTGCACTTTCGACTAAACCTCAAAAGCGAACAAGTAACAGAAATACAGCCTTCGAGCAGTTGTGGAAGCAGATGGTGCGAAGCCATAACAACCATTATTCTTAAAAATATACTTTCAAACTATCTCCGTCCATGGGTTCATTAAATTTATGAGAGAAACCCTTGGGCATTCACATTAACTGACTTCCATGCCTAATGGCTGCGTATTATAGCTCGACGTCTCCCCATTAACCACAAATTGTCATATTTATGCCGTTCTCCTCCTTCAAATCTCTCGTCTCATATGAAGTTAATCAGAGTTGACCAATGACCAAGGAAAGTTCGGACTTGGCAAGCTTGGGTCAGTTTGACCCGTATCTCCTTTGCTTTCGGAGCTATCTTCTTCTTTGGATAACCGTCGTGACTTCATTAACGGAGTGACCGGGCTCGCAAAATGTCACCGAACCCGCGGTCTAGTGCATCGACGTAGCCTTGATCAATTAGGCATATGGCCAACGAAGTAACCCGCACCTTTTCCCCCACAATTCCCAGCAACATTATCATGTTGTCCAAAACCTCAAGCTCTTTGGTTCATTTCTCCGGCTCCCCTGTTGACCTCATTTTGAACCGCTGACACAGCCTTGAAGGCCAAGAATTGAGGGACACTGGCTTTTTAATATTTGTTTCTTCTTTGAAACCACATGACCGAAGAGCCATCTGACGGCAAGGAATGACTTCTCCTGTGAATACTTAGGCTCACTGCTAAACACTGCATACACACTAAAAAGACATTTGACGATGAACTCAAAAGGAAAACGTAGAATTCCCTTGAGTTAATAGCGCGCTATGCGCCCTTTGCCTTTTCCAGGGATTTCCGGGCGTGAAATGTAACAGCAGCAACAAAAACGCCAAGATTTGAAGGACTTTGGACGAAACGAAGCGTTTTCTTTGCTTAACTCATCATGGAAACTTTGGACGAATCTAGTTAGCATACTTCTGTTTCTCGCTATCAACCTGGCGCTTTGGCCCCTCTCATACGTTTACGAGTCAGTCTAGACGCTCACTTAATTAAAGGGTAAGATCATAGGTGAGGCCGCTTTAAGGTTTGCCAATGGATCGTCCAGGAAGCCAAGGGCCATTTCCTCAACTCTGATTGCGTGTTGCACGCAATCCACCTCCAGATAGAATCATGTTATAGTAGCTGCTTGCCTGTTTGTGCTTATTGAAGTCCATTCGAGATTCTTGTGATGCAGTTTTTGAAGGCATTCTTCAGATGCCGCAGCCTATCACATGATGTGAACTTGACACACTCGCTGAAAACGTACCCGCACGAATGGACGTGCAAAGTATGGTCCTGTTTGGACTCATGTGAGCCTCAAGCTCAGCGCGGACGGCGCTCGTTCCGATGGCAAACTACGTCTTAAACGTCCGTTCTCCTTGAGTTTCTGATGAGATTTCAAGGGAATAAACATACCAGCCAAACTCAGACTCTGCAGCCATCGGGGACTTGCATTCTATCCACGTCAATATGCAACCCACAGAAATCCTCGCCATTCTGGCGGGAACTTACCAACTCCTTAACACTTCAGCGTAAGATACTCCCAATACTTACTCTCGTATTAGCCAATGACAGCTTTCTACTCACATGAATCTCACAGGACGCGCGATGGGGTGCCTGTAAAGGACCGGACGTACGGCTCCAATCCGGTCGGCATTCTTTCCTACAGCAAGTCCGGCTACATGTCTGCTACCATCACGTCGACCGACCCCGAAGACCGACCGGCAAACTTGACGTTTCCCTCTCGAGATGGCCAGTCTGACTCCGACTGGGCAATCATTGGTAAACACAGTATTGGATATGCAGGGCCTGTCTCAATCACCGACGCAATCGAAGCCACTGCTACTTCTGGCCAACTCGTCCATGGCCCCCTGACAGTCGCAAATGTCCCTTCCATGGTGGGAAACAAACAATTACGGAACTATACAACGTTTGAGGGCGGAAATTTACTTCGCATCTCTTCGCAAAGAGATGGCAGTAATCGTGGCGAGCTTTGGTGGAAGAGGTTAGATTAAATGTCCCGGTATCGGGTCCTCGGTGGAAGCATCCTTTCTACATGATCTGCGCGATGAGGAGTACGGCTTTGTGATCTAATTGAATGTCAAAAGACTGAATAGAGTTGGGGTTCACCTGACCAGCTGATTAATCATTCTTCACAAGTCCTGAAATGACATTTTTGATACTGTAATTATGAGGTATAAAGCGAACCTACCTGCACAACTACAGCGAAAGTTTCAAGTGCTGTGGTCAGTCAATGACCTCAGTGTCTGTGTGAAAGTAAATGAAAGCTGTGATAAAAATGACGTCGACAGTGGTCCAAACCCCTTGGAGTTTCCCGGTGGCCCTTCAATGAAATGATGTGCAATGTTCACATCGCATCTTGGAAGCAAGTATTCATATTCAGTTAATCCAAGACGCAACCCTTCTTTCAACAACTTATCCCCATAGCAGGTTGCGGCTTGTTTTTATCAACAAACAACGACAATTCATCATTCATGGTGTCCACTTCGTAAGGCAGCACTATTATTCAGTGTACCCTATTGTCCAAAACAGAAACTATGAGCAATGATCATATCAACCAAGCTTTCAAAACGGCAAACAGGCTTAACAGTTAAACTGGTCATCTGAACCGCAGGCAAGCAGATTAATACCAGCATCGAGCAGACATTTTCTGGTTATTGGGCTTGGCTTTTGTCATTGTCTGTGCAGCTGTCCCAACGTGGTGTAGGTGTATTACCTTTCAAGTTTCGCTGGGCGGTTTAGGCTCAGTCAGCCTAATAGCTTCTGGACTCCTGAAGTGACGTTAACGTTCAGCTGGGAGACAGACCAGAAACAATTCTCGAAAGAAACGGTTACAGTTTTTTTTACGTAACGAATCATTGTCCTCAACAAAACCAATTCCCAACAGCCATTAAAATCCTTGTTTCAATACCGTGTCCATGTCAACGCAGTTGGAGTCCGCTTAAACGCCAACCAAGGCTACTCAAAAGCTTGGTTGGCTAGCTTATCGGCTTCCTGGTTTTCCTCTCTCGGAATTGGCCAAAACATGATATCCAGCCCGCCGTCATCGCCATATGTCATATCGTCCAACCGCTCGTGGAGTTCCTTAAGTGTTTCAAAGTGCGCAACTCTGTGGCCCCTAGCGTTGATCCCTTCGTTCTCGATCCAGTCCCCTATCCATAACGACATGGCATTGGCAAGATACTCTGAGTCCGTTGCAATCTTAATATTTGACAAGGAGTAGTCGCGGTTGGTAATTTCGTGGAGGATATCTAGCGCTTTGACAAGGGCCTCAATCTCTGCGCGAGAGTTGGTCTGCGGGAGGTCCGGCGAGAGCAGGCCGCAACGATTGTACTGGGACCCAGGGCCAAAGTAGACGCCCCACGAGCCTCGAGCCGAGGGGTGCCGTTGTTGCGGCAGGCGCCATCAATGTATATAACGAGACTTCCTGGATCCGAAACGACGCCTTTTTTGCTCCAGGAGTACATCTGAAGGCCAAGGACTTGTTTTCGGGGGTCGTAAACGACGAGCTCTGATCTTGGGACCATCCTGTGCGCATCGCTAGCACGATGCTCAAACAGGCGACTTCCCTCTCCATCGTCATCATCATATCCCATCATCTTGTCGCTCTTCCTTTTTCCCAGGTAAGGATAATGTCGCCTTTCTCTAATATGTAGGTATACCGTAGAGTTCGTCGCGTGTTGTGTGGGTTCGTGATGTGCCTTCAATGCCACCGTGCGATCACTCAACTCTTCCGTTCGAACAATTACTTTGGAGCTTGACTGTGATATTATCAAAAATCTGGCTGCGAAGGTAATTAGATTAGGTCCCGTAAACTGCTGGGTGTCTTGAGATTATGGACGAGCCGCGATCAGAAGCGTATGGAAATGTAACAAGCGGTGCGGTTCAGCGAAAAGAGGGGGAAGGCTAAGCAGAGCAGATTTCGCGTTGGGGTACGAATAAAAGTGGGTCCTTGAACCTTCGTCAATCATGTCAGCCAGAAAATCAGTTGAATTGGTATCAATCAATGAATGTTGCAAATGTTGGTCGATTTGAGGAACCTTGGCGTGTCACGTCAGCTTGTATCGGACCCCCTTGAAGTCTGGACGAACAACGCTTTCGGTCCTCTTTATTTCAATTTCTTCTACATCCAACTTCTAGTATATTTTATACCTTGCCGGTCTCAACACATTCAAATACCTTATGGAAGTCAAAGCCGCCCCTTTGTCCTCATATAAACATTAGCGCAACTGCGAGCAATACGAGAACAAGACCCGGCAGCAGTACTGTCATCATCAACTCGTCCATTGCAAGCTCGGTGCTGGGCGAAATCAGGCTCAGAGGAAAGCTTGGCGGAAACGCCCGCCGCCGTCGTTCTACCGTCTCCATGAGGTGTCTTGGCACATTGTGGATACCGATGGTCAAGCGGTGGTTTGTCTTGTCCGTATCGTGATGAACGTAAAGTGTCTCCAAATCGGGATTATACGACCATTCTCCGTCACTGACCTTGACGTCGATGTTGCAGTCAGCGTAGTGATACTTTGGCACAAACACTTCAGTCGTTCGTGACTTGTCCGATTGCTTCTTCTCTGCCTGGTTTGCATTTTGAGTCTCAGTTGCCCACTCAAACTCGTACCGCAGGGTTCGAGGGTCCCAATCCGATCGCAAAGGTCGCCCAGCGACTTTGACAGCGTATGGACGGATGATAACATCGAGCACCCTTCCCCCACGGTAAAGTTCATGCTCTTCGTGCGCCTCATTGGTATAGTCGGGAACAATGTGGCCAGGCTTGGCTTCAGTGTTGCCGTTGACGACAGAGAAGTCTTCCATATTCCAGCCATCGCCATATTCGACGCGGTTGTCGGGGTTGTAGTTCCACAGTGTGAAGGCGACCTGATTATCCTCCATGGCCGAAATGAGAGCATGCATCAACTCTCGCTGCTTGTCGTACTGTCCAGTCTTGAACGCCTCGCCGCCGTTGATGTCGAAGGGGATACCGACTTCGCCGATAAGGGCCGGGACATGTCCGCCTAGCGACTGCTTCCCGTACCGAAGAATATTTGAAAGCTGAAGGCGATAGTTCCTCCGCAGCGCTTTTGCACCAAAGTAGAGTGCTTTGAGAATGAACATGCCTCTCGACGCACCCTGTACGTTGACGCTCATCCATGAGTGGTGTTTGCTGAACAAGACGTTGAGGTCGTAGAAGTGCGGCGCAAATACAAGGTTGTTTGGCCTCGGCGTGTCGATGATTGTTTTGGTCGCATAGGTTTGTTTATGCGCTGATTGATCCGCCTTGTCCCCTTCCCCAATCCAGGGTGGCATAAATTCGTTTGGTATCGGCTCAAAGAAGCAGAACTGACGAGGGGATTTGCGGGAGACGCGCTCAGAGAAGCGCTTCAGGAAAGGGCCGTAGAAGTCCCGATACCATTCTAGTGGTTTTCCCTCATGGCCCGGACGATGGTCCACCTCGAAATAGTCCTTCAGCAGCACCTTTGGGCTTTTCTTGGCCTCGTCCCATTCCCAGACGCCATGGGCGCGCCATACACACTTGCCCAGCCCATAGTTTTGAGGCTTTGATGCATCTGATTTCGCAATCAACCAAGCAGACCTTCCCTTCGGGTCGACACGCGTTCGGTGCGAAACACGGGTAGGAAACGGCCAGGACTTGACATAATAATCCACTTCCTGGGCATAGCCGCTGGCAAGCGCAAGAGCTTGCGTCAAAGACGGGTAGTACCCAATGTGAAGGTCGGTATCATAGTTCCAGCCATCGAAACTGTGAAGGTTAATGAGGCCGCGGTGCGGCTCGTTGAACGGCTCGAAACCAACGCATGCTTCGAGACCGCCAACCTCGTCGGCTAATCGGCCGAAAGCTTCAATAAATGCATCTTGAAGGAACTCCCGCACTGAGACAGTATCATCAGGTTTTGAGCTCTGTGGCCGCGGACAACGCAGCTTTGGTGCAAGAGCGTCCCCAGCCCAGAACAATGTAGCCATTGTTGATGCAGCTAGCTTCTGATACCCTGAAGGCCACACAAAAGGGCCGCTGGGTTCCTTCTCGTTTACTGGCGCATTTGCGCGCCGTAGTTCATCCTGGCCATGAACGTAAGCGGCGCCTGTGTCGGTGAAAGCTTCGACGTCAAGCCCCGCAACTTCGAAAGTCCAACCAGGGGCACCACTCCCACCGCTGAACCGACTCCAGACATCTTGGTGGGCGCAGATAAAGCACTTGATGCCATACTTGGGCATAAGCTCAATAAGCTTGCGCAAGTAGTCGATGTACTCCAGGTCGAGATCGGTCTGGGGATTCGGTCCAGAATGACCAAGCGACTCCCATGTGACAAGAAGACGGATGAGAGGGAGTCCCCAAGCCTGCAGGCGCCGGAAGTGCAGAGGCGCATCCTCGAGAGGAAATGGCCTGCCTACAAAAGTTACAGTGCGGTGCTCGAAGAAGCCCTCAGTGAGATGGGAGAGGCCGTTGGGTTTTGTCGGCAGCTTGCTGGCTCCTGAGATGTTGAGTCCGTGAAGGGTGAGTGTGCGACCGTATCCGTCCACAAAGTAGCCATCTTTCAGGCCAATTGGCCCTCCCAGAGCGGCATCTGAGAGATCCTGGGCAGGATATTTGTCCACCATCGTAAATGGGGTTGAATTGGCCGGGTCAGATGAAGAGGTGAGCCAGCTGTTGGTTGGTTGGTCGCGGTGTCTCACTGAGCGTAGTAGCAGCTCGGGACAGGACAGATTACCTGTCTTAGTCAGCAACAGCCGCTTCGTATCCTGGTGACCGACCAGTGAAGCCAATAATTACTGGTTAACCTTTCAAACAAGAAATCCCGCAAAACTGAGCAGAACGCGTAAGCCAGCTTGAGAATTTCACAGCACGCTCAGCATTCAAAGCTACCATTGACTTATGTCGCGCCACTGTTCTTTACTGGTAAAGATATCCAGAGACGGGGCGTGAGCGCTGCTTGCCGGGGATCTCGGGTCCCGAAATGTAGATGCTGAGCTCTTGGCAGCTCCATCAAGCTTGTCCTGAAACCTTGAATGATCACTTGTCTCCACCCGAGAACTCGTGGGGGTCTGGTGGTGCATCGACATTACTTTCCAAGTCTGTTACCGTAAGTGAAAACAGGGAGACACACATTACCACTGAGATGCTCCGCTCCGGGTTCCAAGTCGGCAAACGTGCAATTGGATCGGAGACATGCATCCAGCCTTGCCTGTTCAATATGGCTTCCGGAATACTGTCGAAAGATTTCCTAAAGATCCGTTACGAGGTTACCTACAGCCAATGACTTCCTACACTGTTGCTGCTCATCCATTGGTGTGGAGTTATGGTCGGAATCGCTACAAATTCGATTCCTCCATGGAACTGGGAGTAACTAGCGCAAGGCTCATTAACAATAATGTTCCTCCTATAACACTCCAATCTCTCCTGTCTTACCTGGGTCCTTTATAGTAATTGACGATTCCTATTTTATAGTCTTTTAGCCGTAGTTAAGGAGGTCATGTAGTTAGTCTAAAGAGACCAATGGTCGAGTTGTGCAGCTCAATTTTCTCTCACCTGCGCTTCCGTAGTCCATTTAAAAGTAGTTCAAATCATATTTCCACCCTAGTCAAGCCGATAGGCCAGGAAAAATGAGTAAGTGACACTCAAGTTGCCCTTCCCTTACGAGCTGGGATATGGCAAGTCAGAGAGAGAGCATGTTATTGTTCTACCTAATAAGCAGATATTCTGTTGTAGAAGATGCACAGCTCCTTTTTAGTCTTTGTAATCCGTGCTCGCAAGCCCAGAAGTGCGAATTATATCCACTGGCGCAGAAGCCTAATTGAGCAATGAGAGCAAAGACGGACAACTTGGTTGACCTGGTGTCTACGATTGTTCTTCTTTAACGTAAGATATACGGCTGTTCGCCACTTGTCATGATACTTGGCTGCAGATAATGTCTCGTCCTAGTTTGTGGGGGCAGAACAGACAAATGAGAAGGCACCACAGTAGCATACGATTAAAACATACTCAATAATCAATTCAATTAGCCATTGTTTCAAATCATACATGAAGCTTAGCTATTCTTTTCAAGTCTATACATGAGAACTGTCAAAGTCTGCCGCCCTAATTTTCTTTAGTCGACAGCCTTCAACAAGTACTTGTCTTGCCAGAAGCGGCTGTTAGTCGCCGGCGCGTCGCGGCGGACGGATTCAGCACGCTCCTGGAGACGCGAGGCAGCGAGATAGTTTCTGCGCTTGATCTCGGCCTTCTCCGTCACATCCCTCTTGGCAATGCCGCCGTACGCGCACTTACCGCCGTTGAAGGCGGCGTTTGCGGTTGCCTTCCAGACGGCGGTGATGTCGCTGATCATGGGCAGAGTCCAGTAAAGACGGCAGTCGACCTCCTCGCGGATGTACTGCGCGGGAATGCCGTCTTCGACATTGTCCCTCAGGATCTGGTCACGGACGTTGACCGCGGCCGCCGTACTCCGGTTCAGAGGCAGGTCGCTGTAGCGGGCGAAGGCGGCCTTCTGCTCCGCGGTCGTGGCGTAAGGGAGCAGGAAGCTGGTGTAGTCGTAGATGTTGCTCCAGTCTAGGACTTGGGATCCCTTGATACCCCCGACGCCCTCGATGGGGCCCTCGACAGGAAGGCCTCCAAAGGCAACAGATTTGACGCCGCCGCTGAGACGGAGAAACTCTGAAGCAAGAGTGCAGGTCGAGGCACAAACACCATCGTACAGAATGATGATGTTCTCGGCCTCGAAAGGCTGGGGAAGACCGGTGAGGTTTCCGTAGCCGTTGATTTCGATGCCCAGGCCGAAAGTGGCATTGATGGTGGTGAGGGGGTCGTCGAGGTTCCAGCGCATCAGCTCTGTGTAAGAGGTGTTCTGGAAGACTTGCGGCGCGAATTTGGCGTCATACGAGGTGAAAGGTTGGTTCGTGAGGTTGTAGTCGTAGCGCCAGTTGAACCAGCTCTCCGCAAGGCTGATCAAGTCGGCGTTGTTGCTGGTGTAGATGTCAATGCCGGCCACAATGTCAGAGACAATCTCAGCTGCAGCAACGAAGCCGTCGTTTTCCTTCCATCGGGAGTAGCCATCCTGGACCTTGTCGGGGAACAGCTGGCGGAAGAAGTCATAGCCCTGAAGGATGTAGCCACCACCGTTCTGCTGGAAGTCGATGACCAACTTCGTCTTGCCGGCCGCTAGAGCCGCAGTGTAGAAGTCTTGGGTGGCTTTTTGGAATTCGGCTGGGCTTTCGCTCTCGAAGGCTGTGAGAACGATAACAGCAACGTCCTCGAAGCCTTCACCCTCGAGGTAGTATCCGGAGACAATACCATCGTTAGTGGTGACAACTGGGGCAGGGTAGCCAGGTAGGATGGGAGCGGTGGCGTTAGAGGCGATGGTGCCTGCCGCGGTCGTGGACGCAGGGATCAGGGGGTTGCAGAACTTCGCGTAGAAGGACGGGCCATCGACAACGCCCGTAAGATCCTTCTTGACGGTGGCATGGTTCTCGAAAGTAACCTCGGTACCGTTCTCAAAAGTGATGGTGGTGTTGGCTCCTTGGTAGACGTAACTGCCGACCATGTTAGTAAAATTTCAAAGTCGGATGAATTGAAAGTTGCCTTACCGGATACGGCCGCCGGAGCTGAAGTAGCCTTTGCCGACACCAGTAGCTTTTCCAGACATCTCAAAGAACATGGAGTTGTATGCAGAGTTGGCGTCACGGTTCCAGTTGGCTTTATTGACGGTGTCCTCCAAGTACTTGGCAGCGTCAATACCGTTGATGAGCTTGACCACGGACGCAGTCTCGGGTGTCGAGATTACTTCCTCTGGGACAAAGTTAGACCAAAATCTAGGGCAACGAACAAAATCAAGGGCTTACCGTAGATCTTGATCACCGGCAAAGACGAGCCGTCCTCGCTGATGGAAACTAGGCCCCGCTCACGTTTCCATTCAAAGACAGCTGTGAGCAAGTCGGGGTAGTAGACATAATGACCGTCGTGACCGGGTCCAAAAACCTCCTCGTAAATGGCTGCCTGAAAGGCATATTCACCAGGGTAGACGTCGTTCAGTACGTTCTCTCTGATGTTGGAGAGGGCCGCGAAGAGGTCGTAACCTGGGAAATCGTACCCAGCGGGGGGGTCCGCCTTGTACGCGGCATCTATGAGACAAGTCAGCGATCCACAACTTGGAGAAGTCCCTCAGTCCGAATTTCGGGCTTACCAGTCTGCCACTCGAGGTAAGGGAACAGAGAGTCGACAAACTCAATGGCTGCCTCCTTAATGATGGGGACAGAGTTGAGGCAGGCATACGCCAGTTGCGCCGATACCGTCGGCGTAACTACAGAACCACCCACGTCAGCTGGTCCCGAGCAACACGGAGTTCACGCGGGATAACTACCAGTCGGAGCGGCCGCATGCTGGGCAGCCCAAGCAGCAGAGACAGCAGCACAAGGCTCGGAGCCGTTGGTCGGGACCGTGGTGTTGGGGAAGAAGGCGGCCGCGCGATCAGCGGCGCTGACCAGCAGAGCTGGCAGTGCAATTGAGGAGCTCCGCATGTTGGCAAATGAGTCTTCTGCGCAACGACTTGGTCTTGGAGTCGGTCTGGCTGGAAGCTGAAGCTCAAGCTCGATCTCTTGGGCAAGGCCCTGGAAACGCGGCGACGCACTCTTATACTCGAGGTCATTGTAGTCGTCATCCACTTTTCTATCGACCGAGGGCCACGGTCGTTTGCTGGGCCCGGCGATGTCACCATCGCATGTCTATGGGTGTACATCCCAATAGAAAGAGCTTGTTTTGTCCTCACCACCCGCGCCGCTAGCTCAAGAGGGCAGGTCGCGATGCGAGGTTGCTTCACGACTGGGGCCGGCCCCAGTGCTACGATCCATGACAGGCGCACCGCACAGGTTGCATACGGACAACCGTCATTTATTTCCGACTTGTTTACCTGCGCACACAAAAACCAGGCTGGGGTCTCGGATGGATGCGTAGGTCTGGCCGCCCGCGACCTTTTGTCCCGGAAGATCGGCGGTTCGTCTTATCTTGTAAATTATGAGGCAATCTCTGGTCGTAACCGTTGGACGGTTAGACCGCTGTTGGTTGGCGTTGGATCTTGTCGCTCTAGCCTGCGTTGCAGGGATCGGTTGAAGAACACCTGCTAAAGGCGGGTTAGCCCGGGAGACAGGAGCCCCAGTCTACGGCAAGGAAATGCCGCTTTACAGTGGTATCGCATTTCATTGCCGACAGGCTTCGTCATGCCATCAAGGCGCCCCTAGGTAGTGACTCGGGCCGGAAGATTGCAATCATGCCGACTGGCCTAGAATCGTACGGGTTCTGGTAAAGGTCATCTCAATTGAAGGGCCGTAAATCTTCAAACAGCTCGACTTGCTTCCAGATTCGATTGAAGACGCTTACTTTTGTTTGCTATGCGACTTTGACCTGTAAATGGTAGGAAAAGGCTGCGCACTAGCACAATAACTAATCACAGAATGGGCAGACCTCAAAGACACATGGGTGTAGTGACATCGTGTTTCCCATCCCCTTGGGTGCTAATGGACCTCACATTTGCCAAGGGCGGGGTAGACCAGGTAGATCCATTTATGAGCATTTTCATCCCATCGAAGAATCAAGAAATAAAGTTTCTGGAGTAGATAAGGGTAGGTACTGATCAGTAGATTCTCGGACTTGGCATAGATGAGGTCCATTAGCACCTGATGGGATAGTTTTAACAACTCCTTCCTACCGTCAAAAGACAACATCGATTCTTTGATCCAGGTTCTCCGTCTGATTCACAGGTGAGGGTTTGCCATCAATGGGTGCCCCGTGCACCTCGTTGTTGAATGCAGGGGTGTGTGGCCCTCTCCGGATTATCATCTCAATCGGTATCTATTCCTGCATAAATTGTAGAAAGTCGGCAAGAACCAAAAAGAAGAAATCCTGATGTGAGCTTTTGAGTCAATCATTTGGTATTGAAGTTTTTCTTTTCTTCCGATCTTCTTCCTCTTCTCTGCTTATCCCAGCTGTTCCTCACCAACCTACTCCTTCCAGTCTCCTATGGAAATCAAAGCACATCAATGACAGTCTATGTTACAGCCATAGCCTAGCGTTTACATAGAGGCTAAGAAGCATTGTTCAAACCATAGTGTTATTGTTTCCTTGCATTTCTATGACCCGTATTCTTTTAAGGATATTACTATTCATGGTTGGCCTTTGCTACAATGTGCACCCATTCTAAAGCAGACTAAGGCCAACGCATACAACAATACGTTGAATGAAGTCGTTCAGTTTGGAAAAGAGTTCGCCTCAATCAAAGCTACCCATTGCGAAGTCAGTTTTACGTGTGTCACGTGGCCCACGAGCTCGAGAATAAAGAAAGTTTTCAAGGAAGACTAGAACTCAAAAAGCGATCTTCAAGGCCCAAAAGCTTAATAATAATAAAAAGATGAACTCCGCAGCTCTGGTATGAATCCTGCTACTGGTATGAAGACTTGTATGCTAAACGGCTCGCTTTTCCTCCGTCCTAACGCCATAAACTCCCTAAGAAATTGTAACCATTCGTAGAATCATGGGCAGTGTGTGGTCATCAGTCCCTTCCTGCCATGGAATTTACCGTTCCACTACTGAGAGGGATCGGCCTTGGGAACGCTAGGCAGCTCTGCAGCAATGGCCTTAGCCTCCTCGGCCTGCTCTTTGGATGGTCCGTCCTCGGTCTCCTGAGGAGCGGGTTGGTCGGTCGGAGGGAAGAAAATCCTGAACAGCAAGTCAGTATTGCGCAGCACTGGCAAGATGGATGGGAAGATCAAAGTTGCACGTACGGGAGGGTATCGTTGTAGGCATTGACATCCTTCATCTCAAAGGTGCAGAAAACGATCTTTTCCAGCTTCTTGCCGTCCTCTCCGTCGAGAAAATCTCGGACAACCTCCGCGGCGACGGGCGCCGCCTCGCGGCTAGGGTACCCGTAGACTCCGGTGCTGATGGCGCTGAAGGCGATGCTGCGGCAACCGTTCTGGACGGCAAGGGCCAAGCTTGTCCTGTAGCAACCCTCCAGCTTCGCCTGGGAAGATTCCGGGTCGAGCTCGTCATAGACAGGGCCGACAGTGTGGATGACCTTTTTGCAAGGGAGGTTGTAAGCGCCTGTGATCTTGGCGGAGCCGGTGGCGCAACCATTCAAGGTTCTGCACTCTTGAAGCAGGCCGCGACCAGCGGCACGGTGGATGGCGCCGTCGACGCCGCCGCCGCCGAGAAGGCTTGTGTTAGCGGCATTGACAATGGCATCGACGCCGAGTCTCGTGATGTCGCCTCGAATGACGGCGACCTTCTGGTTGTGCGACGGGCTGGGAGGGTAGAGGGGCTGCGGGGACGCAGTAAGCTTGCCGAGCTTGTAGAGAAGCTCAACGGTGGGGATGTCGGCGGCAGCAATGGTAGCCATTTTCAGGACTTGTCGAATTGGCATAGGCGGCTTTGGGGCTTGCGTATTCGAGTTTGGATTCGGAACAGGTTGGGGATCTGTGGTCGAGTTGGTGGGCTTCGGCGCAGGTTGGTTTTTGAGGCGTTGGAGACACAAAGAAGCACTCGACCGAAAGCAGAAGAAGTGGAAGCTCGCTCATGACGAAAGACCCCGCGCTAAAATTAGGTACAGGTAGGTAGGTCCTGGCTGAGCTTGAGCTTTGGCTTGTCGAGTCTTATCGGAGCCTTATCGGGCGTTTTGCAGGTGACATTCCTTGTTCAGACGATTGTATTGCTTGCTCAAGGCTTTTAGAATGGATGCAGGGGCTGGGCTTAATGAGCAAAGAACAAAAACAAAGGACTTTCAATTTTTATAAATTCGCTCTCGCTTGGCGGCTATTTCAACTAGAAATTTTGCCAACCATGGTTGGTAATTCAATGTTATCCAGAAGCCTCGAAACACGGCAGCGGTGACAATGAGGTAGGTATCTTATCGGAGAGACGACGGATACGGTCATTATCTTATCTGGCGATATTCTTATCTAATCAGCTGCCAATGCCCCTTTGTCGCGTGTTGCAGGCGGGCGGTCGCTGTGACCCCTCGTTGGATCCATTTGAGTCATCCCCGCCGTAAAAGAAGTGTTGCCCCGCCACCACAACCACACATTTTCCACGCCTTGAGCCTCTTGTGGTACCCAATTGACCGACTCTCGAGCATCACGCGACGAAACAATACCCAGGAATACTCGAGAACATTGTCCGTCCCCTCCCTTCACCCGGTCGAACACAGAAACCATGGCGGACGCTTCAGCAGATCCCACTGCTAAGCTGGCCGAATCGACGGCCAAGCTCCAGCTTGATGAGGAGACGGGGGAGATGGTCAGCAAGGGCGAGCTCAAGAAGAGAATGGCGAAGCGGGCGAAGAAGGCTGCTGCGGAGAAGGCAAAGGCTGCCAAGGATGCTGTCGCCAAGGCTGCAGGTGCAGGCGATAGCACTCCCGCGCCCAAGCCCAAGGCGAAGCCCGAGGAGGTTGTCCTGGACCCGGAGGCCATGTTCAAGCAGGGCTTCCTCCAGGAGGTGTACAAGGAGAGGCCGTCCGAGCATGTTGTCACACGATTCCCTCCCGAGCCCAACGGATAGTATGTTCTCGGCCAGTCTTATCATGGTCGCATCACTAACAGTCTCCCAGTTTGCACATTGGCCATGCCAAGGCCATTGCTGTCAACTTTGGGTTTGCAAAGTACCACGGCGGCGTCTGCTACCTGAGGTATGACGACACGAACCCCGAGAAGGAAGAGGAGAGATACTTCACCGCGATTGAGGAGATGGTCAGGTGGTTGGGTTTTACCCCCTACAAGATCACCTATTCCAGCGACAATTTCCAGAAGCTGTACGACCTAGCAGAGAAGATGATCACTCTGGAGAAGGCCTATGTCTGCTACTGTGGAGGTACGCCACCAATGAGTCCGAAGCTGTCTTCAAATGCTGACCACCTTAACTCCACCAGACGCCGAGATCAAGCTGCAGCGTGGCGGCGAGAAGGGCGCCACCCCCCGATTCCGATGCGAGCACGCGAACCACACCGTCGACGAGAACCTTCAGAAGTTTAGGGATATGAGAGACGGCAAGTACAAGCCTAGGGAGGCTTTCCTGCGTATGAAGCAGGACATCACGGACGGCAACCCCCAGATGTGGGACTTGGCAGCATACCGCATCAAGACCGACACGCCGCACCACCGCACCGGCTGGGACTGGAAGATTTACCCCACATACGACTTCACGCACTGCCTGTGTGATAGCTTCGAGGGCATCACACATTCTCTGTGCACGACCGAGTTCGTCCAGAGCCGTGTCTCCTACGAGTGGCTAAACAAGACTCTTGGCGTCTACGAGCCCATGCAGCGCGAATACGGCCGCCTGGGTATCACCGGCACCGTGCTGTCCAAGAGAAAGATTCTTAAGCTGGTCGAGGAGAAGATTGTCCGCGGCTGGGACGATCCCCGTCTGTACACGCTCATCGGCATCAAGCGCCGCGGTGTGCCTCCTCGCGCTATTCTGGACTTCGTCAACGAGCTGGGTGTCACCACCTCCGTCTCCGTCATCCAGATCAAGCGCTTCGAGCAGACCGTGCGCAAGTACCTCGAGCGTACGGTTCCTAGGCTGATGATGGTTCTGGACCCCATTCCCGTCGTCGTCGAGGACGCCGAGCCCACTGACGTCGAGCTGGCTTTCTCTCCCAAGGACCCCAATATGGGATCGCACACCATCAAGTTCACGCCCACCGTCTACATCGATCGTGCCGACTTCAGAGAGGTGGACAGCAAGGACTACTTCCGCCTTGCCCCCAACAAGACTGTCGGTCTGCTCAACGCTCCCTTCCCCATCAAGGCCACCTCCTACACCAAGGACGAGGCCACCGGAAAGGTTACCGAAATCCGTGCCGTCTTCGATAAGGAGACGAAGAAGCCCAAGGCCTACATCAACTGGGTCGGCACCGAGGGAACCAAGAAGGTTGAAGCCCGCATCCACAACTCGCTGTTCAAGAGCGAGAAGCCCGACGATGCCGAAGGCGGCTTTCTCAACGACATCAACCCGGAGAGCGAGGTCATCTACCCCGACGCGCTCATCGAGAGCGGCTTCGACGAGGTCAAGCGCCGCGCGCCTTGGCCCGAGGCTGCTGGCGAGAGCGAGCTGGGCAAGGGCGGACCGGAGAGCGTGCGCTTCCAGGCGACTCGCATCGCCTACTTTGTGAGTCGCTCACGCACGGAAAAGTCTAAGACACAAGCTAACGTGCGTTTAGGCCATGGATTCCGACAGCACCGACGACAAGATCATCCTCAACCGTATCGTGTCGCTGAAGGAGGATGCTGGAAAGGTTTGAGGCACTGTGACAAGGTCGGGCGAAAGGTTAAACGAAAAGTCGGGCTGAGAGTTGGCGGTTGGGAGCTTTCGGAGTTGCATAGACGGGGGGTTCATAATACCAAAACAAATCCCATAGAAGGTGGTGAACGAGAGTCAGTCTTTTTTTTTCATGGTCCCAAACCTTTCCCAAGTGATTCACTGCGATCTCGACCAAACCGCTATAGCATCTCTCTTGTTGCCGTCTTGCACTGCTATTCTTCACCACACTGCTCACGAACGAACGGAGGCACGTTCGACGCAAAATGAAGGTATTCCATAGTCTTCAATCTCTGGCGGCCATTGTGGCCATGGGCACAACATGCCTCGCAATGCCCGAACCCGCACACACGAAAAGGATAGCAGAAGGTGCTCGGGATCCGTGGCATTCAGCATGGAATGAACCTATCGCCCACATGACGGGCTACGAAGTCGGCAGCCCTGCGCTACCTGGGCGCACCCTAGACGCAAACGATCCCGAGACCTGCCCCAGGGACACAGGTAAGTCATAACCCGGACACCTTGCCTAATGCCCACCCCCCCAGAGCACCACTTGGCCGCCGTATACTGACTGCTTCAACAAAGTCGCCTGCCACCTCCCGCGCAATTGGAACTGCTGCCCCACGTCGATGCCCTGCTGCGGCCCGGGGTGCTGCGCCGAGGGCTTCCACTGCGTCGACGCGCGGGTGGGCATGTGCTGCTCCAAGGGCAAGAGGCTCTGCAACGGCGTCTGTGTTGAAGGAGGCTGTTGTGGCCCGACGGGGGCGTGCGGAAGGGGAGAAAGATGCTGCGGTGGGGAGTGCGTCAGGCGCTGCCGTGGCGTCTTTGTTTGGAGGGGGTAGCTGGTAGAGTGCAGAGTGCCGGCGGTGGTGGATGGTGGCCTTTGGTTGTGATGCTTCTGGCGGTTCTGGTGAATACTGCGTGATGGACGAGGTCGCTTTAACCTCGTGGCTGGTGCGAGGGAGCCCCTGGATTTGGACTACGAATGGGGTGCCAGGGGTGTTGCATAGCAGCGTCGTGAAGGGATGCAGTTAGAGAGTGAAGCAGAAAGATGAATGCAATGAGAGAAAAGTTGACGAGATAAGGAACACGTAACTGGACAAGCAATGATGGTTCAAACTGTTTGTAGGAATTCATTAGTGATCAAGGTCAAGCCGTAGCCTGGGTGAATACTTTCTTTTGGGACCATTACTCGTACCGTTGACGGTGTCTTTGAAGCCCTGGATGTCGACAGCCCAGGCCATCTTTGAAAACTCAGAGTCTCGGTCTGGAGTCCAACGCAATCCCTCTAGGGGCGCCGGTCTCAAAATCTATTCTTCATCATCGTTTCCGCAAGAGCTGACAGGGAGTTCCAAATGTGCAATGGTGCCTGACGGGGAAGCAATCCGTGTACCGAAGGGGAGATGCCAACCGCTGTCCCTTGGTCAAGCCAGATGTCCTCCTACCCCTTTCCAATGAAACCAGCATACTTCATTCCTTCCGCTTGATCATGGAAATGCCCCCTTACAAGTGATGGTATCGCGAAGCGTCCTCAGCACGGTATCTCGTATATCCCCGAAGAAGAGAATCGTTTCGGCAGGCTGCTGGCAAACTGATGCTTGATAATATCAAGCGTCTGAGGGGTCCTTTCTTTTGGGTTGGCACACGCGAGAACTCTTTATGGCTTTTGTACTGCTTCCGAGATGTCTACAGGTTCCACTCTATGGGGTTGCTGTTGGTACCAAAAGGCAGGGCTGAGTTTTGACTTTATACACAGCTTGGTTGCTCGGTGTGCAACAGCTGACTGTGGATGGCTAACGTGGATGGATGGCCTGGATCATAGGTGCCTCGAACCCAAACGGAAGAACTCGCAACGTCTAGACCACCGGAACTAGCTTGGCCAACTGCCCCTCGTATAGTGGCAGACGCAAGAAGGGACAGGCTTCTGCGTTTCTATAGTCGGAGCGTCAGTCTGTGCCTGCTTCTCGGAAAGATTCTATGACACTGTCCACGACACTCGTCGTTCGGCGGTGATGATTCAAGCATATGCCAGAAAGGTGCTCCTAGGGGTTCCATGCAAGTACAACCCAGAGTTCCCATCCAGTTCAGTGTCCCGCTGGGTTTGATTGCGTAGATGCCTGGCTCACCCTTCTGGCGCGACATTTAATACGGCGGGTGCTCCGGGTGCCCCGGCCGCACCCGAGGGACATGGTAGTGCTGCGAGCGGCGATGTGCGCCTCGGATCCATATGTAGGGACGACCACAGTGACTGGGTTAGCCACGACAAAGGGAAGAAGGTGCTCAGACGAACATTCTTTAGCGAGGGCCAGTGAGCGGATCTCTGATGATTATACACCGAGCGAATCTTTCTTGCCTATTCGTTGAGAGATGACACATCCAGCTGCATACCTCTGGAAACAGTCTGTGCCTGCGGATATTTATCGGGAACAGGGATCTCGTCTGTTTTCTGACGTTGGGTAAGCTGCTCATCGGCTCATTTCGTAGCTTTCATCCGGGGATTTCTCTTCACACCGCAATGTCGTTGTATCCATCACGAACTAGGTGATGTATACGGCGGCCTGAAGGCCGAGAAGGAAGAGGTTGAAACAATTTCCCGTCTCTCGGAAATCCCACTTCTTGTCGTTTCCTGTGCGTATGAAAACGATTATGGGAATTCTGGGTTTTTCTAATAAATGCCATCCTTGGGTAGGTGTTTCACTCAACAATGTGTCAAGCTTGGGTATACGTAACCATACCAGGCTGCGGTGATGCCCATCAAGCAGTCAAATCGTCATCGACAGGTGTCTGAGGCCGAAGCTGCCACCACCAGTTCAGCAGCAATTTGTTCGCAATTCTCGTGAACCTTGAGCAGATTGCGACCACTGGGCGTCACATCCCTCAGCCGAAGTGGTGAGACGTATTCCTTCCACGACTCGGCGTGGCTTTTGTACTTACCCCTGCCACCACAGTGGGAGTCAGGGATCCCGTGGTTCCCGGCCCAGGGCGTTCCCTACCAGGGCGTCTCCATAATTGCTATGTAGGCTTCTGCCTAGCTGCAACGTTCCTAGAGGCGAGCAGGCCGCGATCATTTGAAGACCGAAGGCTCAGAGTTCGGGCACATGCTGTCAGGCCACCAGCAACCGTCGAAACGCCGCGCGGGTGACGACACGGCCGAGAGAAGTCCCCAATTCCATGGCCTTGGGTGTGCGGAGTCCAATGGGAACCAGTCTGCACGAACCTGTGCGGCGGCACGTTGGGGGTCGGCCCAAACGGAGGACAAACTTTTCTGCGAAAAAGAAAAAAAAAGTAAAGTCCAGGAGAATGGCCGAACGACTTGCGACAGCGGGGAACGCGCGTGCAGATGCAGTGCCGACCAGGTAGGGCCGCTGGCTCGCGGCGGCGTTTGATAGGGACAAGGGAATGATTGAGAGTTCGCAAGGGACAGACTTTTGGGCAGTTGCTGCTCATCCCATCGGCAATCTATTCGGAGGGGTGGGGGGAGAGGAGGAGAGGAGAGGAGAAGACAATGTTGATAAAAACAAAGGGTCTTCGGACGGCGGTGTCCTGGGTCTCGACAAGCATCCTCCGGCTCGCAGTGAGGCATGGCCGTGGCCGTGACCGGCGCCCTCCGCGGCGACTCGTACGTACACGAAGAGACGGCCGGTCGGATAACCTTAATCGGAGGCCGGACTGCGCGTGGGCACGTGCTCCGTCTCCCGCAGGCAGCGAGGCGGGCGCATCCTGGGTTGCAGGGCGCCCGATAAGGCAAAGAAGCGGGCCACTGAGGCTACAGTTCATACGACAGGGGGCAATAGTACCACCGGTACGTATGTGCTATATAGTACACTTTTGTCGTGGCCGGGCCAATGAATGACGACAGCGGGCATGGAGACAAGACTCTGTGCGGGTGGGGATTGGTGGGATTCCGCGGCGCGCCCCTTGCATGGATGAGCGAGGTCGCACCACACCCATGGAGAAGAAGGGAAGAAGAAGGGGAAACGAAGAAAAAATAAAATAAAATAGATAATGCGTGTTCTTCTGAAAAATCCCCCTTCCTGCCGCAAACCCGATGCCCCGGTAGCCTTTGCCTGGAACATGCAAACTGTCATCTGAGGTGAAGCCGCCCCAGTCGATATACTTTGTCTAATTGGCCTCCCTCCCCTCAAGCATCGCATCGACCGAGTCGTGCTTGCTGTTGGTCTGCCTCGTTTCCGTCGATTGAGTTGGTCATACAGGAACCGTAAAATGACGGGCCAGAGAGACGTTCCACAGGACCCTGGCCGTGACATGATGCCGCAATCCCCCCCCCCCCCCCCCTCCTCGTACGCCTCGCTCCCCTGTCGAGGGTGGTTGCTCTCGACTGCGGCGTCACGGCGGGGGGGGCAGCACGCCCGGCTAGGCAGGCAGCGTATGCGAAAAGCCCAGATGCGTCCTAGTTTCGACAACAGCGGCAGCGATTAAGTGGGCAAAAGCACGCAAGGAAGCGGGCGGGCGGGCTGCCAGTGGTTTTGTTGGTGGTCCCTGGCGATGTAATGTAACGGTTCGAGGGGTTTTTGTTTGCCTTCGTACCTTAATTAAACCGGTGCTTACTACGCCGCGGCAGGCAGCCGTCTCTGTGCCTGTGCCTGTGCCTGTGCCTGTGTCTTGCCTCATTCTCTCATTGTCTCTCACACATTCGACACGAGCTCCCTCGTCTCTCATTAGCATTAGGTACTCTAGTCTCTGTCTAGCTGTTTCGCGCCGTATCGTGTCATGACCGTCTCTCTTGTGCGCTCTCACTCTCCCTGTCTCCCTCGGGTCCCCCGTCTGTCCCATCCTCCTCTCATCCTCGAGGCCGCGGTGCCTCGTCGCCGATATTGGAGTCTCCCTCCCTTTCTTGGCTCTTTCCTTCTTGCCGTGCCAATCCTTCCCATCGCGGGCCCATTTGTGTCTCTTTGTGTGTCTTGGCTTAGACTAGCCTCTCTTCTCCTCGCTTGCGCTGACCTGCGCCGGCAAACCTGCACTACCTAGACTAGCAGTCCGTTCCTTCCCCTCTTCTGCAGCTCCGTGACTTCTCTCTTGACCTTTTCCCTCCTTCTACGTCCGTGAATTTTTTTTCCGCAAACTTGCTCCTCTACCCATCCGTCCATTCCTCCACTGCCCGTGTCTTGGCCCAAGTCGCAGACTGGCGGATTGCGCGTACTTTCATCGCAATTCGGCAACGTCAAGTTTCTCTCCGACAGCGATCCCCCCAACACCTCGACATCGTTCGGATCCCATCTCGCTGGACTGCCGCCCCCCCCCCCCCCCCCCAAAACGCGAGAAACTCTCGAGCATACCAATCCCTCCAGCGATCATCCTCCCCGTCCCCCCTTACCACGCTCCCTCCCTCGCCCGTCTAGTGTCACCAGACGGACAGAAGGCCGGTCGGTGGTGTTTCTACATCGTCGACAACAGAAGGGCATTTGTACTCCGCAAGGCTTAGTCGAAGAGGTCGCATCCCGGCCGCGACCACCACCACCCCCCCCTCCACGCGTCCCCCGTCGTCTTCGCCTGCGGTGCCTGCTCATCTCGCACCCTTCTCGACGGCGATATCCCCGGCAGCGCCACACTTTAAGCTCAGGACGCTGCGACGCTCCCCCCTCTCCCCTCCGCAGCGACCACCGCCCAGCCCCGGCGTCTCGTCTCTCAACCACCAGCGCTCGCTCTCGACCCCCGGCGGGCCTTTGGCACCCGTGGGTGTTTGCAACGGCCGCCGTGATAGCCAGAAAAATTACAGCCTGGTCAGCCTGCAGTGCGTGCTACCGTCTCCCTGGCCCGCCTGCCCGCCCTGGTCTGGTCCTGCAACCCCCGGCGATCCGCACCCGCCCCGGGCCTGTTGCTGCTTTGGTTGGTCGCAGTCGAGCTGCTTGCCGCCTTGTGTCTAGTGTCTGTCGTGGAGCATTAGCGAAGAGGGTCCCCAATAATACAAAAAGCCCATTTAGGTAGCAGCTATGCCGCCTCCGTCAGTCGCTTCGCCGCCCCCAATCCTAGCCATCACGGCTACTTATTTCCAGCTGCTGGCCCAACATTTACCCCGACCCGTCTACGAAGCCCTCCGCAAGACTCATCATCACATCGCCCGCTTCTCCACCGCCGTCCTCTCCTCCGCCATCGTCGTCCGCGCGCACTCGCTCATTCCCCACAAGATGCGCCGCCCTCTGGGTTTTTCGGCGCTTCTCGTCGTGCTGTTCCTCATCATCGGCCTGCCCGTCATCCTCGCCCAGAGCGAACCCTTCCACTGCTACCCCTACCCGTCCACCGACACCCTCGCGAGTCCCTTCATCACGCTGCAGCCGCACTGCTGCAAGGGCCCCATTGACAACAAGCTGAGAGTCGGGAACCAGTGCGAACCGGCCAACGGAGGGGTATACAAGACCAAGTTCGGCCAGGACTTGGGGACCTGTGCGACGGGCTGGGTCGACGCATGCTGTATGCGGTTGGTACGTCCATATCCACGTTCATGCAGCCAATCTGTTGGCTGACTTTACTGACCATGTGCCCAGCATTACCCGCCCGAGATTGAGCGGCCAGACATGTCATATTGCGATGCCGCCTTCCTCGTCAAGGCCGAATCCAAGAACATTATCCACGCGCGAAGCTGGTCCCCCGCGAGATACGGTAGATGATGGCAAACGGCGCAGGACAGAGACATCAGAAGAAACAGCACAGACGAAACAACATGTGGGCTTCCAGCTCGATCATGTCCGGCAGCGGCGGGGTTAGGCGCGGCGCAACACAGCGATGCCCACCGCTACCCACGAGGGACCCGGAATCTGCAGCGAATCGACCGAGTCAGGGAGTCTCCACCAGAGCTACGGCCTGGGGAGAGGAGGGGAGAAGCCTCGACCAGCCAGCAGACCCGAGAGACCGCCCTGCGCTGTTTGGAAATCGGAACGATACCACCTTGCGAACTGCAAACAACCGGCGAAACAAGAAAGGCATTTGGGCGTCTTTTTTTAATACGCACGACGAGTACGTTATGATGGCACGACGGCTACGGCTCGCCCTTGTTTGAAACAAACCAGGGCATTCGCATTATATATACCCACTGCGACTGATTTTTCACTCATGAATTGCATCTTATCTTGCACGACAACAAACCGAGCAGGACTTTTGTGTTCTTTTATTTTTTTTAGACGAGTCGCCGGATGAGAGGAACAGGAGCAGGATCAGGAGGAAACAAAACAGACGACCCGCTGGCATTGGCCGTGGGTCACGAGGCATGGATGAAGAGGGGGTTAACTTTCCATGTACGTGTGCCTGTGTGTGTGTATTATTAGGAGTGTCGCAAGGTTGTCTGTCAATCCGATCTCTGCGTCGCAAAGAGGGTTCAGTCCTCATCGGTTCTCATCGGACATGATCGACGCTTTTCCACATGATCTAGGTGTCGAGGTGCCTATCCTTTCTCCGATGTATGGTTTGGTGGCCGTGGCAGCGCACCGAGCAACTGAGCACTTGAGGGCATAGGGGGATGGATAGTATGACGACGAATCGTCGCGGCGTACCCTTCCCAAGCCTCCCGCCACTCCAGCGGACATGCACAAGGCCCAAGCCGTCGAAAGTGGCCTGACCATGGCCATTCTCCACGCCCGACTGAACTCTCTCCTCGCGTTCGGGATGCACGGGTCACTCCGCGGGGTGAGAGAGGACGAGAAGGAGGAGGGTGGCAACTAAATCATCCGGCCAGCCAAGCAGTCAGCCCTGCAGACACGGGACCAATGCAGCGGATAAGCGAGCCATGCCGTTGACTGTTGGGAACCGACCATTAAGGAGTGGGAAACGCGAACGCAAGCTGCGCTTTTTAGAGCCAAGGCCAGACAGGACATGGCGGCCAGAAAAATAAACACCCGCATCATGCAGAGGAGTGGGAGAGCCCGCCCCCAGAACGCAAGCCTTTGTAGGTTTCGCTCGGCTCAGGGGTTCTTTCGACAGCGGCCGTGAGCTTTTTGTCTGGCTCTGAACCGTCTGGTTGGCGGGAGGATGATGATGGGAATCCCCATTGGAGGAAGGGCGGGATGGGTTTCGTGCAAGTCATTCGGGGACGAAGCCGCGAAGCCGAGATAAAAATGCGATCCCGGGCTTCTGGAGAACGAACAAAGCGATGCCCTGCATACGCCAGTTTCCAAGAGAATCGCGAATCCAATCATATTTGCATCGCGTCTTCTTCTTACAAAACCATGTTGTGCGTGTTTCGTTTTATTTTTATCCTGCCTTTCTGCTGCGGGTTCTACCAGCATGTAGGCTGTTCCGTTAGCCTGGCAGACTCGGGATGCCAGCCATGCGGCTCCTACAGTTGGTTATTCTGCCCTTTTCATCCTTTGATGCTGCACGGCTTCTGCTCTCTCCTTAGCACGAGTTGATGTAAGCTTTTCTTTAGGTCCCGCGGCACAGATGGGTTCTGCCCGATAGTGGGGCATCGGATTAACTGGGTACGTATTGGCCGACCCCCGATGGGACGTTGGGAGCTCATCTCCTGGAAGAGTCTCTGCCGTTTCACCTCGTCTTTTCGGGACACCTCACGCTGCGCGAGACCGAACTTCGACTTTGTTCAGTCCAAACTCCCGGATCCTCTACGACCACGGTGAGAGCCCCTCCTCGTGGCCCAGGTCTCGATTGACCTTGCGACTCTACGCAGTAAGTGGGTGGCCACCCAGAAGAGCTCGGCGAATCCCATGGCCAAGTGGTCTTTTTACGCTCGTCTGCACCTCCCTGCTAGCCGCAGATCTCTCTCCACGTTTCTCCCTTCTTCAAAGTTCGTTCGCAGAGGGCCCCGCAAGACCAGGCCAGGCCAGTCTGTTCCCCAACTGCGGTGCGACGCAGCCCGCCCAGGAGAGTCTACACTAGTGTAGTGTAGGGAGCAGAAGGGACGCCAGCGACGAAAATGACCAGACAAGCACACCTCGAAACCGGGGTCTGTGACATTCTGTCACACAGCCGCCACACGCGGCAGTTTCAGCCCGCCCAATCAGGACCAATGGCTCAACCTGGCGTGCAATCTCCCGTCGTCTTGGGCAGCAGCCAGCCTCCATCCGAGTCTCGACGTCTAGTCCGTTGCCAGCCTCGTTCGCGAGGGGCCCGACCAACCTGTTTCTGAAACTGGCCCGCTGCCTCTGCGCGACTGGCGACACTGGCCGTGCTGAAGTTTCTTTTCCCGTTCATTGGCTCCCCAGCCTGCCTCCCTGCGCCAAGCAACGAACTCTTGTCTGTTGGGACGACAATGACACCCCCAGGATCGCCGAGGTGGCAGAAGACAATCCGACACAAGACAGCTCTCGTCAGGATCTTTTTGGCAGCGACGGCGTAGCATCCGGCGCACAAGTCGGCCACGCCAGACGACTCTCTCCCCCCACTTGACCTATCCGAGGGTTCCTGAACTCCTTCCTCTTATATCATACCTGCACCTGTGATCGTCCGCGGGGTGGGAGCAAGGCCCTTCCTTTCTTTACCCCCTTCTGAGTCCCCCGGGATCGGGATTTCTTTTTCCTTGTTCTTAGAATCGTTCTTATCTGAACTGTGTATTGTTTTGCATCACCCTGGGCTGGTTCCAGTCAACGGCCGACAGACAACGACGAACAATCCCATCCCGCCGGATTCCTCAAACGCCAGTCATTCATGCGAGCTGCGCATCTGCAAAAGTGACAAGCATAGGCGATATTTCTCCACCGCCGACTGGTGCAACGTCTTGTGCCAGCCAGTCTGCCAAACTTGTTGCCACCCCTCGCCCATCTGGCTCCCACCAACCTTCCAACCTGTTTCTCCGCTCTTTTTTTTCGGTCCCTTTGGCTCAATCTACTCGCAACAAGCGCGTTCTTGTTGCTTAATCTTATCTAGAGGATCGACGAACACCCCGACCTAGACCTTCGTTTCCTCCCGCTCAGAGGGTCTGGAAGAAACAAAACACCAGACCGTCACGTAATCGCACGCAAACACTACAGGCCCCCTGGCACGACGATGAACCTCAGTTGACGGCAGACCTTCTCCCCCCCCCTCCTCCCTCTTCCGACCGGACTTGTCCGTCGCTCGAGACGACGATTCTCTCCCGCTTGCCCACACGCCTCTGATCAATGGCATCTGAGGCCAGGGCCAGGGCAAACGTGCCCCGTCGAGTGGTGAAGCAGACCACGGATGGTATGGACTCCTACCATCGATACGTTGCCGAATCGACCACGCCGTCGCCGTCACCGCCGACATCACAAAGCGACCTAAGTGCGAGGCCCTACGCCGGCCACTCCCGATCCTTTAGCACACCCCGCCCTTCGATATTAGACCAGTCTTCTTCGGCGAGTAACAGCGATGCCGGATCGCCAGGGCAGACAAAGGTGCCCGAGATCACGGTGACGAGTCCCGGGAAGCCGTATACGGCCGCTCCGCGCTATTCTTTAACACCCCGGCAAGCAACATTTCCTCCGCTAGTGGCACAGAGGTTGGCCGTTCCGGCGGTGAGGCCCCCTCCGCCGGTGCAGCAGTTACTATCCGCACAGAGGATCCAACGGATTAAGCCACCGCTGGCGCCAATACCACCGACCACGGCCTCCTCCTCCGACTCTCGAAAACGCGATGGACTGGTTGACGTTGCACTGCCATATCGGCCGTTCTACCTGCAAAGAAGGGTTCTCAGTTCGTTTGCGGTCCTCTTTGCCGGACTTTTGGTCGCAGTGGAGGCGGTGTTGGACTTGTCGAATAAAAGAGGTGGGCTCGG
Source organism: Colletotrichum spaethianum (assembly GCF_022836535.1). Classification (NCBI taxonomy): domain Eukaryota; kingdom Fungi; phylum Ascomycota; class Sordariomycetes; order Glomerellales; family Glomerellaceae; genus Colletotrichum; species Colletotrichum spaethianum. The sequence goes on along the minus strand of NW_026054811.1, from coordinate 294,337 downwards.
TTCGCCCGATCACGGGTTCAGATACTTGTGGCAGTACGGCTCGGCCTTTATCTTCACCTGCATCGCCGCCCTCTGGGCGAGACCTGAACACCAAGCCAGGGCAAGCGCACCGTGGCTGCGGATGGCCAAGGGGCCTGCGAGCGTGGATCGGACTCTGATGCTCGACTACGTCTTCATGTTCGAGCCCGGAACGATCATGGTGGCGGCGAGGAACCGGGACTGGCTTGTTGCGGCGACAGCCACCGTTGGCTTGACGCTGAAGCTCATTGTCGTCATTGCCGTGGCCCTCGTCAGCCCGACCTTCCAGATTGTAACGGCTCGAGGGGCGGGGCTGAGCCTGCACAACAAGTTTGTGAACGATCCTACCGGTCTGCAGAACGCCGGGGCGCTGCCCTTCTTCACCATGCTTGGGTTGCAAACGAAGGGCCTGAACTTTCCGGACGGCACCTCGAAGCAGTTCGCCTTCCAGTCCTTCTCGGCGGATTTGCCTGCCACTGCCGAGCTGCAGACCAACGTCGACGGCTTCGAATCCGACATTGAATGCGAGCCTGCCCAGTTCAACATGACCGGGCTCCAGTTCATCCAGGTGTCAGACGTTCAGATCAATGCTACCGTGTCGACCCCGACCTGCTCCATGACCCAGACGATACCAAACTTGGCACTCTTGAACGCCACCCTGCCCACCTTTTTCATGGCCTTTCAAGCCGGCACTTGCGGGAATTCGTCCTCCCCTGACGACGGACGGGTTGTTGTCATGACCGGGGCCATCGCCATCAACCAGGCCTCCGTTCCCACCCGGAGCGGCATCCTCAACGTGCCCATTGCCGGTGTCGTCCCGCAGTCTGCGGCTCTCATCTGCCGCCCGTCGTACTTTCTGACCAGGGTTCACGTCACCAAGAACAACACCCAACTTATCAGCATCGAACGGAACCGCTCGGCCAGTAACAAGACGCTCGACAAGGTCCACCCGTGGGACATTGTGCAGGGGCACTTCAACTCGTACCCGACCGATTCGCAGATCCTAGGCGCGATGCCCAGTGTCAACAGCCGGTTCCCCGGTATCGCGGTTGTCGCGTCCGACCACGTCATGGACTCGGCCGTCGCGATGGAGGTCAAGGACCACGGCGTGCCTCCGATCGAAACCTTCTTGAACACGGACAACCTGACGCAGATATCGACGGCGTACTGGCGACAGTACACGGCGCTCGTCGGGCGCAACTCGTTGATGGGGGAGACGCAGGAGAAGTCTACCGGCACGGCCGTCATCATCGGCGAACGCCTCAACGTCCGCCCGATTCCTGCTCACCTCTTGTCTGGGCTTCTCGGTCTCGTTCTCGTTCTTGTGCTGGCCGCGGTTGCCGTTGCGCCGGCAAAGGGCTTCCTCCCCCGCGACCCGAACACCATCATCAACATGGCCACTCTCCTTGCCCACAGCCGCCAGCTTCTTCAGTGCCTGCGCGGCACGGGTGCCGCCGACCTGTCGACTATCCGAGAGAAGCTTCTGGGGACGAGTTACTACACCGGAGTAGAGCCATACGAGAAGGCGGAAAAGGCGGCGCAGGGGTACTTCAAGATCTTTGGTGGAGCGCCTCCGCCGCAGAACACGCCGCCCGAGTTTGTGGAGAACGCCGCCTGGAGGCATCCGCTGCCGCTGCACCCATGGGCACGGCTGGCTGCGGTGGTCACCATGTTCAGCATGATCATCTCTCTCGAGGTGGTTCTCCGCGTATCCAAAGCCAACGGCGGCATCGCGACCGTCAAGGCCAACACCGACAGACACTTCCTGTGGACCACTGGAACCGGGGTCATCTTTGGACTTGTGGTGTTATACCTCGCTGCAGCAGACTGCGCGACCCGCTGCCTCGCCCCCTACGCCAAGCTGAAAGAGGGCGGTTCCTTTGAGACGACGGTCGGCCTCGACTTCATGGACAAGTCCAAGCACAGGATTCTCTACGACGCCGTCAAGACACAAAACATTGCCGTCGTCTTTACCACGACGGCTCTACTTGTAGCATCACTTCTCGCGACCTTTTCAGGCGCGTTGTACAGTACAACACCGATACCCTCCACGCGCCCAGTCACCCTCCGGGCCCTTGATAGTTTCACCAACGCCTCGACGCCGTGTCCGACGTGCACCACCGACACGCTCTTGGCGTCCCTGATCCTGGACGCGAACTTGACGTTCCCGTCCTTCACGTTCGAGGACCTGAACTTCAACACCCTGCAGCTCACGGAGCAACTCGACATGCAGGACGGCGCAGGGATGATTCTCGTCACGCTGCCCGCTGTCCGCTCGCGGCTTGACTGCCGACTCTACCCGCAGTCGGAGATCAACACCAACTTCACTCTCCCGGAATTGCCGAACCAGTTCTCAGCTGAGATGACGGTCAGGATCACCGGCGAGCCGTGCTTGGATCCCTCAATCAGATCCAACGCGGTCTTGCCGATGGGCGAGTCGTTTTCCTCCTCCGTTTTTGGTATCGCAACCCCGCGGTCCGCGGCATCATCCCAGTGTTCCGACTTCACCTACGTCTGGGGCCAACTCTCCGATAACACACCGTCGCAGGTCGGCTACATCTCGGCCATGGGCTGCAACGAGACGCTCGAGACCGTCATGGCCGAGGTCCGTCTCACGGGCGCATCGTTGCACGTCGACCCGACATATCCGCCAGTGGTGCGAGGCAACACCGCTAGCCGGGTGACTCTGACCCTCTTGCCACTGCAGTACGGCCTGCTCGCCAACCTCACCACAGGCAACCAGCTCGACCCGTTCTTCAGCTCCCTTGTCACGTCCCGCTTCGCAGTCCCCGCAGGCAACCTGGGCGACCCGGGCCTCGGCAAGAGCGGCCTCGTGGCCGACGCCATTGTCCGGCAGCACGGCATCCTCCGCGCGCAGAATCTCAACGTCAACTCCCGCCGTCGCATCCCGGACATCACCGCGCAGGACACCATCCCCGCCATGCTCAAGTCCACGTCCGTTACCTCTCTGCGGAGACTCGTGCAGGACAACGCCTCGACGCGCATCATCCAGTCCGTGCTGGCGCTGCTCATGGCGCTGACGCTGGTGGCCTGGCTCCTCACGCCCGGCACCGACACGATCCTGCCGCGGAACCCGTGCAGCATCGCCTCCGTGGCGGCGCTGCTCGTCGACGGTAACGTCTTTGGGTTCCTCGGGCGCGGCGCCGAGTGGCAGGCGACGGAGGAGATGAAGCGGAGCTTCCTCGACGGGAGCCACTCCATGGGGTTCAAAGTTGGGTACGAGCGGGTGCGGAAGCGCAGGGGCGTCGAGGACCTGAACGGGGTCAAAGGCGACGGGCACATGGCGTACGGGATCAATGTCAAGCGCGGCGGCGGCTGGGGCGGCGGCGAGGATGTCGGCCTCGGTATCTTGGCGCGGGTGAATCGGGCGCATCGTGGGTTTGTCAGGGGATGGGGCAAGATGTGAGTGGGGTGCCGCTTCATTGTTTTTTTGTTTTTTTGGGAGTTTAGCGATCAGCGGGGAAAAGAAAAGGGGGAAGGGGAGTGAAGGTTCTTGTTTTTCTCTTCTTCTTCTTCTCCTCTTTCTCTAGTCTTACGACCCTTATGTCTGTATACTATACCTGGAGTTTTCTGTGACGGGGTCTGGGACGGGATGATACCACACAAGCTTTTTTACGGAGGGGGGAAACAGCACCAGGCGTCTCGAGCTGCGGGATTGTCTTTTATTTCTTGGGGCTGTATACTACTACTTAGTCTGTTCAATTTCTGACTAGTTGGATGGGAACCATGATTGCGATGCTTGTCTGTGAAGTGAAAGAGATGCAGAAAGTGATTGAGAGGGCAACTGAGTGTTGGCGACGCTGCTTCCCGAAGCGAGGTCTTCAGGAGTCTATGAGGGTTGACGTCAACCTGTATGCTTTACTGGGATCCCATAGCGATGCAAGGACTGATGAGAGATAAAGAGCGCGGGACCGACGTTTAGGGTGCGAGGGAACTGCCGCCAACACTCCCTACGGCTATGGGCTGGGCTCCGTAGGTGCTTAGCAGTGGCGGAGTTCACGACAATCACCGGCGCTGAAGCTCGACCTCGCCGCAATGCCTAGACTCGGCATCCCGGGACGGATCTACGCCACCCGCGGAGAAGACGGGCTGCGGGCACAGCCGGGGCGCGCGCACCCCGGAGGATATCTATCGCAAACGCCAGATATGGTTGGGGATCCCGTGGCCTTGGCAAAGTACGAGGATTGGGGGGGAAAGAGGGAACGGAGACGAAGAGGGGGAAACTGAAAGGCTTGGCTGCGGGAGCGATTTCGAATGGGCTCGAGTCGCGTCTGATGGGCGTGTCCGGTTGGGGGGCGTCTGTGGGCGGTGCAGGAGTCGTGTTCTTGGCGCGTCATGCGCGATCTGGGTTGGGGTGGGACATAAGAATTGGAGAGCGGAGGGGTTACGTCAAAGCATGAGGTTCGTGTATGTACTTTGTGTGCTGTCTGTTCAGGTATCGGATGTTCTCTTGAGTAGGTGGACAAAGGACTTCATTCTGGAAACGGTTCTCCTCTCGCCCCCCCCCCCCCCCCCCCCCCCCCCCCCCCCCCCCATTTGACTTCATGATCATGATCCCGTGTTTTGCCCCTTTTGATGTTCTCCTTTTTTCCCCTCCCGCATGCCCAATGCGCCCGGCCCAACGTAAAACGTCTCAAGTGGACTCTGTGTGAACCGGGAAAAAACGCCGTGTCTTAACATAGAAACAAGTGCTGGTCTGCGGTGTATCGAGTCAGCCGCGGCCATTTTGAGGGTAGACCAGTTGCGTTCGAGGGAGTATTCCATACATACCGAGAGTGTACTCGCGGCCATTATCGCGATGTCGGTGAGCAAGGACGTGTTTATGCGACGCTACAGGCGCAACCCTTGCGTCCCTCGACGGAGACGACGGGGAAGGGCACGCAGACCATGCCGTTCTCCTCGCAGTTGAGAGTGGGCTGGTTGGGTGCGGCGCACTCGGTGTCGGTGCAGGGGCCGTCAAAGAAGGCCGAGGCGCCGGCGGCAAGCAGGGTGACGATGGCGAAGGCGGCACGCATTGTGGCGGTTCGGGTTCGGCGTTGTAAAGAAAGTTGGGTGTAGGGGGAAGTTTGTTGATGGGCGTGGGGGGGGAGATTGGACGATGAAAGTGGATGCCGGTGTGGATGTGCGGGATGAGTCTGGTGATGGGATGGCAGCAGCAGTCGAGAGAAGGCGGGATGACCACGTCCTTCTTATACACGGGCATCTTCAGAAGCGATGAGAACAGTGGCGAGGTATAACAAACTTTGGAAACATGTGCCAAGCTTGGCTTGGGGGTTACGCGGCGGGTGATGAGTTAATACCGCCTCTCCTATCGTTTCCCCCAGTCTTAGAACTGCTCAAAATGGTTGCAAGGAGGATGCTATTTCCAGTGATTGTGGAGCTTTCCCAATCACGAGCCCTTGCGAGAACATGTCCCGCGAGCGCGGTGTGTTATGAGCGAGCGGCCTTCGTGTGCGCTTGGCGACCTGGTTTGCTTTACTAGCTAGTGTATGGCTTATCCGGCGAGAGAGCGACTGACCGGGGGGCTTGGGGTGGTGAGAGATTTGGCAGCGGCGTCATGTCCGCGATTCGAACCACCGACGGGCCTTGGCGCGTACGCAAGTTGAGTTTTGGGCTATTAAAAGCCATCGAGTATATGAGCTTGATCAGTGCTCTTGGCGATGAGGTGTTTCCACCCACTCTTGGCGGGCGATGGCCGTTTAACAGGAGAACTAATAAGTGCAGAGGCGGCCTGGCCCGGCAGGGTTGGCTGGCGTTATTCGTCGGGGGCCCATTATGGTCGAATTGATTAGGTGCCGTGGGAGTCTCGTACTTCTTCTAGACTTTCGGCCGAAAACCATAATGTGAGCACGGCTCTGGGGAGATGTTCGGGTAATCAGGCGAGGGACTCGTCTCATAGGCCATGGAGTGACTGGATATGGATACTAGGCCGTCTTCCGAGGCTGAGTGTTGCCTCCCGAGCCATGGTCGTGGGCGCGACTCATGCAATTGCTAGGCTACGAACTCGCAAGTGTTGGATAAGCCTCGAAAAGCCTCTGCCGCAGCTGGGGATTGGCATGTTACTTCCGATTATAGAGTGGAGACTTGAGCCATGTTCATGTTGAGTTGACGGACTGAACGTGGACGACGCAAGGGCAGAAAGAGGCCGGAGAAGAGGCAACATGAGCTCATCGGGAGACGAAGAAGCCTCATATCAGCTAGACATCCGACGCTGATAGGTCAGCTGCTCAGGATGAAACTCAAACCAATGACACCAGGTATAAGTCGGGCTACAAATTTACATCGTCTCGTTGGATCTTTGGTGGAGAACCCCAACTCGAGTCCATTTGCTGTCTATATCACCTGTTAGATTATGTATGCACGATGGCTTACTTCAAAACAAGCTTATCCCGACCGCTTTTTGGCCCGGATCCAAGAGATTTCTGCAGAGTAGCATCATACACACCCGCAGCCAGTCCAAACCCCTCCCGATGCATCGTCTCATGCATATTGACCGTCTTTACCTGCGATCTTCACTAGGCTTTGGACAAGGTTTTCTTAACTCAAGGTTGTTCCCGGTACCCTATTTCTATTAGATCCACCTCCAGTCTTGGTGATATACACACGGGAATGAAATAGCCGCTCCCAAAGTGACAAATAAGACCCGCAATGACTTTGATTTATGACAGGTGCTTGGGTTTAACACGCTGCTCAGAACTCTTGAGGCCACGCCTTCGCGAAAGCTTCCCATGGCGTCCGCCGTGCAACTTGATGGTGACAATGACTGGAGTGGCAAACCAAATGAGAGTTAACAAGGTATCTCATCGTCACCAGCCTGCCGACGTTACTGCACAATACCTCACACGGTAAGATGGACGTCTGTGTCAATGCTCGGCGGTCTGTACAGATTCATTCCATTCAGGATAGCAATAAAACTCAAATCCCACTACTTGCGAGATGTTTCCGTCGCTTTTTTCCCCATCTCATCCCAGGCAAACGCACAATTCTGTCTCGTCTTTACAGGTCAGTGCCTCATGCCAAGGCAACACAATCTATGTTACAGTCCAAATGGTTAACCCGCAAGCACAGTTCCGCGGGGCAGACCACCCTCGACTGATGCCAATACCTCGCAGACCACACCGTGAATCCCTCTTCAGCGGTGCCTCCGGAAGGGGTGTGCCTCAGTATTGAGGACGTAGTCGTCAAGACTGATGAGGTCAGGGGGTGAGAAGACCAAGTAGAAGTACTTCAACGTCTCCGCCAGCCAGAAACTCTAAAGGTCATCATGCAACGTTAGTAATCTGACAATCTCCCCATTAGGAAAACATCTTCCACCGCAGGTGCTGACGCGGTCAATATTATGGAACAGGACTCACCTCCATGTAGTCCTCTTTGGGCAAGGGTTCCTGCTTCCGAGTGACGTCCAGAACAGCGGCATTTCCAAGGTCAACCAGCGTCCCGTTGCTGACGGCCTTCCACATCTCCCATGCCGCTTCCTGGAATCCTCTGTCGCCCGTGATGCGGTACAATACGAAAACGCTCTCAATGGCCTCCGGGCGGAGGATGTATCGCGGGTCCTTTGCCGTCGTGAAGCCTTTGGGCAGGTGCTCCTTGTATTCGGGCCGTAGCTTCTTTCCAGCCTCCCACTTGTCCTCATCCCACTTGCAGTCATCCCTCCGGTCGCAGGCGACCATGTTGAAGCGCTCTGGCATCATGCCCGTGGGCATGGCCTGGTAGGCGTAGTAGCACCCCAGCGTCAGGCGGCCGCCGACTTTCACCCACTCCTCTTTGCCCAGGATGCGGCCGGCGAGGGCGTAGATGCCGCCGATGAAGCAAGCCAGGTGCTCGCTCTCCGGGTCGAGTTTCTTTTGCCCGTCATTGTCGACATTGACGTTGCCCGAGATGAGCACGTTCTCCTCGCCGGGCAGCATTGGACGGAAGAAGAGCGACTCGTTGGCTGCCTTGAGGAAGTTTTCCGTCATGGTTTGGTATTTCGGCTCACGGCCGTTGAGGAGGGCCATCATTTTGGGGAGGTACTCGTATAGCGAGTCGGCGCAGCCGGCAATGGTGAAGGTTGAGCCCGAGACGACGTCGCGGTTGCTCATGGAGACGTACATGGGCCATATGCCGGGCAGCTTGGTCTTTTGCTGACCATTGTGAAAGAGGTCCATGACCTTTGCCACGGCGTCGTAGTATTTTGGGTCGCCAGTGAGCTGGGACAGACGTGTCATCTCAAGAGACAGCGTCCCGGGAGAGGCAGACACAACAGAGCCTTCAACAATGAGACCTTTTCCGGTCTTGGCGTCTTCGAAGTTCATAAAGTCGACGGGCATGCGGTGCTCAGTGTTGAAGGCGCCGTAGAGCATGTTGCCCAGCTCAACGGCCTTGTCCAGCAGGACGGGTCGCCTGCTGAGGTCGTACGCAGCCATGAGACCGCCGAGGTAGCGGATGTTGGTCTCAAAAGTGTTGACACGGCTCGAGGAGGACGAGCTAAAGTCGATTCTCGCGACGGCTGCAACGGCTTCGTCGAATTCGGACTTGAGGCCCATGATCCACAGTGTGTCGAGCGAGTCGACGAGGGTGGCAGCCCATCCGGAGAATTGGTCCTTTGCAGTGGCGGAAATGGGATTGAGCGCGTCCTTCATCCAAGCGAACTCCTTGTAGCTTGCCCAATTCTTCAGGAATAGCTTACGGACCTCTTGGCGACGGGCTTCGCGGACCCGAGAGGCCGAGATGGACTCGGACAGGAAGCGGTGCTGGATCCGGGGCAGGGAGGAACCCTTGCCGGGGCTGGCCGGGACGGGTGTCAGCGGCGTTTGCGGCGGGTACTTGAAGTTGACGGCGGACCAGTCGAAGCTTGATTTCGACGTCACGGGCGGTGGGGCGACATCTTCGAGGTTCATATAGCGCTCAAGCATAGCGGTTTCCGTCCGCGGGTGGAGCCAGACCGTGTCTAGTATGTAGACGAGACAGACGATAGTAACAAGGGCGAGGGCGAGCGAACGCACCCGCGTCCAGCGGTATAATGCGCCCATGGCTGCTGATGTGAGATGCGTCGCGACAGATGGTATCGCGGCTCGAGGTGTGATGATGGCTCAGGATGAACAGCTCACGAAAGATATGCACGGCTAACGCCAAGTCATGTGGGTGTATTTGGGGGGGGGGGGGGGTGGCAAACAAAGGGGCAGCTGTTTGTCAAAGGCAGCGCCTGAATGGCAAGGGCTATGAGGCGACAAGGCTGATGTGAGGTGTAAGGCTGTCGTCCAATACTGATATCCAGGGGGCCGATTGCCAAACGAAGCGTGTTCTTGATGCGTGGTTCAAGAAGCAGATATGCGTGGGAAATGAAAGCATTGTTTCGCTTCGCCAAGCAGGCTGGTGGCGCTGGAGCGGCGTTTCGAGACAGTCGAGACGAGGAGCTGGAAGTCAAAACGGGCGTGCCCCCAATCGGCGGCCAGCGGCGATCCGCCCGGCTAAACACTGTCCTCTCTGCAAACCTTGCTCATCCATGCCCAAAGTTTTGAAAAGGAAGTGATGATGGGACGGTGGAGAAGTTTAACGGAGCCGTGGGAGCTTGGGAACGGGAGTTGTATCAAAGAGAGGCCTTGGTGCCTGCAATTGTGGGCAATCATGTTTGCTATCGGAGTACTTCAGGGACGTGAGCTAGTGAGCTATTGAGCCAGGTTCGACAGATCGGGACAGTTCCGGCGGACAATTGATGGGATCTTCATTTACGACTGCAAATGTCGTCGGTGGATTCGTTTTGACAGGAGAGCTCTTCAACGTGGTCAGGACTCAGGATATGCCCAGAGAACCCCAGGCTCTGGATAAACAGTCGCTTGCTACACTCTTTGAGTCAATCTAAAATTACGTTTCCCCACAGTGAGTTGCAGCGGCCCGGATCTGCCAGCCCCTGATGATCAGGGGGTCGGACGGTTTAAGCGAAGGGATTGAGGCGTCTCACCGGAGGGCATGATTGGGCGGTTGCAGACGAAGACGCAGGAACGGCGTGCATCTCACGGGGCTCAAAACTTGGCTCGCGACGTAGGATCCTATTTCCGAAGTATTGGAACTGTGTGAGATTTGATAGATGCAGGTGTCAGCAACCTTGGCGACACTAGGTATGTAAAATATTCAAGACACCGTTTGGCGACCCAGCAAGAAGGATGTCACCTCGATCGTCAAGTAACACTTGTCGCTGGGTCAAAGACCATCTGCTCTCACTTTATTACAGGGTTGAGTGACTGGTGTTTGCTAATTTCATTACGTTTCGGCGAGAGTCTGATTGATTGACGGTTCCTCATCTGCCGCCCTTAAAAGTTCATTAGAGTGAGTGGTGATTGAGTGAGTGAGTGAGTGAGTGAGTGAGTGAGCCTAGGGAGTGGGGATAGGGGTAGGCGAGATGGACAAATAACCGACAGGTGGCCCATAATAAACAATGTTGGCAGTGAAACACTGTAGCTACTATGTAGGGACCGTAGTACTCCGAAAGAGAAAACGTCTAGCTAGGGTTTAAGCTACATATCCGATTTCGCCGTGGGCCGAGGGGGAAACAGCCGTCTAATTCGATCGCTTTTGAATAAGGTTGTGGGACATATTGCATCGGGACATGGTGCAAAGATGGTCCGAGAAATATCGACTTTGGGTGGCGTGCGGGATTTCCATGCGCAATCGTGATCGCCCGTCTCGTCATCAGTCTTTTCGCACAAGCTACTATGTACACGACATTTCGTCGCGACGTGACATGCTTAAGGCGACATTCTCATATTCTAAGACGTGACTTTGCCTTATGATCCCCACATCTGTCATTATCATGGAACACCATGACTTTGGCATCTTCTCATCCACGCGGATAAAGCATCGCTTGGTAAGCCCTTCCGATGGGCTGTCTCTTATGAATGAAGCTTCGTCTCCCCCATACCTACAAGACTTGGATTTCGGCACCAAGTGCCGGCTCCCGGTGCCGGGCTAAGGCGGACTGCCTCGGCCTAAGCGAGCCTACCGCGGGCCTCCTCCGCAAGCCGACTTCGGGCCCCCCAGTCTCCCGTGGGGACCCCAACCCTTCCTTAGCCAAACGGTGGTGACGGTGGCGCCGTCATGACCGTGGGTCTTTGGGGGGAAAGGGCCAGAGCGACGTGATGGCCCCGCCGGCGTTGCCAGCAACGACTGGAAAGATGCAAAGACGCCGACAGAACCCGTTGAGCGGGTCCGACGGTGGACGTCACGGAGCCCCCATCAAGGTGCGCGCGCACTCATCCTGACAAACAATGATGCAATTGCAGCCCCTCCCCCTCACTTTGCTTAAAGAGGCCACCTAGAAGCTTCTTCCAACCCGCTTTCTTACTGCCAACCCTCACGATAAATCGCGTCCAGCTCCCACCCCAGCTTTCTCTACTCTACAATCAATTCACCGCACAACCAGTCCCCAACATACCTACACTATACAGCAAGAATGTCTTTCGGAAACAAGGCCAAGCTTCACACCGGTGCTGAGATCCCGTACGTCAAGTCAACACAGTCCTGCTTCAACCTCTTATGGCGGCTTTCCCCCTGCCGATCCCTTTACCCCGCCCCCTCTCTCGATCAAGAAGGCTGACTCGTGAACCCCTCATTCTAGCACTCTGGGTTACGGCACCTGGCAGTCTGCCCCCGGCGAAGTCTCCGTCGGCGTCTACGAGGCCCTCAAGGCCGGCTACCGCCACCTCGACCTGGCCAAGATCTACCAGAACCAGCCCGAGGTTGCCCAGGGCATCAAGAAGGCCCTCGCCGAGATCCCCGGCCTCAAGCGTGAGGACATTTGGATCACCTCCAAGCTGTGGAACAACAACCACCGCCCCGAGAACGTCGAGGCCGCCCTCGACGAGACCCTCAAGGAGCTCGAGCTTGACTACCTCGACCTCTACCTCATCCACTGGCCCGTTGCCTTCAAGAAGGATGGCGACAAGCTCTTCCCCCTCGCCCAGGAGAACGAGGTCGACCTCGACCAGGGCGTCTCCCTCGTCGACACCTGGAAGGGTAAGCTACATCACCATCACAATCCTCTAGCGAACCTGCTTGCTAACCCTCGCAGCCTTGATCAACCTCCCCAAGTCCAAGGTCAAGAACATTGGTGTCTCCAACTTCACCATTGAGGACCTCGAGACCGTCATCGACGCCACCGGCGTCGTCCCTGCCGTCAACCAGATCGAGCGTCACCCTCTCCTCCAGCAGAACGACACCCTGATCAAGTACGCCAAGGAGAAGAACATCCACATCACCGCCTACTCTGTACGTGTGCGTCCGCGATTTCCAGATTGAACAGTGACTAACAGCCCCAGGCCTTCGGCAACAACAGCGTGGGTGCCCCTCTCCTCATCGAGAACGACACCGTCAAGAAGATCGCCGAGCGCTTGAACGCCACCCCCGCCCAGGTCATCCTCGCCTGGTCCCAGGTCGGCGGCCACTCCGTCATCCCCAAGTCCGTCACCCCGAGCCGCATCCACTCCAACTTCCAGGAGGTTAAGATCTCGGACGAGGACATCGCTGCCATCAACGAGATCGGCAAGCAGCCCCGCCGCTACAACGTCCCTATCACCTACAAGCCCCGCTGGAACATCAACATCTGGGACGAGGAGGTGGAGAAGCAGGCCACCAACAAAGTTGTCCGCAAGCTTTAAATGTGTTTCTATAATCAAATGATACCATGCCGGAGCTATAGAGTGGTCGTAAATAGTCGACCCACAGATAGACGACTCTATGAATGATGAAAAAAAAGTAATTGACAGAGATGGGCATTTTTGACTATCACGACTAGCTATATTGACGGTGACCCAACGAACCTGAAGGATTACTCGTTTGCCGTCGAGCCATGAGGCTCTAGCACGATACTCCCCAACCAACGTACCCAGGCTGTCAACTCTTCGGTCTCGCTTAAATGCCTAGATTAGATGTATGTCACTGCCTGATTGACAACACTAATGCACCTCCTGCGTAGTAACGTACGTCAAATGAATGGATTGATTGGTTCAATAGCACGCGGTCCCAAAATCATTGATTGCAATTGGAGGAAATCATTTACTCTAAGCCCCGTCAGGTAATTTGCGGCTGACAGTATCTCACCTTCCCGCCTCAATGGATCAGGCTCCGGGATTTCGAGTTCTTCTCTGGGTCTCAGAGAGGTACTACGGGAGACTACGTCAACGCTCGTTCTGAGTGCGCGCCGTATGGCCTTCATCTCACGTTCAAGATGGCAGAGTCACTGGCGGCACTTGGCGTCGCCGCAAATATTGTTCAGTTCCTAGAGCTCGGGCTCAAAGCAACTATTTCCATCGTCGAAATATACCGCAGCATCAACGATGACGGCTGGACGTTGCGCAACGTTGACTTGGACTCGATGGCGAAGGATCTCCGCCTCCGTTGTGATCGCCTCCAAGGTGACGTTGACATCAAGCTAGATCCGTCCATGAAGCGCCTGCTTCAGAGGTGCATCGACACAGCAGATGAGCTTAGTTCACAACTTCGGGGTCTGGCTGTAGACAACGCTAGAAAGCACCAAAAATGGGCAAAGTTCAAAATCTCCGTTGCGGCTTACTTCAAGAAAGGCAAGATCAACGAGATTCAAGCAAGACTAATAGAGATCAAAACACATGTTTTTGAGCAGCTCCAGATACTCCTTTAGTAAGCTAGTCCGATTCCTAACCAAATTGCATTACTTGCGTTTCAAAGCCCTTGTTCTGACGAATTTCCTTAGCAATAACCGTTTATCGCTGTCCAAGTCCATGCGTTCCCTAGAGGAAGCATCAGAAGGATGGAATCGTGCCACGGAAAAGAGACTGAATGCCTTGGCTCAGGATCTCAGGAAACTGGCAGAGTCTCAATCAGCGGCCGCGGCATCAACTGAGGGTCTCAAAATATTTACCGAGACCTGGGCACGTGTTTCTGAGGAGGCCAAAAACCAAGAGACCATCCTTACGATTCTTACAAGCCTCCGGTTCGTGCAAATCAAAGAACGGCAAGGCGAAATCCCCAAAGCACATCGTCGTACCTTTAAATGGGTGTTTAGTGACAACTCTCCTGTCAACTTCTCGGCTTGGCTCCGCGACTCGAATGGCTTGTTTTGAATCACTGGAAAACCAGGGTCCGGGAAGTCTACTCTGATGAAGTTCATTCTCAGCCATGAACAGACGATGCTACTTGCGGAACACTGGGCCAAGCCCGAACCGCTCATCGTTGCTAGTCACTTCTTTTGGAGTGCTGGGACGATGCTCCAAAAGTCACAAGAAGGCCTGCTCAGAACTTTACTGTTCCAGATTTTGGTGAATTTTCCAGAGATTGTTGCTACAGTCTGCCCAACACGGTATTCCAACCCGTTCAAGCGCCTAGAGTCCTGGACCACTGAAGAGCTCTCAGGGGTCTTTGAGCGCCTCAAAGACCTTCGACCGTTATCGAGTCGAATTCTTTTACTGATTGACGGACTCGACGAGTACAACGGCAACCTCGGCGACTTGGTGCAGTTTCTGAGATCCGTTTCGCAATCTCCGTACATCAAAGTTTGTTGCGCAAGCAGACCATGGCCTGTATTTCTTAATGGTTTCGACAACATTGCTGGTACGATCCGCATGCACGAACTCACAGCAAATGACATGATAGGTTATATTGGGGACACTCTCGGACAGCACAGTTATTTCGAAACTCTTAAAGACAGCCAAGAGACAGAGGCAAACAAGCTCATCAAAGACATTGCGGAAAAGTCAGAAGGTGTCTTTTTTTGGGTCTCACTTGTGGTCAAGTCACTCTTGCGCGGCCTGGACAACAGCGACGATCTTGACATATTGCAGCAGAGGCTTTCGGAATTTCCTTCGGACCTCGACAAGTTCTTTCAACGCATGCTCGATAGCATTGACGAAGTTTACAGAGACAGCGTATCGATGGTATTCTCGATGCTATTGCTGGCGAATTCATCTTTACCTCTGGTATTGTTTGTGGAACTGAAAAAGCTCATTGCTCCATTCAAACTTACGGGAGCCCCAAAGAGAGTATCTCGTTTCCTGCCTATTTGGCGAGAGGATCCTGATAACGACGGTCGGTTTCCGGACTTTTTGGCGTTTCTTTCGGATGAGGTATGGAAATTTTCCACTGACATAGAACATTACTACATTTCCTACGGTGGCCCTACCATGAGTCGAGTCAACACAGAGAAACACCAGCTTCTAGCACAGTGTCGTGATTTAGTCCAGGTTTGGGAAGTCAGTGGGGACTATGGACCCCAGTACAATCTGAGATTGGGCTTCCTTCATCGCACAGTCGTGGAATTCCTTGAGCGAACTTCAGGATACCAGTGGTACCTAGCCCCTCATTTCGGGCGCTACTTGCTTGCAAGATCGTACCTCAGCTTCATTTCTGATGGTGTTGGGTTCCGAAATAAGACTCGGGAATATGTGCTGAGGTTCTTGTACACTTTACAAGACGCGGACTCGTCGGAGGTCAGATTCTTCTTTGCCCACATCAATTGTTTACTTGAGGGGCTTCTTCGACGTCTTAACTCCAAAACTATTTCGCTTGACCCGCAAGAAAGGGAGGAAATGAAGCTGTTGCTGACGCAAACACGCGCTCGCATCTTGACTGTGGCAGAGCAAGACACTCAGCTGTTCTTTGAGTCGTCAAACAACCTGCCGTACTATCATCCACCTATCATGAAGTTGCCTTGGTGCTTAGTCGAATCAGGATACGTGGAGATCGGCGATTGGGCCCAGGTTTCTTGGTCACGCTTCGTGGACTTGGAGGCTCTGGAATTCTTACTCGACAACCACCTGGCGGCATGCGGCCTTCACCGTAATTATCCTGCTGCATTCTCGACGTTTCTCGTCAGACAAACCGGCGAGACCACGAAGCCGCAGAACGCGTTTCTTGTGTGCAAGACGCTAGTTGAGCACGGGTTCGCAGGGCCTGCAGACCGCAACAAACAACCCACGGCACAGGGCATGAGCCCCTCGCAGATCCTGTCCGAAGGAGCCATGGACTCGGCATTGACGCAGAGTTCCACCATCGAATGGTTGCGCTCGAACATGGTTTTTTCAGAAGAAGAGCTGCATGAGTTGGAGGATGCTTTTCCACTAGACAAGACATCACCGTTTGTTTCACCGGAAGACGAAAATGGAAAGAAACGTAAGCGGAGCTTTTTTTAGACGACAAGGAAAGACATTGCAAGGTTCTGCACCCCAAGTTGTACTTCGAGACGATTACCAGGATAGTACATCTTGGTTGAATCTGAAAAGCAACGGGCGTAATATGTACTAAATACAACACTTTGTAGGGTGCCTTGAAATTGAAGATATTTTTTTTCAAACCCGAAACTTTTCAAAGACCATCTAGAAGGCATCAGAGAGATTGCATTTAGGGAAATGGGTGAGAATTGTCCTCTTTTATTGTCTGTCGAAATACCTGTAATATCGTGGAGTCTCCTGAACACCGCTGGCATTACGAAACTAGAACTTGTCATTGGCTTGTACGATCACTGAGACTTTTAGGCCAAGTGTCAAATAGTCAGCTATGTCTATTCAGTCATTTTGATCATACATTACAGGCCAAAGGAAGTTCAACGTAGTATTCACAACCCTTATGAAGTCAGGACCGAAGCAACTTTGTAATATTGAACGAGGAGTGACAGTCGTGTTCCTGATAAAAGGCTGTATCATAGATTGCTGGAGAATGGATGTGGGGGATGAGGGGTGTGGGGTAATCAAGCCAATCGCCACGATGTGGAGGAACTCACTCAACGGCTCTGTCTTCCCGAGGCTGCGTGTATGATCTGCATTACGAGAATTGCAAAGTAGACGTAATCGTTGCTGATTCGTTCGCAAGGGGTATCGACAGGGTTTCTGCGGGTAATCTTCCCATAGTGCAGTCACAACCACGGACAGATGCCGTTAAGCGACTCGTAGTGTCTGGAATACAGCTCAACGATTACTAAAGAGTGCTGGAAACAACCTTGGCATCGATAAATCGCATAGAATAATACCCCTCCTATCGCGGCAATATTCCAGTAGTTCCGAAACGAGTCTTTTAGACGGTCGAATCATACTATAAATGCGACCTCGAACCGTTCTCTTTCTTCTTTCAAAATCCCTTCCTCTCAAGGCAAGTTGCATACTGTATCCTCCTCCCACAAGGCTATTATTTATACCGCTTGCAGCGGACAGTCCCTCAAAATGGGGGCAATCGAAACTCCTAAGCATATGCTTAGCACTTGGCTTGAATCTTCTTTCTTTAATACAATGGATGTTTGGACATCCTTGTGTCTTGGAATCATCCTTATCAGCATTCTCACTACATTACCCCACATGCGCAAACCCTCTCGGAAACTTCCCCATATCAATCCACGGTCAACGTTTGACATCTTTGGCAGAAGTCAAAAACTGGACTTCCTTTTTAACGCTCGTAAAATCCTGGAGAAAGGAAGGAAGAAATTTCCCAGCCAACCCTACCGACTCATGACGGACGTGGGCGAGACGGTCGTCGTGCCTCCAGAGTTCGTCCACGACATCCGCAACGAGCCTGGGCTCAGCTTCTTGGAAGCTTTCGCGAACAACTTTCATCCCCATTTGCCTGGATTCGAGGGCTTTGCTTCGGGCAGCAGACCAGACGAGCTTCTCCAAACTGTCATCAAGAAACGCATCACGAAGCTGTTGAGTGAGTTCCTCCATATTGGGGCGGTTGACTTACCCCACACCCCACATAGACGCCCCACACAACAGCAGTACGCCGCCATCGCCATGATACTGTGTTGCTGACTCTCTTGTTGGGTTGCAGACCAGATTACCGAACCTTTGTCTTCTGAGACAAAGTACGCCGTTGACCGCATCTTTGGATCACCGATCGGTAAGTATTCGGACTTAAACCTTGCTACCTCTAGAGTCCCAAACCCAGGCTCAGTAACTAAAATTGTTTGGCTACAAAGAATGGCGCGAGTACCACATCAAGAATGACATTCTCGACCTGATATCACGCCTTTCTTCCCGTGTCTTCCTTGGAGCTGAAGTATGCCGTAACGAAGACTGGCTCGCCATTACAAAGTCCTACACTCTGAATGCTTTCCTCGGCGCAATGATCCTACGCCCTTACCCGTATTGGCTTCGCTCTATAGCGCACTGGTTCATTCCGGAGTGTAAATCCCTCCGCCAGCAAGTATCTGACTCTAAAATAATCATCGAACCTGTACTCCAGAAACGGAGGGATCTACGCCGAGAAGCATTTGAAAAGGGGGAACCGGTGCCTAGCTTCAATGACGGCATCGATTGGTTTGAAGAAGAGAGCAAGGGCCGCGAGTATGACGTTGTTGGCGCCCAGTTGGGATTGTCAGTTGTTGCGATTCATACCACCACGGACCTGCTTGTTGAAACCATGTTGCGCATTGCTGAGAACCCGGAGCTTTTTGATCCTCTGCGAAAGGAAATCGTTGAGGTTCTTAGCACGGATGGCTGGAAGAAGACGGCATTGTTCAACATGAAGCTCATGGATAGCGTTTTGAAAGAATCTCAGAGACTCAAGCCCATCACCAGTGGTAAGGAACCCCTCCGAGCTTTGCCATTCATGGTCGTATATTCTAACCGGGTTATACAGCCATCATTAACCGCGTGGCCACCCGACAAGTGACCCTACCCAACGGTCTACAGCTCCAAAAGGGCGAAAGCTGCGTAGGTGACTTGGGAATGATGTATGATCCCTCTATATACCCAGACCCTGAGACCTTCGACGCTTATCGCTTCATCAACATGCGCGGCGACGCCAAGCTCGATAGTCAGGCTCACCTTGTCAGCACATCTGCCGCGCATCTGGGATTCGGACACGGCCATCACGCATGCCCGGGCCGCTTCTTTGCCAGTAACGAGCTAAAAGTGGCACTGTCGCATCTGTTGATGAAGTATGATTGGAAGCTCACTCCTGGATACGAGCATAAATGGCAGGAGATGGGGCTGACCTGGTCCTCTGATGAGACGGCCAAATTGCTAATGAGGAAGAGAGAGATGCCTGAGATTGATATTGACTCGCTGCAAGGATAAATATGGCGGACACTGGCCATACAGCTAGTGTAGCGGGTTCGACTGGGACTGGCACCTGCTGGTTTACGTTTCTGTGCGAAATGGTCTTGCAGACTTTTGTAATAGACTTGGACGTGAGTAGACACTTAGAATCAGCTACAGCCTTGACGAGGGAGTATACTAGAAGAAAGAGACATTTCCAAGACTTGTAAATGAGCCTACGACCATGACTGTCAAAAGAAACAGAGAAGGAATAGAATAGTGTTTTGCCGAAGTTATCCGAATATTTGATATAGCCCAACGACACCAAAAGGTGCCCTCAAACGCCTTTCTAATGGCTCGTAAATCACCTCATCTTCTGCTCTACTAAAAGTCCATCATAGCTTGGTCACCATCTGGGTCGCTACTACCCAGAAACTTCATCGTATGTTTTTGCGAGTCTGGTCTTGGGAACCTAGCACGCTTTTGTACTTCGGAAGGTTCCCAGTCCATTCGTTTCCCTTGTTTACTTCGGCCACGAGACGGAGCAGCAGAGTTGCCGGTCACGGGAAGCCCATTGGCAGTCGACTCAAGAGCAGCTGTGTCTTGTGGACCAGCCTCAACTCCACACTTCGTACCCGTTACAGCTGAAAAACTCGCGTTACATGTACTATGCCGCCGCTGTTGTAGTTGCTGCATCTGGCTCTGGTTCCCCTGCACCATGGCGGTAGCCGTCTTCGAGGGGTACTCCACATGCTCCTCAGGTGACCCGAATCCCAACGTCCTCGGCCCTCTGGAGAGCGGTGGCGATGATGGGACCGACTCGCTGACCGGCAAAAAACTCTGCGGGTCAGGAATGTAGCGCTTGTTACTTCTCTCCGACTCGGGTGAGTCCGGGATCAAGGGTGGTGGCTCACGGGGAACGTCTTGGAACCCTGAGTGCCCCTTAAAGGCTAGGTGGGACATCGGTGATGATTTGGCCGACTGGATTGCAAGCGCCTCCCTAAAATTCCTCTCCATCAGCAGATCATAAGTGAACGACGCCGATAAAGCCCCCGGATGTGGGAATATACCCATTGGTTGAGGACCTCCCGGCATCCGGTGTGGGAACGCGTTGAAAACTTGCGGCGGAGGCTGCGGATGCTGGCTTGAGAAAACGTAGGGTTCATTACGATTCTCTAGTGGGAATGTAAACGAAGGAAATTCTGCGAAAGGGTTCGGTAATCGAGGCTGAAGGTTAGGGTCGGCTACTGTTGGGCTTATCATTGAAGCCTTGGTGTTCCTCAAAGGCTTGCGTAGCTTGGGTCCCGTGGTATTCGACAATGGCCTCGGATGGTCCAACACTGAAGGTGCCAGTCGTGGTGTATAGATCCTTCTGCGCTTGAAAGTATCCTTGCTCGATGGCAGATTGTCTTTATTGTTTTTCCTCTTCTTGATGATCTTTGTAAGCGGGTCATCATTCTCATCAGAGTCATCGTCGGCAGCATTCGGGTCACGCGAGGCTTTCAACTGGTCTACGATCGCCTCAAGGAGATCTTTCTGGTCTCTGACCAGATCTATCCTGACATTCTTCGCAGCCTTGAGTTTGTCTTGGATGAACAGGAGAAAAGGCTGTATCTCTACCAAGCATTCCACCGGCATTAGGTCGATCTCTTTTTGCGCGAACTTAACCAGGCGCATTGAGGCGGGCCGTTTCGCCTTTCTGATATTGGGAATAAGCGGCTGAAGAAGTTGAAAGTTGTTTGGGTTGATCTCTGAGATATCTTGGGCCCAGGGAATGAGCTCTTTGATTTGCTCCATGAGGGGCGTGAAACTCTGAGCAAAATGAGGTTTGACATCAAACGAGGTCTTAAGAGCCGAAACGCCATGATGACAAACATGAATTTTGTTGCACTGTTTCTCCAAAACTTTAAGACGGCTCACAAGCTGGTTGATAACCTTCCGCTGCTTCGATCTCTCCCGCTCCTCTGTGGACAGCTGGTATATGTCCAGATATAGCTCGCGGATGCAATCGACTTCGAACGAAAGCCGGTCGTAAGTCTTCCGCAAAAGTTCATCGAACCTTCGCCGTGCGTACCTGCCTACTTCTTCGATACGATCCCAAAATGTGTTGTCATCTTGCAGTCTCTCAGAGCCAAACGGGAGCTCAAACGGTACTCTGAAGCACGAACCTTTCCTCTTTTTGATGAGAGCGCGATACCTCTGCAAAGTGATCACTTTCCATGAGTTACAATGCCCGGCGATGTCCTTCTTCTTTCGATCTGGAGATGTATACCACGAGAGGTTGTTCAAAATCTGAGCTTCCATGACCGCTATGTCGAACTGCTTTACGCCCAATTCAATGGTTTCCAAACGAAAAAAGAGGTTGAGGTAGTCCTTATGCCACCGAAAGTGCAGCGAGTGGTAGCGAAAATACTCCCCCAAAAGCCGTTCAAGGAACTCCCACACTATGGCACCGGCCTGCTGCAGCTTGTCCTCGTCTGGCCAAAGAGTCATTATCTTTTTCCCGAGTTTGGATGTGTCGCTTTGTGTGCTGGCAACGGGAAACTCGTCCGTTATAAACCGGACCTTTGTCGGGTAGCTCGTGCCGAGGCTCAGGGCTGCCGTGCCGAACCTCTGCGCCTCGGACTTCCAGAAGCCTTCGGAGAAGAAGCGCGCAACGTCAGCGACTTTGACGGGTAGCCGATACGTGTCTGCAGGCATCGGTGGCGTACGCAGTATCATGTCTGAGGGATTCTCGCGGATCTCGCTCCATGTTTGCATGCGGTCGCTCTCATACTTAAAACCAGTGGGCCATCTTATCATCAGAGACCCGGAAGGGAGGAAATGGAGGTGCCTCATCGGCATAGTTGACTGGCAGATGGCCTGCCAGTTGGAGCCTCCAAAGATCTGGCATTGAGAATACGTTTTAGTTGAAGATTTCGAAAAGCAAGTGAGAATCGGCATCGTTAGTGGGAAGGCCACTTACGTAGTTTTCAGTACTATGGCCGAGTTCACTTTTCTGCTCGTTCCCGAAGTATGGCTCAATAGGATTCCGCTCCTTCAAGCCCTTACTCCCGAAGAGGCTCACTCCGATGTCGAGAAGTTGCTGTTTCACGTCTGGTTGGTTTTGAAAGACTGATGCAAAGTCAGCCATTGGCCCAGGTGTGTGCAGCCAATGCATGTGTGCATAATTTACAGCATGCTGGTTGAGAGATATTAGTCCTTTCTGCATCACTCAAGAACAATTCTTGGTCCTGGGCGGTGAAGCCTAAAATGACTGCAAGAACAAATGGGCAAATACCTACAGCAATTTCGTGAATGATAGTGGCGGCCACCGAGAAATGACTCATAATCTTCTCATCGTGGCTATAGCCATCAACCACCAAAGGCCACAAGCAGTCGGCGGAGAGCGTCACGACGATCTTTTCGCCTTCAGCTGCTGTAGATCCCGCCAATGTCTCACCGCCAGGGCTTGAACCAAAGGCGCTACCGAGCTCGAACTGGATGCAGGAGTGCAATGTCTTCCAGGTCATGTCAATGGCGTCTACAGAAGAACGAACATGATCGTCTGCAACGGTTGAGCTGGACCCGTCGTTTTGCATACGAAAGTTCCACGCTGGAAAGATCTTCCTCTTGTGAGGCGGCCGAGGATCACGACTTGCCGGTATGCGGACTCTGTTGAAAGCGTCCATCAGGCGTGACCAGAAAGGATCGTGCTGTTCGAGGAAGGTAAGGATCCGGGAGGCGGCTCGGAGTGCCGGTTGCATTCTTAGCCAGAGGTCATTATTCGTCTATACTCACACGTCAGCTACCACATAACCGTCAAGATTCAACGACTCGTCTCACCTTTGGGTCCCATTCACCCTTGATACTGCCAGCTTGGTAAACAAGTCGTGGGTTCTCGGGCGAATCTCCTCGCCACGTTGCCGCGTTCCACTTCCCTCGTTCCAGAAGCCTGGGGTTAACGTTTCAACACAGACATTAAATAACGTGGTAGAAGGAGGGACATATACCTATGCAAGTCATTTTCCAAGTTACAGCCGTACGTGTTCATCAACGATAACACTCCGTCTTCCAAAAGCTACCATCTGGTTAGCTTATAAATCACCACTGGTACTACTCGGAGCGTACCTCGTGCGTGGTCACACCACCGAAGACTAAAGACTGCCAATCCTCATCGTCTTGCATATCTTGCATCGCCTGGAGTACAAACGTCTCGGTCTCCGATGACTGCCTGATATCTCTCGGCGTCATCTGCGAATACCTCTCAAGCAACGCATCAACGTCGTCCAGACCAGAATTTGCGGCGTATTTCTCTGCCTGCTTCACGATGTAGTCACCCTTGATATCTATACTGTCGACGCCGTTGACCTTGAACTTGCGAAACGTTGAGCGTGTTGGCGTAAGCCTGGAACGTCCGTCTTTGCGATCGGGATGAATACCGAATCGAAGTGCGAACGCAGTCGGGTTCTGGCTGCGGTCTTGGGGCAGTTGCGCAGGCCGTAATCTGTTCAGCAACCCCTTTTTGCGGACAAGATGGTTCAGGTCATCGTCAATCATGACTGTGTCGTGTCCATCCCATAGTGGATCAGTCCAGGCGGGTATGAATTCAATGAACTCCCATGTCCCCTGGTTTGCGAGTTTCGCGGGTGGCGGCTGGATGTGCAGAGGTGCGTGTTGACCTCCCGGTCTTTGACTTGCGTTGAGCTGAGCTGAGTTGTCATTGGATCGAGTTGCATGCGCCAGTAAACTGTCTGTCACGTCATTATTGTCGTTGTCATCATTGTCTTCGCCGTCGTCGTCGTCTATGCTGTGTTCTGGGTATTCTCGACTGTTGTTCTGATACCAATTCTCATCGTATTGTAGTAACGCCTCAGCTGCCTGATCAAGAGCTTCTGCCATCGTGCTCGCCTTGGTAGGAAATGTCGTTTGGAATTTAATGCGGCTTGGAACTGTGAAAAAAAATCAAGATAGTCTCGCCAGAGTGACGGAGTCCGTTCGAAGGAGGGGAAAATACAATCTTGCCTTCCGTTAACACTCTATTGCCCGAGTTGACATGAGACCTAGAACCAACCTCGTATTTCGGGATGAACCTTGGCTTATTGTTCTAATTGCGTAGAGAAATCTCTTTCAATCAGAATCAGAAGGACTGCTTTCGATGGTTCTGGCTTAGGCTCATATTACATTTTGCTCTGTAACAATTAGATCTTATTGCCAAAGTCTAGAACAAAGATTCTCAGTCAAACTGTGAAGCATCTGTTGTATTACCAAGGCAATATCCTCGAGAATAGTCTTTCTGACCAATTAAGGGGTTCTGTCTAGTCCCATGGAGGGAGGTGGTAGGGATGGAGCCGGCGCGAGAGCCGAATGAAACATCAAGACCTTAGAACTACATGGGATGGTGTCCCGAAAGACCCACGCTCGACATTCGACGTTCATGACGGTAGTGGTACAAGAAGCATATACCGGAAAATAATCTCAAGGGGCTAGGCATAATCAGCTGCAATGGTCTGTGGGTTTCATGATAGGGGATACCGGAACAATGAGCTCAGCCTTCTGGCAAAGCTCGTGCGACGCAAGAGATCTCAAGTTCCTAATACAATAAATAGTCCTCTGGTTGTACATTGTTCCATACGAATACAGGCATGACTACTTAATGGCCCCTGTTTTGTTGTTTTTGGTATGCCAAACATTTTATGAGAACCGATATCGCGTGTCCGAGTGAAACTCAAGTAGCAATTAAAAGCCCAGCCCTTGCAGAAGCATGCATGAATGAATGAACCTCAACATCGGTAGACGTATAGGAAGGGCGGAGTTGGTACAAGTTCTCATGGTGAAAGAGAGCAAAAACAAACCACTAATTGAATGGATAAGAGGCTGCGCCGTGATTTGTTTTGGTTTCGCCGGCTGGCAGATGCCCACTGTTACCTTCCTGTGACATCACTTTCTCAAAGGATTGATAATGTTTCAAGCAGACGCAACCAGCTACAACAATCGCCCACGTCTCGTACACCTTGTTTCAAGGGAAACACTTAGACCTCGGTAAACTGAAGTGGTCTCCTGCTCGGCTTCCTGCTTGCTGCCGGCGGGTAAAGGCCAAAATACCATGTCAACATGTTGCCTTGGGGATCGCCAAGAGCGAAGCCCTCAAAGCTATGTATGGCCGATGCGAATAGACGGCATGTAACTATGACAATAGACAAGGACTAACCACTGCTAAAATCATTTCTCAATCCCTTGAGATACCAGCTTTGTCACTCCCTAAATACAGAACTGCCTGTCATAACACTCGTCCAGCATCCTTGCGGACCCTTCGCTATGTTATTCGGGTCGTTTCTCCCAGGAAAAATGCTCATCGCAGCGCAGTGTGCGGCGGACAACGGCCTCCGCGCTCTCAACGCGATATGACCCCCGAGATGCCTGACCACTGCCCAGGTCTTCTACGCACTCTCACCCAGGGACCGGCAGCGGCTAAATCCCCCTCCAATCCTCCCACCGTTTAAACTGTACCTCAGAACATGATGATAGTCTCTCGGTGCTGGAAGCATCGTCTTGTTTCTCGAACGCGTGCTCATGCGTCACATTCAGTACGAGGGAGGGCGGCACCTGGAAGACCTGAGATTGCCACTTCGACTCTGCTTCCGAAGTTTCGGTGCTCGAATACAATCTTGATACCAAATTTGACCATGGTAGAGAGCAGGTGACCCATACACAACTCTCACCCGAGACGATCAAACAACAGCTACGCATAAACCGTCAATTATGGAATGGATATTACAAGGTACGGGGGCCTGCAACACTTCGTTCGGCCTGTCAAGTCTAGCGACCTCGTCTTTACAGACGGCTTTTATGCTTAGACCTCTTACGTCTTTTGGTCCGGAATAAGAATTCAAGGGAACGTGAAAGCGATGGTGATAGGCGGTATACCGAATGGTGGACTCATGCAAGGTGTCGGCGGTACAGAGCGTAGGCACTTCATTGTAAGCAAACACTTGAAGCATCCCAGAATGTCATGGCAACAAATAATACGAAATGGCCTTGAAGAACGAAGCATCACCATCGCAGCTTACCAAGTTGCCCTGCTGCGAATTATCGGCGTAACCGTTATTGTCCGCAATCAAATCTTCCGCGACAGCATCCGAGCCGGAATTTTGAGAAAGTTGGTCAATAAGCCAGCCGTTTGTCACCTTGACTATTCTTGGTATGTTGGGTAACGCGAGGGAGATCTGAAAGGCTGCGGTCAGCTCGTCGGGGGAACGTGGTGGCTGAGTCACTGGCACAGGGTTCGGGGACGAGGGGTCTGGTGTCCAGTCGCCTAGGACGGCGACTCACGAAGCCCCCAGACCGCAGACTGACGTTATATCTACAGCTGGCGTTGGTTTGGGCCAAGATCTCTACAAGAAGACTCTGATAGGCACCCCGGGGGAACCCACATGTTTTAAGCTGGCTGCGTGTTGTCTTCGGCAAGCTTGTAGTTATTTGTTGCCTTTGTCGACCTCTTGTACCCTTCGATGTTTTCGAAACCTTCTATGCTTGCTCCGCGGTTGTTGATCGATGTTGGGGCCTGGATAAGATTGGCGTGCTGTTGACTGCCACCAACACTTAGGAAGCAAGTGCAAGTGTAGTATCGATAAGGGGCGGCCTACTGGGTCATGTAAACTTTGGATGTGTGACGTGCGCAGACGAACACATTGTCCAGAGTCTGACTACCGCTCACTAGGATATGCTTGCTTAACGTCCCTAAGGGCGACAATATTGGTCTAGAGATCTACGCCGCAAAGGCACAGACCGGCGCCTTTCGTCTCGCTAGGTCATTGTGGGGGATTTGTCGGGACAAGGGCCGGTTCCGGTGGATGAGGCTACGTCGGCGGGTGGTTTCGAGTACTGCGAAATCAAAGTATCAGTAGACGTCACAGCATCTATCGGGGGTGACTGGGTGGGTGCTGACTCTTGCAAAAACTCTCGTAGATGATCTAGGCCACGTCATAGCAGGTTTACGAGCCAGAACCATTCTGCGGGATGTCGTCTGACGAAGCCGGTAATGAAGCGCGCTGGCCTCTGTGTCGTTGCCCAAATCTCTGGCCTAGCTGGACGTTGTCAGTGATTGATGCCCCAAAAGCAACCGTCTGGAATTATCAAGCACGGCTGTATGCGAGCAAAAAGCCGAATGACAAGCTGTAGTAGTATGGTTTGCCCGATGTTTCCAAGGAATGACCATATCCAGTTCGTCCATCGCCCCTCATTGTGATTGCTGAACATGGAGTGTTGCAACTCGATGCCTCGAAGTGAAACCTGACGAGACCCGACAGCTCTGCTACGGCGGTTCAACATTCACAGCTGTTCGGAAGCTCCTTTCTGGGTGGTCTGGTCTCATGGAAAAGACAATTGATGCTTATACGCCGGTCCAGCCTGGAGGCACGTCGTCGTCAAGAACGTATGGCTTTGCCATGCCTCAGGGACGGATGAAGGGTCTACAGTAACATGTTGCATCAGCGTCACCGCGAGACCCGGATTGGACTCGAGGAAAGGAGTTCCCAGAGGCCAATCGGAGCGAGCCCATTGAGTGCAATACCCGAATAAAGTCCGAGACCAATAGTGGACGGAAAAAGTCAGCAGCATCTTACAGGGCACTTGAGCCTGAGGCAACACCTATCACCGGGAATCGGAAGCCCCTTTTTTTCTCCTTTTTGTTACTTTTTCTTCTTTTCGTTTGCATGAAACAAGCACTCCAGCATGTGAAGACGTCGAGCATCTTACTCAGACCGAACGATCAAAGTCCCGGGACCTCGCGCATCCGTCACATTGGGCGGCCAGCAAGGGCGGGAGGGCGTGCGGCCCATGCCAGTTTCGTTGCCCGGCCTAAAAAATGACGGGCTTCGATGACCGGGCGATGGTGAAGAAAAATTCTACGGGGCCCCACGATTTTGTGGAGTGTTTTGGCGCTATCGTGGAGAGCAGGAAGCGCACGGCGAACGAGTGAGGCGCGCGCATTCGGCCGGGCTTATCACACCCCGCCATTTGTAGGATGAGCTGGTGGCCTGAACGTATCGTATCGATAAGAAGGCGATATCGTGGACATCTTAATATCAACGACGTCTCTCAAGATGCTGGGGGAGAACGCCGACGTCCTTGGATGACCATGCCAGCCCACCTCGTCACCGATGGATGCGTGTTACCTGACCATGCCTCCTCCGTGCAGCCATCTACCGGGCGGTGACAACAGCCTGGGGACCACAGCTTGGAGACATCTCATTTACGTCTCGGCATCTTAGATGGCGATGGGTAGACCCTACTTCATGAGAGGCAATGGGGTTCAGGACTTCATATCACAAAGCCAACCTAGAATATCGAGCCGTTGTTCTCGAGGAATATTCTCAGAGGTGAGGACCCGGAGGCCAGTGAAGGCAGTTCAAGACATCCGGGTAGGTCTTGGATTCGTCTAGCCTCGTGGGCCAGGCTCGGTGTGCAGCTTGCCTGTCAGCCTAGACCACCGTGCTTCATCAGCGTTCCACCAATCCTTACTCTCACTGTCTTGACTAGACAAGACTGGGGGGTAGCCAGTACAGGAGCGGACAAAGGCCCAGACGGACTCGGACCTGCTAGATGATGGCCACGGCGTCTGAATGATTCAAGATCGAATCGGGCAGGCCGTGGCAAAAAGGGACGATCCGAAAGGACCGGAACGCCAAAGAACCCAATGCCAGCCAACCATGACCAGCCCGGCAAGCTTCTACAGGCAATTGAAGGAAAACTTTGATAATGATGTCGGGTCGAAAGAAAAGATGGGACGACCTGTTTTCACATGGGCCGTCGTCATTCCCGAAAATGATACTATGATACATGCGTAGCAAGGGGGAAACTTTTTGGCAAAATTATCCAGGGACGTTCCCCATGGGAAAGTCAAATTTTGTTGGAGGGTTTCTAGCGCTGTTCCTCGCATGTGCATTGCCGCCAAGCCGTGCCAGCCAGCCAGCCAGCCAACCAGTTCGGATATTGTACTGGGAAGGCAAAAGCGGTATGAGAGTAAGCCAGGGTGGCGAAGCCGAGGCGCAAGGGATTGTGAGGTCTGTCGCGTCCAGCACCCACCACCAGTGACATTTGTCCGCCGCCTGCACGGCTCTGCTATGCATTCTGATATTCCATTCCCTGGCCGGGACGACTCATGTGGCTTGGAAACGACAGGGGACGGGCAGTTACACCTGGACGATGGTCGTCTCACCCCTTTTTTCATTCTTCCCCATATTACACTAGACGCATGGGATAAGGCAGGGCTTATCATGCCCTGAGCCACTGGGCCAACAGTCACTTCACGTCAGCTTGCTCTGTGCGGTGCGTTTGTGGGAGGCGTGAGGCCGGTGGCCAGGATCACGATGGGGAAACTTGACGACGTGAACTTGTCCGCCACCGTGGGCCCTGACACCAGCACCCCTAGCCACGGTTCATGGCAAGCACGGCAAGGTAACCACGCAAGGCGACGAGGCACATGTGGGAGGTAGAACGTTGTGAGACTTCACAGTATGAGCTGGAAAAGAGAATACCGACACGGTCCGAGAGTCGTCACTGGGATTTCCCACCTGCAACAACATCCAAGGCAGAAACAACGACGTTGGCAGGTAATGGGAATATCTCGGAGGTTTGCTCCGTCTCAACAGCGCGGACCTCCATGCCCCAGGGGGAAGACACTACATTATTTAGAACAGCAAGGCCAAGATGGCTTGTCGAGCTCGACGGACTGTGACATAGCGATGGTCATTGTTCGGAGGGACCTGGCAACCAACAGAGACTGGACAGTTTGCACCGGGATCCCTGGGCAACGGCAACTCAACAATAAAAAAATAACGATCAAAACGAAGGCGTCAAGAACCAAGCCGGGCCCGCAGCGACGTAGGAAAAATATCCAGGATGGCACATCGACACGCCCAGATCCGGGCTAGGTGGTGGAATGGCAAATGGCAAAGTGTCCGTGGGTCCTGCAAAAGGCTGGAAATGCATTGGTGCATGGGCGGGCATTTTCCCACTCACCGCCCTTCCATTTAGCCCGTTGAGGACTAGCGCGGGGTCAGATAAGGGAATTAACCCCTCCGATAAGACATTACTCGCCAGGGGACACAGTGACACCCAACCACGGCCAGTCAGGCAAGGCACGCACCTCCCCTCCGTCAGGCAGTGGCAGAAGAGGGAAGGAGGGGGAAGAGGGGAGGTTTCCGCAGTTTCTGATTTTTTTCCTGTGGTGGGGCTACCCTTGCCGCTAGCGTCGCCGTCGCCGGGCCAGAAAGCGAGGGGCACACTTTTGGGCCCTCAGCGAGCGAGGGAAGGGGAGGGAAAAAAAAGTTTTTGGTGGGAGGGCGGCGACGGCGGCGGCGGCGGGACAGAGGGGAGGGGGGCCACTGGACTGAACTGGACTGGAGGGGCACAGGGGAAGGACACACTGCCAACTAGACAGGAACGAGGAGCAGGACGAGGGACGAGGAGGGGGGCGACCTGTTGTAGGTACCCAGGACCGATAACACAAGCCAGGACGCAACAATTTTTTTTCGACGCTAGAGATAAAAAACTCCAGCCCGCCGCCCTCACCCCTCTCCCGTTCTTTTTCCCTCTCTCCTCTCTTCCTACTCTTGAACCTCTTCCTCTCCAAACCTCCCATTCCCTTTCTTCTTGGTTGTTCGTCTTCCTCCAGACGTAGCTCCACTCAATCATTTGATTCTCTTCCGTCTCCTGTCTGCGACGGTTTATCAAGAGCGATTCTCGCCCTGATCAAACCCTCCCGCCTTCGCAAGAAGCTCAGAGACAAATCCCTCCGAAGCGCCATCTTAGAGCAGAAGAACAACGATCCTCCAGTCGTCGTCTCTTCCCGCGGGCCTTCCCATCCTCCAAATCGACTCCGTCACCTTTTCGGTTACGATAGATCATAGACTTCGCATCTAGACGCTTTAGACGTTCAGACCAGCGAGTTTTTTCACCCGACCATACCAACAAACCCACTCCTCCCGATCGACATAATACCATCCGTCATAATGTCTTCCGAGAACGCCCAGTCCGTCAAGGTTTTGGACGAGCTTATGCAGAAGCTCACCATTTCCAAGGAGGCTTCCGACATCAAGGAGTCTTCCAACGCTCTGGCCTCTTTCATGAACGGCCGCATCGAGGACCAGGATGTTCCCACCAAGTAAGTTTTAGTCCCTTTTCCTGATGCATATTCTGCAATCGTCTTTGGGCGGATTCACCTCCGAGCCACCGTGTCCACGGCCTTGGGGGTGATTCTCCAAAAAAAAAAAGAATTCAGAATTTTTTTTTCCGCCCTCGCAATTCACCCCTCGCCCCCCTCCGGGCGGTTATCCTACCGACCCGCTGCGACGCAGGACGGCCGATCCTGGCCACTCAGCGGCGAGCTATTTTCGGTTCACACACAAAAATTTTCTGGAGCATCAGCGCTGACAAGGATTTCCCCGCAGGAGCATCGAGGCCCTGAGGAAGCTGTTCAACAACAAGAAGGACGCTGCCGCCCGTGAGAAGGCTGCCGTTGCCATCACCTCCATCGCCCAGCACGCCGAGGTTTCCGCCCACGTCGAGCCCTTCCTCGTCGCCCTTCTGCCCGATGTCCTTGCCGCCGCTGGCGACAAGATCACCGGTGTCAAGAATGCCGCCACTCAGGCTGCCCTCGCCATCGCTGAGGCTATCAACCCCAACGCTGTCAAGGGTGTCTTCGAGCCTGTCAAGAAGTCTCTTCTTGAGGCCCAGAAGTGGCAGGAGAAGATGGCTGCCCTCGACGTCCTCGAGACCGTCGTCCGCACCGCCCCCGCCCAGGTCGGCTACCGCGTCCCCGACTTGATTCCCGTTGTCTCCGAGTCCATGTGGGACACTAAGAAGGAGGTCAAGGAGCGCGCCTACAAGACCATGGAGCAGATCTGCCAGCTCATTGTCAACCGCGATATCGAGCGCTTCATTCCCGAGCTCATCAAGTGTATCGCCAAGCCTGAGAACGTCCCGAGACTGTTCACTTGCTCGGTGCCACTACCTTCGTCACCGAGGTCCAGGAGCCCACTCTTGCCCTCATGGTTCCCCTTCTTGACCGTGGTCTCGCTGAGCGTGAGACTGCCATCAAGCGTAAGGCCGCCGTCATTGTCGACAACATGTGCAAGCTCGTCGACGACCCCAACATCGTTGCTCCTTTCTTGCCCAAGATGATGCCTGGTCTCCAGAAGAACTACGACAACTTGGCCGACCCCGAGGCTCGTGAGAAGACCAAGCAGGCTCTCGATACCCTCACCCGTGTCGGTAACGTCGTTGACGGCAAGATCCCCGAGGTCCGCCACGACTCCGACTTGGACGTCGTTCTCCCCAAGCTCAAGGACTCCATCCCCTCCAAGCACAAGGCCAAGGTCGAGAAGCTCGACATCGTTCTCCAGTACGCTGCCAACATCGCTGGCCAGCTCATCGACGAGAAGGAGATCGAGTCCATCGTCTGGACTGAGGCCCTCAAGCCTTACATCTCTGTCGTTGTCGGCGAGGAGGATGCCCAGAAGGTCGTTGACGACTTCCGCAAGCGTGCCTCCCCCGGTGCTGCCGAGGAGGCTGAGGTTGACCCTGATGATGAGGAGGGTGAGGACCTTTGCAACTGCACCTTCTCTCTCGCCTACGGTGCCAAGATCCTGCTTAACCAGACTCACCTCCGTCTCAAGCGTGGTCAGCGCTACGGTCTTTGCGGTCCCAACGGTTCCGGCAAGTCCACCCTCATGCGCGCCATCAACAACGAGCAGGTCGAGGGTTTCCCCAAGCAGTCCGAGGTCAAGACCGTCTTCGTCGAGCACGACCTTGACTCCGCTGACACTGAGATGACCACTATCGACTGGACCATGAAGAAGCTCCAGGATGCTGGTGTCGAGACCTCCCAGGCTGATGTCGAGTCCAAGCTCAACGAGTTCGGCTTCACCGACGGCATGGTCAAGGGTGAGATCTCTGCCCTTTCTGGTGGTTGGAAGATGAAGCTCGCTCTGTGCCGTGCCGTCTTCGAGGCCCCCGATATCCTGCTTCTCGACGAGCCCACCAACCACTTGGACGTGAAGAACGTAAAGTGGCTCGAGGATTACCTCATCAACTCCCCCTGCACTTCCATCATCGTCTCCCACGACTCTGCCTTCCTCGACAACGTCTGCCAGCACATTGTCCACTACGAGCGCTTCAAGCTCAAGCGCTACCGTGGTAACCTTAAGGAGTTCGTCAAGAAGAACCCTGCTGCCAAGTCCTACTACGAGCTCAGTGACTCCGAGATGGAATTCACCTTCCCCGAGCCTGGTTTCCTGGAGGGTGTCAAGACCAAGGCCAAGGCCATCCTGCGTGCCAGCAAGATGTCCTTCCAGTACCCCGGTACCAGCAAGCCTCAGATCCAGGACATCTCCTTCCAGTGCTCTCTCGGCTCCCGTATTGCTGTCATTGGTCCCAACGGTGCCGGCAAGTCCACCCTCATCAACGTCCTCACCGGTGAGCTCGTCCCTACCCAGGGTGAGATCTACCAGCACGAGAACATTCGTATCGCCTACATTAAGCAGCACGCTTTCGCTCACATCGATAACCACCTGGACTCGACCCCCTCTGAGTACATCCAGTGGCGTTTCCAGACTGGTGAGGATCGTGAGACGATGGACCGTGCCAACAAGATCATCACCGACGCTGATGAGGAGGCCATGAACAAGATCTTCAAGATCGAGGGTACCCAGCGCCGCATCATTGGCATCAACTCCCGCAGAAAGTTCAAGAACTCCTACGAGTACGAGTGCTCTTTCGCCATCGGTGACAATGTCGGCCAGAAGAACGAGCGCTGGACTCCCATGATGTCCGCTGACAACGTCTGGCTGCCCCGTAACGAGCTTCTGGCTTCTCACCAGAAGATGGTTGCCGAGGTTGACATGAAGGAGGCCCTTGCCTCTGGTCAGTTCCGTCCTCTGGTCCGCAAGGAAATCGAGACCCACTGCGCCAACTTCGGTCTTGACGCCGAGCTGGTTTCTCACTCCCGCATGCGCGGTCTTTCCGGTGGCCAGCGTGTCAAGGTCGTCCTTGCTGCCTGCTCTTGGCAGCGCCCTCACTTGATCGTCCTCGACGAGCCTACCAACTACCTCGACCGTGACTCTCTCGGTGCCCTGTCCAAGGCCCTGAAGAAGTTCGAGGGTGGTGTCATCATCATTACTCACTCTGCCGAGTTCACCAAGAACATCACTGAGGAGGTCTGGGCTGTCATGGACGGCAAGATGACTCCTTCCGGTCACAACTGGGTTCAGGGCCAGGGCTCTGGTCCCCGCCTCAAGGGTGACGATGCCGAGGAGGAGGAGAAGTTCGACGCCATGGGCAACAAGATTGTCAGCACCAAGAAGAAGGTCAAGTTGTCGTCTTCCGAGCTCCGCAAGAAGAAGAAGGGTAAGTCTAGAGTCCCATCCATTACCTGACAATGTCATTGTACAAATTTGCTTACTCAATTCTCCAGACCGCATGGCCCGCCGCAAGCGTGGTGAGGAGGTCTTCTCCGACGAGGACGACATCTAAACGAGTCGCCACGAGATCGCTTTCCTTCCATTTGTCACAAGCCTTACAAAAGTCTTTTTTCGGTAACGCGGGTTGCATGGTACGGGCCTGTTTATGATTTCTTTGACGAGCACCCATGAGATTCCCCTTTGAAATGAAATCGCCGGATGAGGAATGACCATCTCGCTGCGGGATTGGAGGATCCCGCGGGCGAGGAGAGAGGTTCCTGGCGACAGGGAATGAGGGGGTAAGAATAAGAGAGTAGAAAGAGTAAATAGACGGCAATACAAGCCATAGACACTTCAAACCAGTTTCTCAGATGTGATGCTGTGTAGATTGCTCAAGGATCTTCTCGGGGGTATGTATGGATCGGTCGTTGGTGACTATGAGACTGACCTAATGAATCCCCTTGCCGTCAGCTTCCATGTCTGGCCAACCGATCTGCGGCGCACTCGGCATAAAAAGGATCATTGTTTGGCTGGATGATGACTGACCGAGAGGAGCCATCTGGGTGCCCCTTGCTGAACGTTCCTCCCATGTATAATGGCCTTATCAACCGCATATGGCTTTGACTTCGTCCTCGCCTCTGGGTCCATTTCCTTCCATGTTCGAAATCGTGGCAGCCAGCTTTGTTAAAGCTCACCTCGGTCAGGGAGTGCTCATGGTGACACAAAGTCTCCCTGAAGATGGTTCCAGAAGAGTGGATGCACTACTTTGATACATTGGATTGATAGTGTTTGCTCCTCCCTTGTCTACCTCTTGTTCTAAATATTCCATCTCCTGTCAAGGAACATGAAAGCCTTTATGTTGTGGCAAGCAATTCATTCCCTGGAAAGACTGTTTTCATAATTGTTCAAGCGAGCAGCCATATGCTCGGGGCGTGGCATCATGGCCGGGTTGATTAAACACCATAGCCGTAGCGCCTCTCATCTTAGACGTTAAGCGCCGGAGAGACACGCCAACGTAGTCTCGAATGATAATACTCGTCTCTGTCGTTGCTGTTTAGTTGAAGACGTGTCCACCCATCCGTCTCATCAAACCTTCTAGAACCAGAACACGGTGCCATATTACCGAATTGTACCAACTCTGTTGAAACACCACACCCTATTGTCGTCCTTCAAACTGCCAAGCAGCGATGGCAGCAAATGACCCCAAGCTGCCATGGTGGGCTCAACCCTTTTTCCCGGAGTTGGACGCCGAAGGCACCGACTTCCGTGACTATACACCCACTCCGAAACCGAATGCCTTTGATCTCGATCGGCTTTTCTTCGCAGAGCACCTGCAGCTACTACGTTTTGGAGGGCTCCGCGCATACGAGGCCCTCGTCCTACAACAGCTCGAGCCATATACGCCGCGGCTGGTGCTGCCGAGGGGGCTTTCGGGGTACAACAGCAGCGACTCGAGCGAGAACGAAGAGGATACAAACGAAGCATACGAGAACGATGATGATGCTTACATTATCGACGATAAGAAAGGCGGAAGTTCCTTGTTTAATATCTACAAGCCGTCCAACCCCACGTTGGCCTCTTGGGTGGAACGGGACTTTGTGGAAGTGGACGAAACCAAGTGGTTCAAACTCTTTCAGAAGGAGAGATGGGCGAGTTATTTCAACTCGGATCCTAAGCAGTTGTCGGTCGACATCGACAACAAGGAGCACTGGCGCAAGTTGAGCAGGGTCATAGAGATCGCAAACCGAATTCTTAGTGAGGTCTTGGATCAAGAGTGGTGAGTCTCTCTTCCGTACACCAACGCAGCTACGGCACAGTCTGATAGCATTCCTCCGTAGGGTAGCAAGCTTTCTTGACACACGCGCTCGCGATATATGCGAACCCGTCTCTTCTGGGAACGGGTCGCAAACCTGGGCTGACACCGCCATCTACCGCGTTGCCCCTCTCCCTCCCGAGTCCCGCATCAGCAAGGAGCAGGCCCGTAAAGTGCTCGACGACAACGCCCATTACTTCTTCTGGGGGTTCCACATGCCAGACGAGTATCCGGGCGTGACTGGCAGGACTTTGCAGGTCCCGGACAAGAAAAGGACCACGTGGCACTGGATGACGCTGGCCCTGACGTATATGGAGCCGGTGTTCATAGAGAGCACGCCCGAGGATCCAGAAGGGAGGCAGGCTGCAGTTGGGATGGCCAAAACCGTAGGGTTATTACCTCACCCCCGTGAAGACTTTTTCTGATCGTGTCATTGGTTCGCAGATGCTCCATGAATTAGCGGTATGCTACTTTCACCCCTGCGGAGGTCGGACGATGCAAATAAACATCCAACTAAATTGGTACAGCATGCGCTCTCTCGCCGCTTCCACGACATGATGCCTAGGTCTAATTGCTTGCCATGTCATACAAAGGAGCTCGTAAGTTGAACATCCGCGATCTCTCTTTCGACCCTGATCACACTCTAACCCTTGTCGATAACCGCAATCTAGTTCTTCAAGGAGGAGAGGTGGGCGGAAGCAGGCTACTCTCTCGAGAATGCCGTGTTCGGAACCGCCATGAAAAATCACTGGGCAACCTCGGCCGGGCGCCTCCTGTATCTCGGCATGTGCGGGATGAGCCCTCAAACGTGCGAGACTAGCTTGCACTTTAGATACGACAGCTGGTCCCCTGTTAACCCCTTCCTCGACACGCTGCTCGGCATTCCTGCCATCTTTCCCTGCGCCCTGACGACCTCTGACTTCTGGAATATCCACGTCAGGAAGTATGGCTGCTCAAGCCTGCGGTGGTCGTGGGTCTGCGAGGGCAAGTCCAAGAAAATCAATGATGAAACGCAGATGCGGCCCGCGAAGATCATGGAGATACCGTTCAAGTATTCGAGGTACGACGAGCTCAATAGGAGTATGAAGGCTGTGGCGGAGAAGTTGCGGAAAAGACGACTAGACCTGAAAAGACTGCGGCCGTGGTACGCCGAAGAGTACGACGTCTGGTGTGGGACGGTGTATGCCGATACGTCGTTGCGGAATTCACTCATGTCGTTCGTAATAGCGCTCTACGGCCGCTCAATCATGAACGAGGCTACCGCGATTGATTGTGTCGACCAGATGGTGAAGCCGTACAATCGGCTTTCCGACCTGGAGGAAGTCAGCCCTGAGAGCAAGAGACCGTCGAAGCTGTTCTACCAGGCTCTGGGGTTCCTCGGCCAAGCGGCACTGCCCGTAAGGACTAGGCCCATACCGTACGAAGACGATAGTTTTGGCGAGTACCTTGACCGGATGCGTCCAGCCTTGAGGCCCAGCTTCGCTGGCAACGCAGATTTCGCCGACGTGCTGTTCCAATATGGAAAGGCGTCCCTGGAGAACAGAAAGTCCAAGACGCTGTACAAAGCGAGCTCCCCCAGCCACGATAGAGAGTTGTGCATGGGCAACGCTCGTCTTGCTTTCCTGCGTTGGAAAATTCTGGGATACGTTACGGTTTCGCTCGCCAACGACTTCGAGCTCGAGTGGCAGTGGATGAGGCGGCAGCTGGACCAGGCGCCGTTGGACGACGTAGTTTTGGAGTGGACTGGCTTGACATGGCGTTACTTGCGCAACTATGTCGGTCAGCCGGATCATCAGTCATCGAGCTTCTTTCGCCCAGAGCAGAGGCCTGCGCACCACAGTGAAGGCGTCGACGCGGATATCCCAGCATGGGCTATTGCGAGGCCGGTGATCGCCTCGGCCTCGACCCCTGCCCGCTCGGCAGCAGCGAGGCTTCCATTCTACAGCATCGCTGAGGTTGGCGAACACCAGAAACTCAAGAACCCGGTCATATGGGGTTGCTTGTGGAACGGCAAGGAGATGGGGGTTTACGACATCACCGAGATGCTGCCGAACAAAACTTGGGACGGGGCCTTGAGAAACCATATTACTCGGCCAGCCCCAGCCCCCGTTTGTCGAATGCTGCGACCAGACGTGATCGGGGACGATTGTCTCAGGTGGCTTCAAGACCAAGGTCCTGTTGGGTACCTCGTTACACCCCGCAGGAAAGAGGATATCCGAATCAATGATGGGACGCTCGGGAAACCACGATGGGTAACTTTTGCAGAGGATGTGTTTGATGTGACTGGTGAGTTTCGCGATAATCTATCTGGAAAGGGACTTCCTTGGAAATGAGATACTGATGGAATCGGAGTAGAGATCAACTTCAAACCAGAGCTACAGGACCTGGAAACTATCATTACTGAGACCACTAACGGAGATCCCGTCGTCGAGGCCGTCAATAAGGGGTGGCACCCTGATGTCATTCAGGAAGCCCTCCGTCCGTACAAGATCGGCTGGGTATGGAACAAACTCGGCGAAAGACACCATCGTCATCATCGCGTGTTTACAGCGAATGAGGTCAATTGGCACACGACTCGCGAGACGGGTATCTACACCATCATACATGACTGCGTTTATGATTTCACAAGTGAGTCCTGATGGCATCGCTTTGCTATTGAAGACTTGAGAGACTTATATCTGGTTCAAGCTTTCGTCGATTTACATCCCGGTGGGTCGTCTATCATTGAGGAGGTTGCAGGAACCGACGGCACAGACTTGTGGGCTGGTTACCATAGCGACCCCTACTCAGACTTCGGCCTTGATGTCTACAAGGTGTTGGAGGGGTTGCAGATCGGATCCATCGTCCAGGAGCGGGACACCAAAACCGTGTCGCCTAATGAAATCTGCATCCGAGACTATATCTTCAGCAAAGATGGTGAGTTGACAACCACCTCCAACCGCAAGGCACATCGATCAAGCAGTAGAGAAATAAGGAAATGGGTTCCAAATTGGACAAGTGGCATCGCTGATAGATTTTGCGACATCAGAGATCAAAGAAAATGACAGGAGTCTTGATCACCTTGCCGGCTACTGGGGCACAGATGCGACTGCTGAAATGGACAAGAAGGTTATACCCGAGGTATACCGCCAGCTCTGGGAGCGTCTCGATGTCATCACTGCCAAAGTGGTCACCCCGCGCGATCGGCTTCCCTATATGAGCCGAAAGGACCTTGAAGGCATGAACGGTAAAGAAAAACCAGGAGGGTTCAACGAGTCTTATGTGTCCGATGGCAAGTACGTCTATAACCTCACTTGTAAGTCGTCACGGGTCAAGTTTTTGTTGAAATGTCCCCCAGCTTACTTTCCAAAACCAGCGTTGCTGCGATACAGCAGACCCAATCTACTTCTAGAAAGCTTAAAGCTCAAGGCTGGATCTGTTCTTTCCACCAACCTGCCAGTGGAAGACGGCA
The DNA here is from genome assembly GCF_022836535.1 of Colletotrichum spaethianum. Lineage (NCBI taxonomy): Eukaryota > Fungi > Ascomycota > Sordariomycetes > Glomerellales > Glomerellaceae > Colletotrichum > Colletotrichum spaethianum. The sequence continues at coordinate 254,617 of NW_026054811.1, read as the reverse complement.
TGAAGCAGTGGCTCTGGAACACAAGCCAACACCGCATCATCGCCTTGTACCGCACCCCCAAGCACACCCATATCACTGCGGAGAAAACCGTAGCTTGGAGGAACTCATACAGACGGACACCAAGCACGAAGCCAAAGGTCGCCCCCGAGCCCGGCTCCTCGGCGGTCAAGGCAAACCAAGCTTCGGCGCCGGCGCCGACGCCATTCACAGTGCGGCCGTTATACCCACTTCGGAAGAAGCAGAAGAGCCAAAGGGACGGCCCAGAAAACCCTTACCCGAAGCTAAGCCAGTTCGAACCGTCAGATGCCGCCGGGGACTTCTCGGCGGAGATGATCCAGGCAACTGCGAAGACTACCTTGGAGCAGATGGGGTTTGCGGTGGGCCCTGAGAAGAGGGTGAGTGGACAGAAGAGGAAGATGGAGGATTGGTAACGGCTTGGTTACAATTGGCAGCAATGAGCAGGACTTTTTGTTGGTTCTAATTGTGTTTACTTGGAGCCTGGTGATATGCAGTCCATGTCAGGCTGGGCGTTCGGGCGTTCGGACTTGGATAATTGTTGCCCGTAGTTTGACTGGATTCACCATTCAAGATAGTAAATGTCGCAAGTTTGAACAGATTAAAAATTGTTTATCGTGGTAAGATGCAGATATAATAGACGATAGTGTATATAAAGGCACCGAGCGAAGAACGCAAAGTCAGTAGCTTGCTACTTTGCTTTTCTTCCTTGGTGGCCGCGCGGATATGAACACTCTCGTGTACTGCATCATCTCCCGCTTTCCTACTATCTGTTACTCTCACGGACGTCCCTCATATGCACGAAACTTTCCAATTCGACTGTTTTTCTTCGTGTAGTATAGCTCATGCTATTCACGTCTTAGCGTTCGCCCCGGGCGACATCATCTGTACGGCCCCACCTATTTAGCAGCGGCCCTGGCTCCTCGGCCGGACTTGCTCGGACATGCCCGGCTTCCTGTAGCAGAACGTGATCCAGCAGATTAAGAATACTGGCCTGATGCTTATGTACCACGAAAAGTTTTGCACAAACAAAATCCAAGTTCTTTTCTAATAATAACCGTTGACGCAGGGAAACTAACTGTTGTGCCGAACAAAGCTTAACGTCTCGCTTATGGCTCGCCCTAGTTTCTAGGGAAGCGGTTCGTATTGTCGCCGGATGCGTAAGTTTTATGGAGGGTGCTCTTGCAAACCAAATGAAACCCGAGTTTACACAACACCATTGTGTAGGTTTTTCCGGAGTCGTTGGAAGTCATTATTGGAAGTCAAGGTTGTGACCACCCTTACATGTTCTTTTGCCTGACCTTATTCATTGACTTTTGTTTCCCTATTGATGAACCTTTAGCATATAAATAATGAGAGAGAAATTGATGCAATTGGAACTGGAAAAATACCTTATTTCGTCTCTTTTGTAAATGATGGAGAAGAGATTGTATCAACAGCGTCATGACAGCAGACCACAAATGCCCGACCGGACACTTTTACCAACTCTTGTTGTTTATCGTCCCAAAGCCCTTCGATACTGTCGTTGTCTCTTTTCTTCTATAATCAGTGTTTTGGTTTCTGCTGTAAGGTTTTTTAAACTTTTACCAACACATTCCTCACAGAAAGACTATCTATCAAAGTGCAACAGACACGTCCGTCCATATGTCCTCCGTCCCCAACCAGGGCTGCGCAAGGCACTATTGCGTGGGTAAGCCGCGGCCCCGGAGAATAGACGGCCTCTCGTGGATGGACCCGGTATATCCCAACATCGACCCGGTGACTCTACACCTGGATGATCCGTCTCCCAGCCAAGTATCTCAGCCACTCCCACACCAGCTCGATGATCTATACATCTCGGAACTGCCGCAGATCAACAAAAAATTTGGCCTGCGTACGCGAGAAGCCGCAGTATTTGCCAAAGCTGATGCCTATACTGCGAAAGACGAGGCGCAGCAGCTGGTTGGAAACGCCATCGACGTGAAAGAGTGGACCTGGTTCCCATTTTGGGCGAGAGACCGCTGAGTGATTGATTTTACTGTACCCGTCAACTGGTCGAATGCATGAACGACAGAGTACTACTGGTGTGCACAAGACCCAGCAGTTTGGGGAGTGCTTCGAAAAGCCATCCAGCTTGCGGAAAACATTCTCAGAATACTCGTAGGAACACTAACGTATCACTCAAACACCTGCAAAGATGTTCATACTAACATTTGTGTATCTTAGATGTTTGTCGGAACCAAAGCTAACAAAGCTACTGCGAAGCGCTCCCGGCGGCGATCCATCTCGAAAGCTCCGAGACGATAGATTCAGTCTGCTAGAGATCAATAGGTCTCTCTCGAACTGAAGGGTCGGGATCGTGGCGAGTAGGCCTGCCGCGTTCACGGACCGGCATTCTGTCCGTACTTTCACGCCAAGGTCGCTCCGCAGGCACGAATTCAGAGAGACAGGCATGTACAATTCGATCGAAAGGAAGGTCTACGATATATACAAGCAAGTTTATCCTGATGCCTACAACAAGAACAATTGGAAAACTGACTTGTTTGAGACTATGCCGAATTACATCCAGGAGGGCTTCAGGTCCTCGTTGAAACCGCCGGACGAAATGCTACCGCACTTTTCAATAAGCACCAACAAGAAAACCATGACCTGATTATCTCAAAGTTGCAAGAGGTTTACAGTGGGAACCTTGTTGAGCAACGGCAGGAGTATCAAGAAGACGACTTCCAGGGTATGGCGAACAAAGGTCTCGTTCTTCCTCACGAGATTAGGCTCGACAGAAACATCTACTCCACTAAAGGTAAAGCAGATATTAGAAAACTTAAACAACTTGGCTGAAGCTTGATCTGCTGACAAGACGATGAATCCAGCACTACAAGACTCAGACGAGTACAATCGGTACGTTGACTTTTTGGAGCAACTTTCGCCGTATCTAGGCACAGACGCGACCCAAGACCTGAAAGCAGAGGATGCCGACCAAGCGCCACTTCTCCATTTTGCTAGATTAAGGGGCTACATCGTGACAGCCATTGAAAGGATTGGGCAAGGCCTCCCCGAGATTGAGCTTGAAGAGCTCCAAACGTTCGACGGGCAGGCTGATGAGATTAACAACTTGCATAACGATTGTTTCGTTGCCTTGGATGAAATGGTCTATGACCTTACCGGTAAGACGTCTGCTCACACGCTTTGGAGATTTACCATTTGTTAATTACAATTGCTCAAGCTGCTATGCAATTTGGTTCACGCAACCCGAACTATGCTACATTTAAGCCTTTTCTGGGAAGTGTCGTTACGGATAAAGAACTCAAGTCCTATTTACTCAACAATTGTGATGGCCTTATTTCTGCCGTTTTGGTGAAGAAGAGACCCGGCGGTGGCGGAGTTCGTATTGTTAATTGGCATGCTAAGAGACAGGCACCGCGTGAGTAACATGACAGTCTATAAGTAATCAAATATTTACTGATAAATATCCATTAGCCCAGTATAAAATGCCCGTATGGGCCCGAAGACCTTCGAAGAAGAATCCACCGGCTGATGATGAGATTGCCCCTTATCCAAGCACTTTCCGACGAGCTCAGAGGGGCCTTCAAGATGGCGAATTCGAGAAGGAAGACATCTTCAGACCCTCGCCATCGCGGAACTATCTCAACAATATGATGAATAAACTCAAGCACGGAGCTCTACACAAGTTGAGGAATAAACGTGGCCGCGATAAAGCCTCTGGGATGATGGCCCAATCGTGCACGTCGACCCGAACATCCCCAAGCATTCAAACCCCGATGCTGGGGCAGTTTAGAAGGCTAAACTCCGAGATTAGGCGTCGAAATGACTGTTGGAGAGTGCAAACAAGAAAAGTTACACCTTTGAATTCCATCCATGAAGACTTGTTGCATGGCGTACATGTGTTACGACCTGAAACTCAGTCAGCAAGCAACATCAAGGACAACCCGAGATATAAGACGTCAGCAGAACAAAGTGTTGCCGCCCAAGATGCAGGTAATCCGGCAATTGGAGAAAGGATGGCATTAGACCAGATCTCAAAAAGAAAATCGCGATTCAAAGTGGGCGAGAGACCAAGTAAGAGGCAGTGGTAGTTCGGAAGTTGTGGTGAAGTTTCGAGGAGCTCGTAACGCTTTGGCTATTTGGAGTGGCTGTGGGTGGGTGGGTGGGAATGGGGTTTTCTTTGCAATCCTCCTCAATTATTGTTGTAAATATTTTACAAAATGGCCCACTACAACAGTTTTGCTGATACTACCCTCATAAAAGAAAAGACAGTCTACTTGCACCATTTTGAAGCACCAACCTCTTGCTGTTTTCAAACACGCTTGAACCATGTGAGCGGGGCATCTGCCCCTTCTAGTCTGACTCCAATGCCTAGATGCGTCACTACTCCGTGGACGTCTATTTTGAACTCTGTAGGCACGCAGAACGAGGGTAATCCAACTTCTCCAGCAACGCTTCCAGCGATGTAGCCACGACCAAGCCAAGAGTTACCTGACATGGGCTCGAGGTAGACTGTGGGTTCCAGGTACGCAAATTCCTCTCCACCAACACCCAGAATTCGGAGCTTGCATTTGTCGATAGAATTCGAGCAGTCCAGGTCGACTTTGAGAGTTCCATACCCAGGATCAAAGAAGTCACCTACATGCTCCGAGATAGGGAGGGTGGGTAAATATGGCGGGTCTGGGAGAGATGGGTATATACGCTCAGCACATGTACGGAGATACTCAAGTTGGTCTTCTTTCTCAGACTGATGACTTTTCGTATGTTAGCTTAATTCAGCATTGGCAAGTTACTGACATCAATCCACTTACTGCTTGTTGAGATTGTATCTCTTGTCTTTGGGTACTCCCAAATGCTCCCACAAAATATGGTGCGCGACGACCTCGGGGACCCTGGTGTCAGAATTTGTAAATACGGCGACGGCAATCTGCTCAGATGGTATCATAATCATAGCGGAGATAAACATGGTGACGGCGCCGGTGTGGAAATACGTCTGGTGGCCCTCAAAAACAGCACCATTCCAGCCAAGCGCGTATGTTATGGGCCCTGTGTAGGGAGCTTTGGACGAGATCACAAAGTTCCGAGGTGTCTTGACTTCCCGATGACCAGCCTTTGAAAGGGGAGCCGACTCGTTCATCATGACGCGAAGATATTTCGCATAGTCCAGGACGGTCGAGATTATGGATCCCGCTCCTTCTTCCCCCGAGGCTGGCTCATGAGGAACCTCAGAGTGCTTCTTATGAATGGGATCGTAAAAGTACTCGCGAGCGAGCACCAAACCGCTGCTCTCGGCATCAGATAGTGAGAAATACGTCTCGTTCATCCCCATTGGTTTCCACAAGTGTTCTCGGAAGAAGTCACCAAGCCATGATCCGGTCAGGACCTCAATGAGATAGCCCATGGCGCCGTACATCTTGTTGTTGTAGAGGAAGGCAGTGCGCGGCTCGGTGGCCATCGGCAGGTGTCTCAGCAGGCGGACCGTCTCACGGGCAGTCTTCGCCGACGCCAGATCGTGACGCGGGTAACCAGTTCTGTGGCTTAGAGCATCCTCGAGGGTGATGTGCGCCGTTGCCCACTCGTCGCTGAGAACGAAGTCATCGCGTAGGACGCTGGACACGGGAGTTTTCCATGTGAGACCGGAGTAGGCGGAGGAATTAGCAGTGGCATTGTCAATGAGAAGTGAGAGACCGGCTGCTGTGAACGACTTGGTAGTGCTGCCGGTGTAGAAAAGAGTATGGGGCGTCATCAGGGTAGAATTAAGAACCGCGTATCCGTAGCCCTATTTAGAAACATTTAGACATTGAATTTGTTTTTGTTATCATATTCCGACTTGATCTACCGATCTGCCACGTTCTTGCATGGCGCGGTCCGCAATTGAACAGGAGTGGTGGTACTTCGCGTAGTCCCATCGCCGCGCCAATTAAGAGAACCGAGTCAGTGTAAATGGAGACTTATCCCATACCTTTGCCCACGTCTTATCCCCATCCACGACGGCAACAGTCAGGCCGGGTGAGTGCCATTCCTGCATGACCTCCTCAATGTACGCGTCAAGGTCCGGTGAGACCACGCGGGGGTAGCCATCCCGCGATTGATCATCGTTTTTGAGGGGTCTTTGCTGTGCATCGTCCGCAGATGTACAACTCCGAAGAAAAAGTACTGCAAACGAAAGCAGTTGGAGATTCATTTCAATCGTCTCTTCGTGCCTAATTAAGGGTTCGGTTTAGGACTGTTGCATGCGCCTCAAAATCGTCCAAGTTTACAGACCGAAGTGAGTCTGACACAAATTAAAGAGGGATTAGAGGGTGACGTAGACTTTTCTGCGTTGGGAACTTTCGTATGCGGCGCCGAGTCGGCTTACTGCGCCGCAGAGACTGGAGAAAAAGATTGAGCCAAGTCCACTATCATTGGGCCATTCGGAAATCAAAAATTTCCATTCTGGGAAGGTGGTTGTGCTTGCACCGGCATGGGTTCTGGTGCTCGTATTTCACGATGCTTTTTGAATTTTTTTTTCAGTTACCACTCCAAGACATGCGCAATTTTAGGACATATGGCAACTTGCTCAAGAAAAAGTGGCAAGTCAAGCATGATCACACCGGTGATGTGTAAAGTAGTACTACGTCAGCACTTGTCAAATCAGCAGTGATAAAGTACCGGGTATTTGGCTGCTTGACAATTTTACTAGATGAAACACACTGGACTCAGTTTCCAACGTCGCTTCCCTGTAACTGCTAGCAGCCACGCTTCCTGGCACTAAATCTGCGGCGAAAAGGTAAGAGGGGTTGTTGAAAGAGGACATGAGCTGTTTAGCGGGTGCTGGTTAACAGGCTTAATCTAGAAGGCCATCCTCCACTTGCATAGAGTGCGCACTGTGGTCAAGAGAGTGAATGCAAAGGAGAGAGCCCCCTCCCGAGCCACCTTTCCTATTTCTGAATTCATCAAAGTTATCAATCTGAGTGAGACTGATGATCATTAGACATATCCTGCAACTTTTCGAGGAAAACCTAAGCTTTTGGCGGCGGCGATCTGCCGTTGATATACTGCCAGAGCCTGCTTTGCTGGTACACCCTTGCTCCTTCGTTATCGAGTCTACGGCTATCTTGATCAGACATCATGCGCGAGGCCATGAAGGATCCGGGCATGGGCTTTCCCTTGCTCTCCTCTTCAACGCTGGTCAAGGATTCGTTGAGAGGCAGGATTCTGTCGAGGTAATGCTGGTTGAGCAGATGACCCGTGACCTCATTCTTGAAGAGGAGTCCGGAGAAGTTGTTCTGTCTTTCATCACGACCAAGAATGTATCCCAGGTCGTAAGAGCGGGCCTCTCTCTCCAGATCTCGAGTCAAATTCGCCTTGGCGACGAGAGACTTGAAGTGGTTGACACCCCATTCGGCTACGAAGTCACCTGAGTTGCCGTAGTGTTCGATGTGGCCGATGATGCCTTCGTCTCCGCTTTCCCTGGGGTTATTGAAGTGGTTGGCTGCGTTTCCAAAGGTGTAGATCTCTATCTTGTTCAACACGTCGCGAGGGTAGTTAGAAAGAAGCCAGTCGAGGATAAGGCTACCCTGGAGACCACCCTGAGAATGAAGAATGATGACGACCTTGTCATTTTTCTCCGTAGGGCTCAACGCAGCGGCAATGACTGAATAACAAGCTCTGGTGTCGGAGGTCCCAAAGTAGAAGCACCTCTCCAAAAGGCATTGGAGTATGTCGAAGACAATGCCAGCTCTGAGAAAAGAACTCGTTAAACCAAGTTCAGATTGATCATGGGTCATACACACATACGTTGGGTTATGGACGCCAACGATGGGGCGGTGGAAAGTCCGTGAAAGCCTGTTGAGGTTGCCTTGCAGCCAATGGGAACTTCACGTTGGTTAGTTAGTACAGCAGCCAATCGGCAAATGCGATGGAGAGCACAAACCCGACGGAGATGCCGTTTTGGAAGAACCACTTTTCTCGGTAGTCCTCGTTTTTGAGGGAATCCCAATGCCTTGCCTCTTCCCAACGGTCGTGCTGGGATGTGAGCATTCCATTCAAGGTTCCAGCGTTGAGCGGGATGCAAACAAGGTAGTTGAGAACGACGAATCCGACAAGGTAGGGCAGTAGGACATTGAAGGGGAGATTGGCAATGAAGGGAAGAGAGCACAGGAATGTCAGCTGCGTGACAATAAGAATCCCATGAGCCCAAGACAGATGAGATTTCCCACTGATGGATAGAGCTCGTCCATCTCCCCAGAAGGAAAAAAGGGATCGACGATTGTTTGGTACTGATGCTGCGCAGCCGTGACTGCCCGCTGGATGAAGCCCCAATTGATGCTTCTCGGCACCCACGCTTGGCTCAATGCAGGGAAGTGTGTACCATCGCGGCGAGGGTACCATAAGGGATCGACTATGAATGCAAGGAGTATGAAGTGTTTAAGAAAGAGGTTCAGATCGTCCCAAAGCAGCTCCCAAGGTGGGGAGACGTGGTACTCTGGCAGGGTAGCTTGGACAGTGGTGGTGTTTTTGGGACCCGATGTATGGGAATCGGGGACCTCGAGCGTGGTGGTAATGCGGTCCTGTTCTTTCTTTACTGACTGGTAGACGGTGACGGGGCCTGCCGAGGTCCTGGAATTCGCCATAATGAGGTTGATGTGACCTATAGCCCACGGCGGTTGTGCAGGTTTGTCTGGTACGAAAGACGTGAAGCTGATTGAAGACTTTTTGAAGATTGCGAAGAATCAAGGGAACAGCGTCAGACTTATAATTTCTGCGACATGCTGTGAGTCGTGTCACGTTTGGTTTTGTGGCGGTCGTTGCTGTCCAACAAAGGCTCACAGTGGAAAGAAGAAAGCATTCCAGCGCACCCCTTGGAACCAGATTTAGGGTCGTGTCTCTCAATCACATGCGCCTGGCTGCTTATACCAGTCTTTTCGTCTTGTGAATCTCACGCCAAAAGCTCGTCCATTGGTCAATGCTCTGTTCAGCTTTTTATCTCAGATATGCAGTGGCGCACCAAATAGGGTTTACGTCAGCGTGGCTCATTATCAGCATCCCTGGGAGAGCTTACTCTTCGTGTCGCGCACGTCCACTGTTTGGCAGGAACTTCGGATATCCGAGAGGAACGTTCCAAAAATGCGTCCCTGAAGAGGAGTTGATGCCCGTTGGTGTCTGACAGGCTGACAGGCTGCATCTCATCATCCCATCAGGTTCGAAATCCCTATTCGTGTCTCGGACATACCCGCATATGCCCAGCAAGGCCGTTCCAGCTCCAATTCAGCTTGACATGTCAGGTGCTGACACAATTGACCTGGTACACACGGGTGTCAAAACGAGCCGTACAGATATACCGCCATACATTGCATCAATGAAAAAGCGTTTGTAGCCTTCTCGCCGTCAATGTTTCTGGATACGCAGGGAACACAAGAAACGTATTGAGTAGCAACACCTAGTGATGCCAATGCCGCTCAAGGGCTCCAATAGACACCCAATTCTGTTGCAGCTCTTCTTGTGCCTCTTTACCATTATTCACAGGGATGGAAAAGTTGTCAAAACAGCATGCTCCATATTACGGTGAACTTGCCTATTGAGAGTTCCTCAAGAGCTCGATTCGAGTCGTCCGGTGCCAGGATTGCGTGCTGTGCGCCGAGACTTCACGGCTGGCAATCACTTAGAACCAAGTAAAGAAAGAGATATTATGCATCGGTCCAATGAAGCCTCTCTAGACAGGAGATAATGACGGGTCGTACCACTACTAAACTCTCGTCAGCTATAGCGTCCGTTTAAGCACATGAGCGGGCCTCTTGTCGACCTCTGACCCTGTAAGATTCACCGACTTATGTTACCCGAGGCCGTATGCTTGACTGTTTGAGTTAAGGGCGGGCAAAACGCACAACTTGAGGGAACAATAAACTGTGACTTCAACAAGGAATCCGCTTTGGAGCGGATACAACATGAATTATAGCCGAAGACATCCAGTACTGAAGGTATTGTTTCATCTGTTAGCCTGACCCGGAAAAACTGTGCACATCTTTCTGCGTCCATTACCGCGGCTACGGACTCACTACCAGCATTGTTACTACACCATTGACTTGCTATCATTGTGCATCTGCTCTTTCATCTCTGCTTCTGCTTTCTTCTGCTCTCGCTCCATCCATACCCTCATTCTCCAGACCGTTACTGTCGTGACAGTTATTGTTAATACACAGTAGACCACGATCCACGGTGAAATTACTTCACGACTGGTCGGCGCAGTCCAATTGAAGAACGACATAGAGAAAATAGACTTGCAGCTTGTTAGTGAGTCAATCCAAATGTGCTTCCTCGCTTCAATAAAGCGAAGATTTGGAGTTCTATAGAGCAGCGAAAAGCCGGTGATACAACTCACAGCAAGGAAGGTCCCGGGCAAAAATATCATCCCAAGCAATGAGATGCTCCTCATCTGACTACCATCCTTTTTCGTGTGGTCAGCTATGATCATAGCAGCCCTTGCGTCTCTTCTTGTGTTGTAGTTTGATTCCTGCATTTTACTTTCATTAGCGATTATTGCAGCTCATTCAGTCTCAAGTCACTTGAACGTATCAGTTCATCTCCATACCATTTGTGCAGCAAGTGCCATTCCTCCCAGTAGGCTATCGCAGCTTCGCACTTTGCTGTCGAGTTCAACGGCCATCTCTCTTAGTCTCATTTCAATCCTTTGTCCTGTCTTTCGCTCCTCTGCGTGTTCATCGCCCATCTGACCACCTTCAAGGGGCGGTTTCAACACAGTTGCAGTCAATTCTTGAGAGTGGCTGATCATCATTTGGAGTTCGGCTTTGAGGCTTTGCATTCCATTTTTCAATGAGCTGAGGTCAACCCATAGCTCTGTTGAATTGCAGTCTTGGACCCGCGACGCGGCTTCTGCTTGTAAAGCCATTTCATTACTGTCGACCTTCTTGTGACTACTCTCACGGACTTCGCCACGGAGCTTGTTTTCTAGACTTAAGATCCGCTGACGCAAGTTGGTGTGCTCAGTATCAAACGCGTTGAGAAGACGCTTGCGCTCTAGTTCGACAAAAACCATAGGCATGATGAGAGGATGGAGAGCCTGGTCCCCACATCTCTTCAGCCAGATCAATGTGTTTTTCATCACATCTTTTGTGCAGCCGTACATCACGGCATACGTTGTCGAGTGGCTCAAGAAAGACGTTACTGACATGGCGATGTCGTTTGGTTTATCAGAAGACGGAGATACGGTGTCTGATTTGCAATTGTACACTGTGCCGACTTCGTTAGGATCTCTGCCCAACGGTAATCAATTGACTTAAATAGACTAGAATGGTCTTTTCCCTCATATGTCTAGAACCTTGGATGATCTTACCGATTGATGGATCCATGTTATGCTCCCAGGTTAGTGGCCGGGCGTTAACAGTGGCTGTGGATTTCCGACTGAGTGCAAATGATAGCGATCTGTGCTGGAACAGCCGCTGGGCTGCTGCTTGGAAAGTTTCCTTTCTGTAAGGCAGAGACATTGCGCCCAAGGGTTCACTAGTTATCTCATCGACTCCGGACAGCCTCGGATGCATCACTAAGATGATGCAAGACTGTTGTGTCTGGTCTACCGATGATTTATCCTGATGCAACACAAGACTTTATTAGCACAGAGCTTGAGGAAATATAGCTTAAAATGAATAATCACGGTACCGAGTTTAGCCAGTTGGCATATTCTTGTTCCGAAGCGTGCTCCAGGAACTCATAACTAAAGCCTGACAGCTATGTTGAATGACATAGTTAGCAACTCTTAACCTTTCGTGGGCGGGGTCCATACTTACGGGAGGTTGGCCACTCTGGAGTCGCACGGTTTGGATCACACCATTCTCTTCTGGATGAAACCTAAATTTTTTCATGTCATTGCGCAAGAACGTTTGCTCTTTACTTAACCACTCCATAGCGGAAGTCTACAACTGAGGACAGCCAGGGCACGCGAGTTGGCCAACACGCATCAAGGGTCTCAGACAGGGTTATAAGTAGACATTGTAACCGAACATGCCCGCCAGCTGTAGGAGTTTTCCTCATGAAATGCACTCGTCGGCAACCCATTCTTTCTTTCCGATATGATATCTACAAATTGCCGTATGCCACCTGTTTCCCCGCCTCAGGTTGCACTGCACACCATATCTTGCTTTCTTGTCAGCACAATGCTGACAGCAGATGCAAGCCACACCAATTGAAGGTAAACCCCACCACGCTGCACTCTTATCGAGTACCACACCAGCCCTGCTTCGGCTGCTGTGATACCGAAATATGCCAAGGAGCTCTCCGATCAAGTGGTTGGTTCTGTGTCGGTCTGTCTACTCTCCCTCTCCCTGCTTGATTAGCACTTGCCTGAAGCACGTCTTGCCAGCGCAGAATCACATGTCTGCCCACTAGAAGTCCAAACCGCAAAGAATGACCGGAATTGGCAACGCCGCTCAGTCTGCCTGCATAACATGGCTGACCACCTCACGGATGCCTTGTCTGCCTCATCACTCAAATGTGCAAGAATTATGGTGGCGGTGCGTTCATATAGCATATAATAGCAATCCATCAGACCGGAGCCTTGCCAAAACAGCTTGTGTGCCTAGGGGACATTTTCTTCCGAGGCCTCTCGTATCAACAACCACCCCTCAAGACTTAAATTCCATATAAGGCCCTTGAGAATCTGTTGCCATGAACTACCATGACAGCCGATCTTGGGTGGTCAAATTCACAGACCGAATACCAGGGCTAAGAAAACGGCACAAAATGGCCAACACCAAAGAATTTCGCCCTAATAATGCTATCGTACATCGATATGCCAAAGCAGAAGTTCTGCAACATGCGCTCATAGACCTTGGATTTGAGAAGAAAGACATCACAATTCGAGTATAACACCCACAAGCGGACTCATGCTATTCAAAACAAGGCATTAACCAAAATCATAGACCAAAGACCAAACTGGATTTCAAATCCAGCTCCCTCGCGTGCTGCAGCCGGTATGTTCTGAAGCATTGCAACTAGGTATCTGCTTACATCTCCAATTCAGAAAGAGACTGCAACTATTCTCAAGGCATTCGTAGCAGCACATCAGCAGGGGGAAGAGGGGGACACAGAAGAGTAGCGGTGATAGATACAATAACCAGCATTCCCGAATCTCACTTCTGTTACCTTGTAGTAAATGAAAAGATTTCATTTGGAAGGGGGGCAACTTAGATCTGTTCATCGTGAAGCAGTTCACAGCAGTAAACTTTAGCGTAAATTCGAATCTGAATATCACCTTTTTCCGTGATATCGTTTACGCGGTTAACGTCTTAATCCCCTCACAGAAAGCCAGGCTTTGTTCACGCGGCCGTCTCTTAGATGAATCATTTGATCTCATATCATCTTAGAAGTTTCCAATGATCTTTTTGTAGAAGCACGCCATAGCTAGCTAGTTCTTTACGCGAGTACATATACAATGTTAGACGGTGTTGGGAAGAAGCCCATGCCACTTCACCCGAACAGCCGACATTTCGATTAACACTTGTAAGGAGATGCCGTTGCAAAGATTAAGAATCGTTCATATCAAAAGCAAATATGCCGTATCATTCAGCTTGCATCCGATGCCGATGCGCCATCTCCAAAACACAGTGTGGTCTCGCTCGAGGCAGTATGAGGATCGAGTGGCTGTTAGCTTTCACTCATCAGCCAGCCTAATCGTCCACAGCTTCAAATAGTCGCGTACTTCATCCGACGTAGCTCGTTTGTTATTGTCAATGACTAGCATCGTTGTCTCAATGTAACTAAGGAACTCTCGGAGAAATTCGGAACACCTCGGATTTTGACGTAAACGTTTGATATGCTGGACATTAGGGTTAGTAGTTGATATTTTAGGCGCAGGCACAAACTGTAGGACCGGTTCATAATAGGCATGGGGATCACTTGCCTGTATAACAGTTTGCTTAATGTCTGCGGCGACTTTTGGCCGTGATTTGCTGAACCATGTCCGTCTGGTTTTCACGACTCGTTTCCTGAAAAAAACATCTTCTTGAATAGGCCGGAACTCGGAATTGCCGATGTGATCATCTTCTTCTTCGATGCGGGATCCAACAAATCGCTCTACGCCGGAGCAACCTGAAACAATCCAGGTAATGAACTCAAGATATAAGCATCCTAAGCACCAAATGTCCCAGCTATGACTGATTTTAGATTTCTTGAAGTCGGCTTCGGGTGGTCGATAACTCTTCGAACCGATGGTCTTTTCAACCTGGATAGTTCCATTAGGGTCAAGGACCAAAGAAAATTCAAAGTCCGTCAGCTTCAAAACCAAGGGAGCCGATGTACTGTCGCATATTTTAAAACAGAGAATGTTTTCCGGTTTGATGTCGTGGTGTAGTTTCGGCCGATGGAAAGACTCCTGCTCTTGCATGAGAGAGATGTAGCCGTGGACCTTGGCCAATGCGTCAGCAATACCAAAGCATTGACCGGCCATCCAACTTTCTGTATACCATGGGACAGCCCTGCCTGGAGTATCCCGAGAACGAGACTTGTCTTCCCACAGTTGCCGTAGGTTTCCCCCTTCAGCCCAGGGTAATACAAGGTAGAATCTATTTCGGTATTCAAATGCTGTGAGAAGCTCAGTGATGTGCGGGTGCGAGACCCGGGCCGTAGTCTCATTTTCAAAAGACTCTTGGGCAACGTCGCAAAATACACTTTTGTCAAGGATCTTTAAACCAAAATACTTGTTGCCGCTTCCCTATATAATCAGGAACTAGCAGTAAGTAGATACCTACGACGTCCATGTACAAGCACTCTGACTTACCAGGTTGTGGTGACCTTCGTGAATACTTATCTTTTGGACAGTCGAAATCTGTACGTCTACATTGTTCCGCAGAGTTTCAGCTTCTGTCCAGGGTAGGCTTACCTCTTGGTCAAGCAGCTGGTGATTATCGAATGATGGATCTCGTATTTTGAAGTAAGGAGATTTCATCTGCCATTGTAGATGGTAGAACAAATCTTTCTCATGCGCTTCCCATTCTTCCATTATCTTCGCAAAGATTATCGCACGCAACTCATCGGCCTTAACCTGCCTCGCGGATATTGTGCTGTCGCATATTTGAGGTGACGATTTCTGGAAATCGACAATATGTTTTTCTTTCGTCAACAACACAAGTGTTACGAAAAGTACTATCTGACCAGTGCACAAGTCGTCTTTGCAGCATCGGCATAACCCTCCTCGTGGGCTGATTTGGCCAGCAATATCATCAATGGGTAAATCGGAAGCCTTAAAGAAACCGAAAGTCTCCACTAGGTTCCGTATCTTATCGTAGTTAAAGTCATTCCTCAATTGGCTCAAAGGAATGAAGCGATTGCGGCTGTCGTTTACGTCCGGCTGCGATGCTCGCAGGAGAATTTGCGCAACTTCGTTTCGGGCATCACTGATACGATGCTGGCATCGCAATGAAGTGCATTGGCATTCGCCTTCAAGCTGATTTGCTTGATTCTGCATGTATGACGTTAGTAGACGACTCCTGGGCGCCGCAGCCATCGAAGGATATTGAATGGAGATAATCAAAGAGGGGGTCGAGGTGACGAAATGTCCGTTTCGGCAATTACAGCCGCTACGAGTAAGCATGCAAGCATTCACTGTTGTGGAACGATGCCCGCCTTGCAAACACAGCGACTTGCGAAAGAACCATGCATGTGTGAAAAGAGTACAACTCACCATGGAAGGCAGCTTTTATGTCTGCTACTTGAGAAACCGTAATTGGTTTCGCAGAAACCAACCAATTCGTAGACCGAGTTATGGGCGAGAGCTTTGTGATTTGTATGGAGTAGATCCTCAACAGTGCCCCAAAATCCAGTCTGGGCTGGGCGTCTGGAGACCAGGCTGAGTAGCGAGAGTTGATGAAATATTTCGTGACCTTGGTGTCGCCATGAAACGGAGGGCGGCTAGGGCTATCAGTGGTTCGCGGCTTTATTTTCAAGTTCAGCCAAAACCGCCTGGTTGCGAAGCTCGGTAAAGGTACCCCTAACAGATGTTGTTTTTACCTTGCAGTCAGCCAGAGGTCCGTAATCCATGCGCACCACTTTGTTCACGGTGGCGGGGGCTGTGCCAACTGACCATTTGCTGCAGGCAGACTATCATATACCATTCCATCCAAAATCCAACCCTCAGCCTGCTTCACCACACCATCTCCAGTAGAATCAGGTTTCGTCCGTCACCCCGAGAACAATCAGAGTCCCCTCATTCCCTCGGCAAAAAGCGTCTTCAGCACGGGCGCGGCCCACCACCATGCCACATCCTTGAGGGCGGTTGCATTTTGTGGTTTTCATCAGCAGATCACTGACACCGAATGAAGATGAAGATGGTGTGCATGTGGACCTTGAGCGTATGAGAAAGGGAAATCAGGTCCAACGTATTACTTGCAGAAGTGAGTTTGTCACTCTTCACTGCGACAAGATAAGGATCATTGCCAATTAAGTCTCGCTTGGAAATTGCGTCTGACGTTGTTCCGTTCTGGGATTGCCCCCAATTTTTACTTAACGGGCTGCTGTGCCGCTGGACCCCAGCTCCCCCATGTCAAACATAGACACCACTTCCTCTTCAACACCCTCTTCATTTGTTCGCTTACTACAATCCTTCCCGTTCTTGCCAACACGAACAATGAACTATCTTTCGTCAATGTTCAGATCGAAAGAATATCGTTATCCGCCAAGGCGTGATAGCGGGTCTACAAATTCTCAAACTTCGAGTCGCCAGAGCACCGGCTTCACATCGTCAACAATGTCAGCATCGGGGAGCAATTCCAGGTATCCTATCGTACAGGAGATTTCAGGGCGTTACATCGATAAGAGAAAGCTACAGCAACTCCTGAAAGAAGAGTTTGGTAATGATTATCAACTGCAGGTGTGTTTGTGCCTAGTAAATAAGACGAGAACCCAAACAGAGCGCATACCAATCAAACGTCTGTCCTGACACATCTGTCACCTTTTAGTTGCGGTCGGACAATTACCGATTACGTGCTGGGCGACATTTGAGTCAAGAAAAAATTCTGACATGCTTTTAAAGATTTGAAGGCTGTTTATGTCACCTGGCGTTCGTGATTCGGCTGCGTGATTTTATTCTAAGTTCTATATTTTTTCATATTCCTTTTATCAGAGTCCCTTCCGCCGACCCCCGTCTTTTCCCCCAATGGCGTTGTAACATCACCACGTTCGCTCGGGACTCGATTTCTGGACTTTTTTGCAGGACATATCGGACCATACAAGGATGAGCAGAGATTAGTCGCGTGGATATGTTATGTTCAGTATTTTGTGTCTCACTCACTTGTTTGTTTTACTGGCTTTTTGGCCGCGCTACATGTAAGTGTTGGTCAGAGGGAATACAGCTGCCAACACCATACGAGGCTTTAATCTTAGTAAACCCAGACCGAACCTCCACCGCTGAAAATTGGGCCATCGTCTTGATGTCCCGATGTCCCCGACGCATTTGTAGGCTCTGAAACCTCGGTTTTGATTCTTGGGTACAGTAAACTATGATCGCACATTTATGGCTTCAGCATGAGGAATGAAGGCCGAAATAACACAGCAATTTCCCCAGTTGAAGCATTGTCGGGGTTGAAAGACTCCGACATGGCGTTTCCAACAGTATTCTGCTTTTCCTGTAATCTCTTCTATTATCATCCCTCGGATGAGTTGCAGAGGTAGGTTTAGGAATCTTGGATGAATTCTTATCATTGATAATCTTGTAACAACTCCTTCGAATATACCCGGAGCTAAGGGTATCTGAGAAAGCTTGTTCGGCGCACTAGGCCATAGATCCCGGGTGCGTCTCGGTGGTGGGGCCGATAGCCTAAGCACGGATCCAGACGATAGTGTTAGGGACGATTTCGCGCGCAATTTAGTTGGCAACGTTGGCTTCTTTTCCGCTTCAACTAGGTATCAATTGTATCTCAGCGACTTGACAAGATGCGCCGGTCAACCACCAAAATGCCTGAGCAAAGTCCTTCAGGATCAGAAGAGGGCACTAGCACTCACATGAGCGAACAGGAGCGAAAGTGCGTGGTCTTGGAGTTCCTCCTCGGGCCCCCTAACGAACGATGGCTAACGTCGTGGATACAGACGAATGCGCAATCGCCTCTCTCAGCAAGCATTCCGGCGCAGACAGGCAGAGCGGATCAGAGAACTGAGTAACCGCGTCAATGTCGATCAGAGGTCGGACAGTGAGCGCATCGAGGCACTCCAACGGGAGAACCGACAACTGCGGACGCAGTTGGTCGACGTCCAGACCAAAATGTCCCGGCTGCTGGCCACACTGCAAGGCCTGAATGACTCCGTTTCAAAAA
The DNA here is from genome assembly GCF_022836535.1 of Colletotrichum spaethianum. Taxonomy (NCBI): domain Eukaryota; kingdom Fungi; phylum Ascomycota; class Sordariomycetes; order Glomerellales; family Glomerellaceae; genus Colletotrichum; species Colletotrichum spaethianum. The sequence continues at coordinate 236,324 of NW_026054811.1, read as the reverse complement.
CTCTCAATGATACCGTCACCAGCGGGAATGAAGAGTGCACAAATACTGAATATTCAGAAAAGCCATCACAGCCACCAAATCAGAATATCAGGCAAAGCCTCCATAACTCTTCGCTTTCAGGACTATACGCACCGATGGAGTTAGAGCCATTCGATACATCCATGTTAAGTTTCGATCCACCTCTCACACTACCCTCTGTGACAGGCAAGTAGTACAGCTCTCTCAAATGTGAAAGTGAGGCACTGACATCTCATAGGGCAAAATAACGATACCCTTTTATCATCCGAGCTCATCAATGTCGCTGGCACTAGCCCACTTTACTCTCAGATCCCGAATATCTGGAGCTTCGAGTACCAAACTGGCACAAAACCATACTTGACCGCCATGGCTGCAACCGAAGAATCCAGCATGGTGTTGCGAAAGAATTGGACGCTATCAAACTCACCATTTTCAGACCACATCCAGCTGCTCCAGCGCCTTCTGAAGAACAAGCTGAGGGCATCCGGGTTTGCTCCGGAAGGGCAACCTTCAATGCAAGGGTATCCAGTAAAGTTCTTTATGATTATGACCAAAAGCTGACTGGTCCTAGGATCTATCAACCAGTTCTCATGGTTCTGTCCATGTTCAACAGCATAACCCGGCCCGACGTAATGGCCTGGTACGCAAAAACGCGCTTCTTCCACATCATAGAGTTGACGGCCTGGCAGCTTTATCCGTCTGCCGCTACCTTTCAGAGATTGCACCAGAGATACCGGCCGACCGAGACTCAAATGAAGCACCCACACCCGCGTGTGATAGACTGGATTCCGTTCCCCTCCATTCGAGATCGGCTTATCCAGCGCCATGCCGCCAATCCCCATATTGATCAAATATTCTGCGATGCGGTCACGGGATACGTCGTCGAGACAACCATGTCCGATCTTGTACTCGGCGCGCCGCAAATCACAGTCTACATCAGGGTCACGGATCTGATTACGGCCATGTCATCCACCGCGGACGACGGCCTCAACGATGCACCCGCGAACCTACCCGCCCCAGACATCACAACCCTGTTCACCTCACAATCGTACGCCCGTGCAGCGTTTAAGCAATTGAACATGGACAAAGGAGCATCTTACTACAAGATCGACCCGGCCTTCTATGGAAAGTATCCCGAGCTGTTCGACCAGTCCAACGACCTTACAGCCACCGGCATACCCCTCAGACCGAAATCGCAAAAGGTGCTGACCTACCCCAAACCCCTCGATGCCTCAACGGTCGAGACCTACCGGAGTTTCATCGACTTCTCCCTCGACGCTGCCAACACAATCTCATCCTCCTCAACGACGGCCCCGTGACTTGTGTCTTGGGCCCATCCTCGCAGTCGCTTGTAGAGCACGGTCAACAAAACATACTTCTCTCACTTGTCGAGGTCACACGGGATCCCCAGCCGGCTCCGCGATGCCGCAACTATGCGCCGTGCCCCGTATGTAGCCGTTGCATTTTTTTTTTTTTTGGCGTGTTAAAGTTCTAAGACACCCGTAGTTTCGGAGCATAGGTGTGTCCACGTTTTTGTTGAGCGTATGCGTAGCACGGCACACCGACCCACCGCTATCGCACTGACAAAAGCCGCACTGACTAACGTTCCACTTAGTAACGCTCGGATTTTGTCATCGTCTGATGTTTGGGTGGGCATCTTTCGGTGGGGATGGGCAATTCTATATAGAATTCCCAGGAAACGAAATACCGGCTTTGCCTTACTACTCAACTCTTGTTTTCGTCTATGTAGTTGTACCATCACCATTCACCAAAAATGCCGTCACAGTTTCCTGCCCCTGAGGCAACTCTTCGCTACAGCTTTCTTGATGACTACAGCGAAGGAGCTCATCCGGTAGTCTTGAAAGCCATACTCTCCAGCAACACAACCCAAGAAGTCGGATACGGCGGCGACACATTTTGCGCTCTCGCACGGCAACGGATCCGCCGGCACCTGGGCCGCGAGGATGTAGGAATTTTCTTCGTGCCCAGCGGCACATCAGCCAACGCCATTTCCATCGCAGCATGTCTACGACCTCACGAAGCCGTCATAGCCGCAAGCTCCGGACATATTGTCACGAGAGAGACCGGTGCCGTGGAAGCCAGCGGACACAAGATCATCAACGTCGCGCCACTCGATGGAAAGCTGACCCCTCAGAGCATCCAACGCGCCATGGACGATAATTGGCATTTCCCGCACATGGCCAAGCCGAGGTTGGTGTACATCTCGAACGCGACGGAGATTGGGACGATATACACGCGGGCAGAGCTTGCCGCAATCAAACAAGTCTGCGAACAGAACCAGCTTATACTATTCCTTGACGGAGCCCGCATCGGGACAGCATTGGCCTCAAAATCAAACGACATGACGCTCCAAGACGTACTAGAGTTGACAGACATTTTCTGGATCGGCGGCACCAAGAACGGCGCCCTTCTTGGAGAAGCCGTGGTAGTCAAGGACGCCCGTCTGGCGACCGAGTATGAATTTTACGTTAAGCAACATGGCTCCCTGCTCGCCAAAAGCCGCATCATGGGCGCGCAGTTCGCAGAGCTCTTTAAGGATGACCTCTACTTCGACTTGGCCCGGCAGGCCAACCTGTGCGCCGAGACGTTATCCAGCGGTGTCGCCGCTGCTGGGTTCTCGGTGTACGCTGTCACGGAGACAAATCAGGTGTTTGCAGTGCTGCCTGTCGGTTTGATAAAGTTACTGCAAGAGCACTTCACTTTCTACGTCTGGGAGAAGCGCGGCGACGATGAGGCCGTTGTGAGGCTGCTCACCACGTGGGCAACAGAGACAACAGAGGTGGAGAAATTTATCCGTTTGGTTCAGGGCTGGGGCAAATAAAGATTAAACATTAATAATTCAAGTAATGCATCATGAAGCCTGCTCGTCAATGTAGTGACGACAATGCCTCGTCGACGTTGGGAATCTCAGACGCTGTTTGGGCCGGGCCGCCCCAAGTGACCTTGCCATTCCCATCCACGGCCCAGGCCCCAGAAGTCTGCCACCGGCTCCCGCTCTCTGTAGGCCTGTTGGCGATGCCTTCCTCTCGTGACAGCTTGAACACGTTTGACAGCGCGCTCAGACTAAGGACATGCATGAAGCTCGACGCGCCGAGGCCCCATTTGGCATAAACATCGCGTTCTTCATTGGTTATGACTTCAACGGGGTTCTTCTCGCCGGGGCCTCCAACCTCAGACAGCCACTTCTTCGTGTGAGATTCCGAGGAGTGAGAGACGGCGATGAAGGCGACGTTCGGGTTCTTGGAGGCTGCTTCGCGGAGGACGATGAAGGATTTCTCGGCGACTGTTAAAGCCGAACAGGTGAGCTTCATTATATGTTCCGTCTAAAAACAAATATGCGCATCGCATCCCATGTTAACTTACATGGACAACCGCAATGCCTAAGAAACACGACCACGGCGGCCTTCGCGTCGGCCCTGGGGAGTTGCAGCAAATCGGTGCTCGGTGCATAGTCCCCCGCTTTCGGAGGGTTTGCGAGGTCCAGCTTCGTCGGGGTCATCCATGACGCCAATTCTTGGGTAAAAGACATGGTTACAAATTGTTGATCGGATTAGCCAGAGTGTTATCCACAATGTATCTTGAAGAGGGCATGTTGACGAGGATGGAATTGCCCGTTGAGAGACTCCTGTAGCTCAATAACGTCATGGTTTGTCATCGCTTGACACTATTCAGCTAAGATCGGCCGAGTCCCGGAGCCGGAACACCACATGTCCGCTCAATAGCATCTGATGGGATATATTTATCTTTCCAAACTCGCCACTTATTTGATCTTTTTCCATCACTTATGGTATGCACACATTTTCAACTCCTAGAGAAGGTTTCTCAATTTGCAATCTTGAAAGGTCGTCCACTGACTTGAGTGTGGTCACAACAATCTCCGCCTTCGATGAGGCTTTCAACGTTCAACATTAGATTTGATAATCCGTATTGCGTAGGGCACACTTCGTCCGTCATTTCTTCGCAGGCTATGTAAATTTGATCGTCCAGGAAAAGCGTTGGTGGGTCCCTACATTCGGGAGTTTCATCCCACGAAACCGTTTCTGACATCGGCTCATCTACATTTTCACGTGTCCGACATATTTCCTCTGCAACGAGAGTGCTTTGGAGGAAAGATGACACTGATTCTCGTAGTGGTATTGGGCGCGATAGCTGATTCAGATCTTGCAATGGAAGACATTGGAAGGAGTGGGAGGCGGTTGCCGTGTCGGGACTCAGTAGCCTGGTTGCTGTAGCGAGAAGCCTCATGTTTTCTGCTTCTTGTTCAGCTAGCACAGGATATTGGTTAAAGATGTCCGATGAGAAAGAAAAATTTGACCCGTGGATATACATAATGTTACAGAGAAAATGTTGGAGTTTCGTGGGGTTGGTTATTTGCCGACTTGTGGCTGTTGTTGTACTCTGTTGTGGCCTGCTGCGGAGTGTTATCGATGTCCGGGGTTCGCAACACTCGATGTGATGGTTCATTACGCAACTGCAGGTGCAGCTTCCCGTGGTCAGTGGTTTGTTCCTTATTGGTTTTTGGCGTGAGCAAGGACAAAGGATTGCATGTCAGAAGAACACGGGACAGCTGCCTTCTCTCAGTGGGCCATTGAAAAGATAATGCCTCAGCTCAGCCATGGCAGGGAACAAACATGGTATCAAAAAGAACAAGGCTAACGTTCTGGGCGGGATTATACCAGAATGGTAAAGGTATTTGGCGGAGATCGTTGATCACGTCTCAACAAAGCTGTCAGAACAGACCTCGTTCCATTCCGCCAGACAACTGCATTGTTCAAGCTGGGCGGTGTACGTTCCGGTGTCGTTGTTCAACCAACCCGTTCCCTACCTTGCAAGTCGAAACTTTTGACCCTAGAGGATTTTTGTTGTACTGAGTGTCAAGCAGAAATTAAGTGCAGAACTCTTACCAATTTCTTTTACCGCTGCTGCAACATTTAACGCATACCACACTCAACGTTCGGGGGTTTAACTTGCGTCACATGTTGGCCAAGCGTCCTTTACCAAACCAAAATTACTGGCTTGACGGAATCAAAAAGAGGGACAAAGTTGGGACAAAGTATCTGGCTTCGGCCTTTTGATATCGAGTCCCTGGGCGATGGACTATCCATTTCGCCACGGACTGTGCTACGAATCAACCCATGCACACTCCTTTCCATTTACAACTTCAACCCCTCCATCATTCCCTCCAACTGCTTCCATTCCTCCGTGTCCTCCCACGCCTCCTTTCCGCGACTCATCACGCTCCTCACCGCGTTCCTCGCCTTGCCCCTCCACTTACTGCCCACGCTCTCAACCTCGCTGCCAAAGTTCTCCAACACACTCACAAGCTCATCCGTCCTCGCAACAACGGCCTTCCACGCGTCCGCATCAACAAGCCAGTTGCGGCTCTGATCTGCACCCCCTGACCCCGCCGCGGACGCCGTCAACCCGCCGCCCGCGCCAGCGCCCATCGCCGCCCTCCATGCCTTCTCCGCCGCATCCACGGCGCCGGCATAGTCCCTCCTCCACACCCGCAGCCTAACCACCAGTTCCCACAGCTCCGAGCGCTTTGTGATGAGGGGCACGACGCTCTCCTCGAACAGCGCGATGACGGCCTTCTCGACGGTGCCGCGCGGCGGGTTGTACACCCCCGTTTTGCTCTCGTCGTTCTCCTTCTCCTTTGTTAGGACACCCTCCTGCAGCAGAGCGCGGAGGACGTCGTCGTCGAGCGCGTCCTCGGTGTTGCGGATCCGGATGATGGCGCGGAGGGCCTGCACCATGTCGACGATGGCGGGCGGGCGCATACGCGAGGCTAGGGTGAGGACGTTGTCCCAAATGCGCCAGTTATCCTGCGCTATCGATGCGCCGCGCTTGTACGCCGCCAGGGACTGGGAAAGGAGGGTTGCCGGGTCGCGGGGCTTGAGCTCGCGCTGCTTGGGTTCCTCGCCATCCTCGTCCTCGTCCTTGGTCTCTTCCTCCTTGACCCCGGTCTTCTTCTCCTCAATGATCTGCTTCTTCATCTCCTCCACCGCCTCGAGGTACATGCTCCAGAGGGAACTGCCGAGGTTACTCCATGTCCTCGCATCCTCGCCGCCGACAACGTCACCCGCTGCACCGATGGCGCGGCTGTACGCCTCCGCCGCGTCCGGGAACTGTCCCAGACGGAGGCTAATATCACCCAACCGTCCCCACAGCTCAGGACTCAGCCGGTTGCACTTGGTCGCAAGCTTGTACGCATCCTGCGCCTTGCTCCACTCCTTCTGCGCGAGGTACCATTCACCGAGCGACTTCTGCGCGCGCGCGAAGCGGTGCTTGGAAATCTCCCACGCGCGCTCCCAGTGTGCCGGCTCATTCTCCAAATCGCCGAGGATGCAGAACAACCGCGGCGCGTTGGGCGGGGGCGGGCTGCGTTCGGGGCCGGTGAAGTCGGTAGGATTGAGGTACGTGACGTCGCGCCCGAGGTCCTCAGCATCCGGATCCGCGTTCTCCACGACGGGCTGCCCCGTGCGATGGAACAGGCGCCAGCGGACGAGTGCCTTGGCCTTCTCCTCGCCACCGCTGCCGCGCCCGGACTCATCGTCCGAGGAGGCGCTGCTCGCGAGGCAGAGGGCGACTTCAGCCCAGAGGCGTAGACGCTTGAAGATCTCGAGGGCGGAGACGAGGGAGCCAACGCCGGCCCAGGAGTAAGCGAGCTCTGACTCGAGGTGCCATTTCGGCGGTGAGGAGAGCGCGTGGATGTATTGCAGACGGACGTGCGCCGGGGCCGTATCGGTCTCCTTGGCGGCAGGGAAGAAGGACGTCGGCTTCTCCGTGTCGACGGAGGCTGCGGTTTCGCCGGGGGCAGTGACGGCGATGGCTGGGACCTCGGGCTCGTCGGCGACATCTTCAGCCTTGGGTCGTGGGGCCTCGGATGTGTCGACGACGACTTGGTCGACGACAGCCTGCATTTGCAAGACACCTCTCTCGACGGTCCTGCTGCGGTGAATTTCGATACGGGAGCGGACTAGCAACGCCTGTGTGTAAATCTGCCAGTTGGTGGCCTTGTCCGAGACGACGCGCACAGCATATGGCAGAACCTCCTCCGATGTCAGTGTGTCGACGGGAGAAAATGTGTCCTTGAGAGTCGCCTCGGTCAGCAGGATGATTTGGTCAAGCGGCGACAGCTGGGGCTGTGCGTCCGGAGACAGGTCCGCCAACGCCTCAGGAAGGCCAGAGGACGTGGCCGCCAGTTCACCATGCTTGCCGCTCGCCTCCTTGGAGAACTGAATCTCCTCGAGCAGTGTATCGTCGTTCAGCGCCACAGCCTCAGGCTTCGCCTCCGCGTCGCCATCCTCCGAGCTCTTCGCCGGTGTGTCGCTCTTGGCGAGAACGACAAGCTGACTGGTGCTCTTCTCCTGGAACTTGGTCCTTTTTCCGAGCGCACCAGAGAGAGCATACGCAAACTTGCTCAACTCCGTCGCTTCCTTCAACGCCTCGCGCGCTCTGTCGTCGCGGCCGAGCATGATGTGCGTATTCGCCGCTTCCAGCAAGAACTGCACCTTATCGTCGCGGGACCAAGTGTCCTCGCTAGTTGACCACAATTCCTCGTCGAGGATCTGCTTCCTGACAGTCTCCATTCCGAGGTTGATCTGCTCTGCCAGCGTTGGGACGTCGATCCACTGAGAAGACTTGGCAAAGTTGGAGCCGGGGCCGAGAGAGGGCTGGTTGAGGAGCTTGAAGTGCCACACGTTGATGCGCAGGCGGGTCCATGGCAGACTCAGCCGCGAGGAGGAGAGCTTGATGACGGCATCGCTGGCCGATGAGGACTCTGTAAAGATATGGCGCGCAAGAGCGAAGAGTTCGATATTGGGGATATAAGGGTATGGCGAGACGCCATCGACATCAAGCGCCTTGAAACTTCTCTTGCGAAGCGCCTTGAGGTTGTCTGCTGCCTCGGAGAGTTGCCCCGTGGACGCCTCAATGAAAAGCGTCTCGACCTTCTCAACCTGCTCCAGAACTGGCCCTGTCACATTCGCTTGAAGGAAGGCATTCAAAGCAGCAAGACCAACTGCAATCTCATCTTCGGAGAGCGTCTCCTGCGATGCTGATGTGGGGTTGCTGTCCTCCTCAGCCGCTTGCGCTTCGAGGTTGCGGGTGAACTTGGCAATGAGGTCTTTGGCAATTGGGACGTCAGGACGTTGATGTATGCGCCGTCCGTGACTTGTGAGAGCAAAGAGGCAGAATTTTGGCTGCCGTTCGTCTCTGTGTCCGCCATCGTTGGCGAAGTTGTTGCAGAATACTCGTGCTTCGCTTGTGATATGGAGGGGTCGCAAGCCGCGATAGGTGTGTGAGTCTCTGCCCCGCGCGTCGCGGGGTATTCGCTCCGAATTCGCTGAACAGGTATCAGAATAGGGTTCTGATCGAATCACAGAGATCAGTTTGGTATTCTCGTAATTGTCAATGCTCAAAATTGGCAAAAGAGCATGGTTTACGGCTTCTCTTGACAAGTCAGTGACTCAATCGGCGGATTCAGGCGTGTCTTGATGCCCTGTGAAATCGAAATTTCCATGGTGGGGGCGGGGCAAATTTTCACCCACTGCGTTACATAAGCAGCTCACCGATGAATTCACCGAAGACAACCCATATATACACAGTTAGTTACCTCTTCCACTCTAGTCGTCACTTCATCAACTCTGCCTGACTTAATCGCGTCGCAAACACACTTGAGAGTGATATCACTGCTTTCTGACATGCTACCTATCGCTTGCATTTGAGCGCTACATGACGGTTTGACCCAATGATAGTAATCCATCCAGAGATAACTTCGCTATCCGAACATCGTCAAGCATCGCCCTGCTGGCTATTACAACATTACAGCCTCAGTCATCAGATTCCACTAATATTCGTGCTCAACAAGTCATCTCAGTTGCCCTTCTTGCCCGCCTTCTTGCGGGTAGGAACAACCTTGAAGCCAGCGCCCTGGATACCAGTGTCTCCTGCGGGAGACTGCTCCTTGTGGCCGCCCTTCTTGGCCACCTCGTTCCAGCTGCCAGTCTTGCTGTCGGTGACAGCGCCTTGCTTCTCGACCACGCCCTTCTCGGCTAGCTTCTTGCGGCGGATAAACTCCTCGGCGAAGTGGAGACCATGCATGGTCTTGGAGTTGGCATAGACTGCATCAGCAATGATGGTGTTGTCGAGCGGAAGGATGAGGAGGGTAGCAGCAAACGTATCAACTGTGACAATAATTAGCAACCGCACCTTGTTCAAATACTTATGATCAAACTTACTGTCAACACCAGTGATTCCACGGGACAGCTCGCGGTGGAGCCATTTGTTGAACTCGTCCATGGCAACATCGCTCTTTGCAGGTCCAGTCGGGGCAACAGGGGGAGCGGGCTTGATGGCCGGCTTCGTCGCAACAGGGGTAGCCTTCATGCCAGCGGCGCTAGCTGATCGGGTTTGGGCGGCAGGCCCAGTAGGCACCTTGACCTTGCCACCAGCTCCAACGGTGGCCCAGCCGCTGCCTGGGGGAGGGCTGTCGTATTCGCTTGTCCAAGGCCAGGGGCATTGTTAGGCTTGGTAGCAAGGTCGGCATAACGCTTGCCGGCGGCCGCAGTAGCCAGTCCGGTCTGGATGGCAACCTCCTTGGCGGCCTTTGCCTTCCTGTTCTCTTCTTCTCGCTGGATGTCGGCAAGGGTCTTCTGCTTTCCGGGGGTGCTGGCGCCAGGAGTAGGCTTAGCGGCGGCAGGCTTGGTCCAAGGGCTGGCAGGTGCAACGGGCGAACCATTGCCCCAGGTGCTAGTCGTAGGAAGACCAGTGGCAGAAGTAATAGCCTTCTCGCGCTCTCTGAGGGCAGCAGCCTCTTGCTCCAAGGCCACGCGGCGGCGCTCGGCGGCAAGCTCCTCGGCCTTGGCAGCCTTACGGGCCTCGGCCTCCTGTATCTCCTTGAGGCTGGGACCCTTGCGGCTGGCAGCCTCCTTGGCCCATGGGGCCAAAGGTGGAGGCTCGGTGGCCGATCCGGTGTCGGGGGTTCCGGTCTGGGATCGGTTGTACTGCTCGGGCAGGTTGGAGCGGACACGCTGAGCAGTGGGGGCAGGAAGAGGAGTGCCAGCCGTGGGGAGTGGGGGAGGAAATGGCATAGGGAGACCAGCAGCCGCATTCTTAGCGGCCTCGGCAGCAGCTTGTGCCTGCTGGACTCTTTGAGTTAGAGACAACTGCTGCTCTTCCTCCATGATTTCCTTGATGCCGGGGCCGATGACTTGTGGTGCTCCTTGGCAGCTGCCTCGGAAGTCGCTGTGGCGGAAATCTCTTGGTGCGCATCCTCCTGGGTGGCCTTGGTACCAGACTCTTGGGCTTGCTCGGAGTCACGCACGGCACGGATATCCTCAAACTCCTTCAAACGCTCGCGAAATCCCTCCTCGTCCTTGTCCAGCTGCTCAGTGGCTGGCAGATTGTTGCGGAGATTGTTGTCGTTGGTGGGAGCACCAACAGGCTGCTGATTGAAGATGCCGGCAATGCTAGTCGGGGCCTGAACACTTGCAAGCATTTGGCGCTCGCTCGGGTTTAACGTGGCAAGATCCTCTTCGCGAAAGTGCTCAAGTCCAGAGCCAACAGGGGGCTGGGCCGATCCTTGCTGAGCGGCCACGTCGAAGAAGCCGGACGTGGGGCCAACACCACCTCCGATAGGGGGCTGTTGAGGATGAGCACCAATTGGCGACGAGATGCTGCCGAAGCTAGGTTGGCTCTGCAGGCTGTGAGCGCTGTGCTGGTGGTGCAAGGAACCTGGGACACCACCTGGGCCTTGACTTTGCAGTCTGGTGATGGCTTGCTGCCTCATCATGAAGTCGCGCTGCTGAGCCATCGCCTGCTGCTCCTCCTGCTTCCTACGCTCCAGGTTGTTCTGCTCCTCGGCGGTCAGCGTTCTACCAAAGCTTGGGAACACCCCACTGAGGGGAGGAATGACGCCAGTATTGCCGCTCGGGGAGAAGGGGCCAGCCTGGGATGGAGGGCCATGGGCGATGCCGATTTGGGGAACAAGGAAGGGCTCGCGCGAGTTGCCGATTCTGCGAATGAGTTGACCAAGGGGCTCGAAGTCAGAGTCTTCCACCTTCTTCACGCGGAGGTCAGGTGTGAAGAAGTTGGCCTTGTACCAGTCGTTCATCTCGAGGCCGCTAAAAGGGCCCTGAACATGACCTTGGGGGTCGAGGTAGACCCAGCGCATACGATCGGGCATGACCATCTGACGAACCGGGGTCGAACCGAACTCAGCGCCAGCAGTAGCTCCGGGAGTGAACGCCTGAGGGTGGCCGACGCCGGCAGCTCCAGGGTGAGAGGGATCGGAGCCACCAAAAACGCTGTGAGAACGGGTAGGGTCAGAGGGGAACATCTCTTCGAACACGCCGCCCCTGCCACTGCGAAGCGGGCTGCCAGTGTCTCGTGGCGCTGGGTTGAAGTTGCCGCGACCGATGGCACCAAGAGGGTTTCCTTGGCGAAGGTCGGGCAGGGAATCGCTCAGGTTCTCCTGCTCGTGACCTTGCATCTGGGCCTGCATCGCGGGCGGGAACAGGGAGCCTAGCTTGCTGCGACCAATAGTGCCAGCTCCACCGAGGCCACCGGCACTAGCTGGACCGAAGACACCAGCGCCAATGCTTGACAAGCCAGGCGACTGAAGCTCGGTACCCATAGGGCTGAACAAAGAATTTCCAAAGACACCACCAAAGCCAGCGCGCTCACGGTCTGGGGTGCCAGTAGACATGGGAACAGGCCAGCCAGATGCGTAACCTCGAGGGCCAGCGCTACTGGTCTGGCTGCGATCGCTGCCGTCGAAAGCATGGGTGGGGAAGCCGCGTGACGACATCGTGTTGAACCCGGGATTTTGCTCGCCGCCAACTGCCGCGCCATGGGGCTTCTCGGTGCCGCCTTCTTCATTGGATTCGCCACGCTCGGTCGGGGGGCTGCGGTATGGGTTCGTCTCGGACGGGCTCGTAGGACCTTGCTCGTTCTCGGCTTGGCGTCCAAGGTTCAGTCCAGACATGCCAAAGTCGCCAGTCGAACCCTTGACAGGCGTCTCAAACATGCCTATGTTACTGGGGTTGGGGATCGGGGGAGGGCTGGTGTCTTGAGCACCTCCGAGTGCTGCGCTGCCGGAAAGATTATCGTCGCCTCCGAAGGGGTCGGTGTCGGTTCGGGGACGAGAACGCCAGGATCGGGTCGCGTCGGGAGTTGAGGCTTCGTTCGGCTTGTTGGCAGGGTTGTCTGTACCATCCTTGGTCATAAGATTGGCGAAGCGGCTTCCCCCACGGCTACCTGTACCAATTGTCGAAGTAGGAGTCGGGAGAGCGAACTGGCCAAAACTGCCCATGCTACCACCACTACCACCGCCACCACCACCGCCGCCGCCGGCCGCGGAAGCTTGGGAGGAAGCACCCCAAAGTGAGCCCAGGTTGGCACCCATGCTAGGGTTACCAGTCGTGTTACTGCGCGTCAGGTTTCCAAAGGGTGCCTTAGTCTGCGCCTGGTTCTGCGACTGTCCCGCTCCTTCGTCGTCAGGGGGGTCCTGCTCTTTGACGTCGTTGTTCTTGCGACCGAACAAGAACGCCTCGTCGCCGCGGGCAAACCGTGCCGCACTCGGGGACGGAAGCGGACCGTTGCCGAAAGGGTTAGAATCCGTCGTCTCTCGGCGCCGAGTTCCAGGTCTGGAGGCAGACGACGGCGATGCCAAACCGTATGCGGCAGCACTACCATGCGACAAAGAAGCCTTCCGTCCGTTCGGTCCGGGCCCCTGATTACCCTCCTGTTTCTGAAGAGGGGCTTCAGAGGAGAGTTGACATCAGATGCGAATGCCTGTCTCGTATTAGTCCCAGTTGCCTGGTAGTCGGGTCCATCTGGCCAACGCACCTCCTTCTCCTCTTCAGACAAGCCATTGACGCCGACGGGGTGACTATCGCCCCGGGTGTTCCAACAGGCAGCGGGGTCCTGAGAATTATGGTTATTGTTGCTCTTGCCCCAACCCCGCGCAGCGCCTCCATTTGTTTGTCCTGGCGTCCATCCCGATTCAAACACATTGGCAGCGTCTATTTCTGCCGCCCCGTTCTTGAACACACCAAGAATCGACTCCTTCTGGTACTGTGAAGGAGCTGGGTAGTCGTACGTCGCAGCTCCCGGCGTCTGGGGCGCTGCCCCGGATTCAAGGGACGTCGCGGGAAAAGCATTTTCGGACGAGGCTGCGGGTTGGGACGGGTGGCCGGGTGTCGTCGAGGATCTTCGGAAGGTCAGGGTGCCGTTAGCTCTGCCGTCACGTCGAGCCCTAGTTGTCCTGTTAGCAGAAGATTCGATCGAAGATCGTAGGCGGCTGGGTGGCAGGTTTTGGTGGTGATGCGACCGCGTGGCAAGAGACAGGAACAGCCACGACGGTTCAGCTGAACTCGCCACCACCGTAGCAACGCATGTGCACCCCCAAAACCCAACACTCCATCCCGCCCGCGACGAGGAGGGGCACATCACAAAACTGCAACGTCGCCGTGGACAAAATACAGAAGGCTACTGACCATTCCCCACTGCCAACTCCGCGTCCATCGTGCCGACCGCTTCTCGCGTCACGGCTGGAGTTCTGGCCGGCAGCGGCCGAGGCGAAGCTCGATGGTAGATTCGAAGGCATGGCTGATGATGCGCAAAAAGAGGTATTTGGCGTTGAGCAGGTGTAGTGGAGGGGTGCAAGCAACGCGCAGGTGTGGTGGGATTTTTTTTAGTTCGGGATTTGCTGATCGATCTCTCGTGAACAAGGCACGAAAGGGATTCTGGAATTGGGGGCGGGAGATTGGCTGTAGGGTTGTCGCGCGCGACTTGGTTTGGAGATGATGATACACGTCGGAGTGATGCGTGGTGCAGGTAGCTGATGTCAGGCTTGCTAAACGATGGATTGATCGGGATACCGAGAGGTCGGTTCGCGAGCGTATACGGTTCGTCGTGCGAGGGTGGGTGAGGAGTGTGAGCTGTCTCGTCGAAAAAATCAAAGGTTTGAAAGGAAAATTGCCAGCTCGGAAGGACCCACGATGGTGTGGACCAGGGAGGAACTGTGGGAACTGGCGACGCGCTAGTCCCGACAAGGCAAGAGCCGTGGTTTATCCGGTCCCGGCTACACGTTGTTCTAGCTGGAAGTGCCGGGGAGAATGAGGTAAGGTGCGGATGACGTTGAGACCTGGCCGTACCTGCCTTGCCGCCCTCCGTCGGTTGTGACTGTCCTTCCCCAGATTCTAAATTCTATTTACTTTCCTCTGCCATTCCACGCGCTTTACCCCGATCCGAACGCACCCATCCATCCATTTATTCGTCTTGCATCCCAATATTGAGGCCCGGTTTTTACACTACTGCCCATGACGAGGGTGCCATCACGTGCGTCACACGTGACCCCACCCTGGAGCGTCCACTCTGACGTTTTTTTCCGCCCGGCGACAGCGGTGCAGCTCCGACCAAATCGAAAAGCAGTTTTAGGCCGTCGGGCTGTGCTAAAGGGCTTTTCGGGCTGGGATGCGCACTTGGATCGGGTGCTAAAATCTACCAGAGCTAAAAACTTTCCAGGGGTCATCCCCTAGAGCTCAAGCTCTCTGGCCTCTGCGCACCACGGACATCTCCAAGCTCCTTTCTTTTTGGAGCAGACACTCTATTTAAAGCAGTGTAGCATCGAGGCGGTGTCCAGCAGGGAAGACTTAAATAATCAAGCTGCGAGAAGAGGACGGGTGTCAAGAAGAGGGATCATGCAAGCGGTGGAGAGGGCAGGATGCAACAGCATGCCCACGATGACTGCCCTCCGGTCATCCGCATCCCGTTCCACTCTCGCACTCTAACGTCGTTCGCTCATGCTCATGCATGTCGTCTGCCCTCCTCTTATCATCTCATCTCATGTCTTGCGCCAGCCAGTCTCCCTCAACCACGACTCGCATCCCATTTGTCCACCACCAACCCCATTGGCCAAAAGTTTCGCAACAAGCTCAAGGGAGCGCTTTAAACATTTGGGCTTGTTTCATGCCACTTCACAACGGCCTCTGAGCTCTGAACGGCGACCCTTGCTAAAGTTCGGTCTGTGTTCGCCCAGGGAGACCGCATGAGGGGGGACAGCCTTAATCTACGAATCTCCACTCCTTTGCTACGCGACGTCAACGTCATGCTTGATAATCGAGGTGGCCAACTGAGATTTCATCCTCTCAAAGTCTAGACATTACTCGACCAACTCTGAGGAGATTCCGTGAACAGACCCCCAGGTTTGCCATCCAATAGGCAGTGAGCTAGCTCACGGGCCGTACGACTAAAGCCATCGTGCACACATAGAATGTTGTCGATGTGAGAGCTCCCAACCGACTGTGACTGAGCAGTGTTAGGTTTCCTGCTCTTTCTAGGTGCTGCAGGTTACCATCTTGATTCCTCTCATCTATGAGATCGATCGTCGTCGCGGTTCATGTCTCCCTGTTTCTGCCGAGCTGGCTCCGGCACTAGTCGGTGTTGGTGCGCCCAGTCATCTCAAAGCTCAGACAACCCCTCGAAGCTAACTTTGGGGGTCTTATCATGGGCGTCTCCCAGATGTTTCGTCTGCACAACATCCCTCGTTCGACCACATCTCATCAGCTACTAATAACAATCGCGGAGGGCTAGCGTTTACTACCCTCTGATAAGATGTCACGAGCTGGTCTGTTCCCATCGGATTACTCCGACCATGGCGCACCAAAACGGATAATCATCGCCTTCCTGAAAAGCCGACAGGTGAGGCTGTTCGGCTTGTTTGCCGCACTGCTAATCGGCATCCGAGTATTCATCCTGGACTCTTCATCGGGCGGAGTCCCGCAAGACTATGCAGCCACGAACCCTTGGCGGGACCTACCCCCGAGCACGGCTGTCCACGGGACCATTGGCGAGGTGCTCCTTATCGGGGATACTCTCCGAGACGGCATGCTGCCAACATCTCTGCCGGACGACGACTACGATATGTATTCGGCGATGCTGCGCAGCCTCGAGACGAGGTCGGATCTCACCTGGCTCGTAGTCCAGGAGACCGGAATCGACAAAACAGTCATGGCCATCGCCAATCGCGGCGGTTATCACAGTCCCATTCCGGAAGAGCCACATGACTTGCACGAGCGCGCAAAGAGACTACATAGGCATTGGTTCACGCTTGCTTCT
This sequence comes from Colletotrichum spaethianum, assembly GCF_022836535.1. Lineage (NCBI taxonomy): Eukaryota > Fungi > Ascomycota > Sordariomycetes > Glomerellales > Glomerellaceae > Colletotrichum > Colletotrichum spaethianum. The sequence continues at coordinate 220,160 of NW_026054811.1, read as the reverse complement.
GCCAAAGACAAGCCGGATCGGTGGGAGGCTCGGTTCGACACCACCTCTCTGCCTCCGCTTGTCAGCGGACGCGCCACTGGCTCTGGACAAAACACAGATCCCACAACCATGGACTTGACGGTTGAGCAAAAGGAAGCGGCAGATACAAAGTACAGAGCCTACCGACAGCGCAGAGACCGCGCGGTGTCATACCTCAAGGACCACCCGCCCAAGCCTATGGCTTGGTCCCCAATCCAGACCGAGCCGGAATCGACTCGGGGCGCTTGGGAGACGATCTTCAGCGATGGCATCGTGCAAGCCGGACGAAAAGTGGTGGCCAGCAAGCTAGCCAAGAACCCCATGTTCAAGCCCATATATCGTGATCTCCTCACAGAGCGTGTCCCGTACGACTGGGTCAACCCGAACGAGCCGGTGAAGGAGTACACTGAGCAGGATCACCTGAAGGATATGGAGGCGTTCCGGGAGGGGTCACGGACGAGACAGGAAAGGACAGATAGGCAGGCTAAGTTCCAGGAGGAGCTGAGAGGCTTGGAGAGATTGGAGCGGGGGGCAAGGAGGAACTTTGATGAGACTGGGCAAACGAGCTTGGAGTCTCGCGGATATTTATAATGGACATGTCCACTCTATGACAGGAATGTATCAAATAGCATTTGCTTTCCCATACACCCTTATCGCTAGTCATAATAAAAGAAATAAATTCAAGCCTGATCCCTTTTATCAGCCGGTAATCAGTCATATGAGCACCGGCGACACACCCACCCATGTCATGTTCTCTACGCGATACACTCCCACCCCTAAATCCTTACCCTCTCCCACCTGTGGGCTCATGCCACACTTGCAGCTTCGTATTGCGGCTCGCCTCAACTTTGGAAGATCGATTTAGTAACCCGACAGCACAGCGCCGATGGAAGCCAGGGCCGGGACAGCCTGGATGAAGAAGATGCGCGGGTTCGCCGTGGCGCCGCCATACGCGCCGGCGGTGACGATGCAGCCGAGGAAGAAGAGGCGAATCTGCTGGGCGAACTCGGGGACGGGGTGGGCGAGGCCCCAGACGAGACCCGCGGCGAGGAAGCCGTTGTACAGGCCCTGGTTGGCGGCCAGCGTCTTGGTCTTCTCGGCGAAGTCGGCCGTCAGCTTGAAGGCCTTGCGGCCGGACGGCGAGGTCCAGAGGAACATCTCGAGCACGAGAATATAGCCGTGCAGGCCGGCCATGAGGCCCGTTGCGGTGGCGCCGATGAAACCCATGGCTGTTGATGGGGGATGGTGGTTTGTGTGAAGGTGGATGAGGTGCGGAGAAAGAGACGTGTCGTTGAAGGAGTGAGGTGTTTTGATTGGACGTGAGGGGCGATAGGACGTGGTGTCTCGGTGAGTGAGGGCGATGATCCTTTCCAATGTCTCAGGCCGTCTGGCCCCGACTGGTTTTTACCTCCCGCCTCGGTTAGATTGGGGGCCGAATCGTTGCAAGTTCCCGGCGGAACGGAAAAAACGATGGCATTGTGAGGATTTCCTTGGGTCGTGTCTTTGTTAACGACAAATTCGGTAGGTCGCGAGTCAGACGCTGTGTCCCACCGGTCCTCACCGAGCTCACCGAGGTTTCATGGCCCTCAGGCTTGTCACTGTAATAGCTGATTCGTGACATATCAATTAACTCCGACTCAAATTGGTAGCCTACCTAGATTCGCTCTATATAAATCGTAATCACTGTAGTAGATACTTAAGACGATATTCTGTTCTAGACAGTTTTCAACCAACTAGGCTCCCACTTATGGTGGGTTTAAGACGCATATAGAGACATAGAAGAGGAGAATGCATTTCCATTTTCAACAGCCATAACGCTCACTACTCCCATTTGTATCTTTCTTGAGTAACTCTAAATACTCTAGTCACACAAGAAGACCCATCCAACCTTGCAAATTCACAAACCCTAAAGCGCAGATCGGCCTTGAGACCGTATACATTCTGGTTGTCGCCATGATAGCCGCCAATGGCGACTCTACCAACAGCTGCTCCGTCTAGAACGGCGAGTGATTCACTGCCAATGAATCGCAGACCTGTGGCAACGGATGCTTCTGCGAGCTGGCTGTTGTCGACTGCTCGAGTTAGATGCAAGAGGTAGATTTCACCCAGTACGTCGGTTAAGTGGCGGAATCCTTGACCGACCAAGAGCCTGATCGATGACTGCGTTATAAGTGCGGTAACAGCCATACCGTAGTAAAAAAATACCTCAGGTTGAAATTAAGTAGAGTTTCCTGTATTATTAAGGCTTAAATTAAGTAATATATTGCTATTATCCCTATAGAGGTTATTATCTTTACTGCTTTCCTTTTTCTCTAAGCTAAATAAGCTTTATTTCTTTTTACTTTTATTTATATTATTATTTTTTATTAAATTACTATAAATAATTATTATAATTACTTATACTTTTATAATAAGTAACTAGTAAAATAAAAAAGAGCTTTTTATTAATATAAAAGGCTTTATTATTATTTAACTAATTACTTTAGCTTCTATTACTAATAAACAAAAAAACCTATTACGTTAATTAAAAAAAAAGCTAATAAAGAAGTAATAGTTTAATAAAGAGGTTACTTAAAATATTACTAAAGTCTATAATAAAAATAATAATAAAAAATATAATAAAATTAATAATAAATCTTTAAGTAATATATTACTTTTTTTTAAAGATTTATTTAGTTAATAAATACTAATATACTTTTATACTATTTAAACTTTAAAGCTTACTTATTGCTTTATAAAAAAGCTTTTTAATTTATACTATAATAAAAACCTTAATACTAATAAAACTACTATTAAAAAGCTAATCTTTAAAGATCTTATAATATAAATTAATATTAAAAGCTAATTTATTAGTTTTATAACTAATAAATAAATAAAAAATAAATATAATAATAAAAAAAAGAAGTTTTTTATTTAAATATTTATTACTTATAAGTTAAGTAATACGTTTAATAAAAATAATAAAAAGGTCTTTTATAGTAATAAGGTAAAAAAGAACTTCTTAATTATTTACTTAAAATATAAATAAGTTTTTAAAAAAAAGTTAAGACTACTAGATCTATATAAAGAAATATAAGGTATAAATACTAAGAAAAGTAATATTATATTATTAGTTAATAAAGTTATATATAGCTAAAAGATTAACTTTAAGGTAAATAAGAATAAAAAAAATAATAAAAATAATAATAATAACTTAAGGGATATATAAAAAAGTTAATTTTTTTATATACTATTATAGTTATTTATATTATTTTTTAGTACTTTTATATTTTTATAAAACTAATAATTTAATAAATAATTCTAGTAATAGTATATTTTTATTAGTAATAATAAATTACTAAAAAAAAGACTTATTATTACTAAAACTAATACTTATATTAATAAATTAATATAAAAGCTTAGAAATAAATACTTTAATAGTAAAAAAGAAATATTAAAGTTAAAGCTATAAAAAAAGAAAAAAAAAAGAAAATAATTATTATAAAAAGAAGCTAAAGTTAATAAAGTAATAAAAGACCTTATAAGGTTTAAAAAAGATCTTAATTATAATATTTATTTAGTTATTTTAAACTAATTAATAATAATAAAAAAAAAACTAGTAGTTTTAAAAGTAAAGTATTAGAATTTACTATTAAGTAATAAGTTAAAAAAAGTATATTATATAGAGGTTTATAAGTAAAAAGTTAAGCACTAGTAATAAGATCTTTTTATTTATAGTAATCCTTTATAGTAATCCCTAGTATTAGCTTACTTATAGAAATATCTTTTAAGTAGTATTCTTATTTTCTTCTATAGTATCTCTTTTAACTATTAGACTATAGTTCTCTTCTTAAAGCCTTATTAAACTATAGTTCTCTTCTTAAAGCCTTTTATAGTACTGAAACTGCGTGGGATAAAGGAAGCCAGCAAGTGGGCAGTTGACACACAAACCACACCAAACACCAAGGTCCCAGTATCGTCACGAGTGCACCTGGAGTGACCGATTACCCCAAGTGACTACCCCAACGCCTAGACCGTGAGATACTACTCTTTTCAGGTCCTCCTTGGCCTGATCAGGGCCATAAGCAAACCAGAAAAGTGTATCCTTCACGTCTTGCTGTCTGTTCGGATTTGCCCTTGTTGCTAAGTGGTACGCATATGTGTGTCGTGATCTCTGGAGGAGGAGGATACCCTCCTAGACCTTAGAGGTCTAGTCAGGCCTAAGGAAACAAAGTAATAGTCACTTATTACACGTCTTATTTAGATATCAAAGTAATGAATTCGTCCGTGTCTATCTAAGTACTTGTCTAAAGATGTCAAGCTTATCTATCCGCTTAGTGATCCCATGCCGATGCCCTCGTAATAGTATCTGACTAGAGTCCCCTTTTGTACTTGGAAGGGTCCTGCTTAGTCACGTCTGATCAGGCCTGTGATTATGTCTGCAGGCTGATAAAAGGAAAAACAAAAACGCAAAACCCTGCCCCTTTCCAATCGTCCCCCAGTTTTCTTCTTCGCGCAACATATTAAAAGGAGAAAAGTGTAAAAGCATAGGGGCAGACGACATATAAAAGCAAAAACCACTCGTCCTTATTGTATCCTCCCTGATCAGACCTGTGATGTCCTCCTAGCGGCGGCGGAAAGAGTATCTCGAGCCACTCGCCTCGTTACAAGCTACCTCCCTTTCAGCCTCAAGACACTCCTCCTCAAACTTAGCATCCCACTCCTGTCCCTGATCATACCGCTTATAACCCTCCCATCCAGGTGCAATTGTAGGTCGTAGAAACAGCTGCCAAGGGCGCTGTCGCACTGCCACCGTCTCATAAGGGTTCTCAAACATACTAACATATTCGTCCCTAGTGTAGTCAGTAATAGACTTGACCCTGCGCTCCCTTAGTTTGTGGCGCTGCTCCTGTGTGTTAAACAGAGCTTTCTCATAAGTATTTCGCTGTCCTTCAGTCTTCATGTACACAGTAGAAGCCACATTAGACAATCGCTTGAGGTTAAGGGGGCAGCGCGGGAGCGCAGGCTTCGCGGTGGCCTCAGACTCAGCATCGCTAACCTCCTCTTTGCCGTCTTCATCCTGAGCCTGATCAGGCTTAGGAGATGGCCTTACCACGTTACCTTCTGGGGCTGGCGTGGTAGAGAAGCCTGGCTGGTCCTGTGGCACACCAGTATCTGAGGGGGGGCGCATCGAACCAAAGAGACTGGTGAGATCGTCGTCTTGAGGTGCTGAAGAAGGCGTCTTTTTGATAGGCTTAAAAGTCCCAGGAAAGGTGTTAGAGAATTCAGGTGTGTCCTCCTTAGTTTGATCAGGCTTGCTGGATGCTTCTTGTCGAAGTCTCTTGTCATAACTGTCCAGTACAAGCCTCGGCTTGTTACGAAGGTCCTTTCTGCTGTAGTTTCCTGGTTTACTGAACTCTTCAGTAACCCATTGACGCCAGAAATGGTTAACGTGGTCAATGACGTTGCCTCTGCTATCGTTCCAAACCTTCGTCCAAGTCAGACTCTTTGCGATATTGGTAACGTTGTCTCAGATGCAGCATCTGATGAATTCTGCTGCATGCATTCCACAAGTCCACTCGTCAGGCTGTTAAAGGCCAATCACAATGCCTGCTTTCATGCGGATCACCTTGATCAGGTTGGGGGCAGCATTAACGCTCTGATAGAACTTGCAGAGACGGTCCATATCAATAGCGTACCAAAGGGTTACATCTCCGTCTCTCCACATACTGTCATACCAGAAAGATCATCCAGTAACTTAGTTAACAAAGAGGGCAGTGAAATAATTGATGTGATGGGTAACGAACGCCAGGCAGTCCGCCTTTCGAATCCAGTCCTTCTGATCAGGTCTGGCCGTCACAGTAGGGGTGTCGCGGCTCCAAGGAGGGCTGTCAGCAACAAAGCAATTGACCTTGGCATCTCGAGCAGCAAATGCCGCAAGACTTTGGACATCGTCAGAGGCCATCCAAGACTGCTTAACCAAATGTCCAACTGCGTTATAGATACCAGAGAGGTAGGTTTTTGACTCGTTGTTTGTCCACTTTCCCCAAGAACCATCTTGCGAAAAGCCCTTGCCCCAGCGATTATACATCATGCTTATGGCAGACGCGTTATTACTCAGAATCCACATAGAAGCAGGTCCGTCGCCCTGATCAGACGGACCAGGACAGTTGAGAGGTCTCAGCGGAGTAATAGGGTCTTCAGTAGCCGGGTCTGTGAACCCTTCGAGTGGCTTAAGGTCTTCGGGATGCGCGTACTGTGATTTCTGCGGCATCTTGATGGCGTTCGTGGTTTGCTTAGTCGGATCAGGGAGATTATCGCTGAGATTCTGAATGCGGCATTCCTCGAAGAGAGTTTAGCAGTGCTCCAAAACCCACATATTGTTGGTTCCATCTGGGCCGGCAGGAGCGTTCTAGATAACGTTAACGGCTTAGAAGGAAGACATGATAAGTTATAGATGTGTATAGATAGGTCTGATTAGGGTGAGAAAGTAAAAAAGAAAAAGAGAATAATATGTTGTTAATTGTTGGTTGGCTCGAAATTGTGTGGCTGAAGTTAATGGTGGTGATAAAAGAAGGAAAAGTGAAAGTTATTGTTAGCGGGTTTCTTGGGCTTATTTTATAGCTCTGTTTCTGACGAATCTTGACCTTGTTGTAAAAGAAGGAGCAATTCAAAGTTGCTGAAGAGAAAGAGTAAAAAGGTAGATACAGGAAGGTAAAGAAGGTAGTTGTTCATCTACCCAATGTTCATAAAAGTGAATAACTTCTTCCTGTTCACAACAGTAAATCACTTCTTTTCTCTTAGTTCCTTCCCTCTGATCAGTGAATTAGAAGAAGCAGGCTGTAGTTAGCAGGATAAAAAAGAGGCCAAGAATCTTCCTTCAGATCACTTCTTCTCTTCCTCCACACAACTTCACGTTACTTCTCAAGCTTCATCTTTTCTGCAACTCAAAACCACTCAACAAATCAACTTAACTTTCTCACTATAGCCCTAATCAGACATCATCATACCTCCCAAGCGTAAACCTGAAGCTGCCTGGAACCCGTGGTTCTTTACTTGCGACCCTCCTACTAGAAACAATTACCTGGCCATAACTCCTGTCAATGCCACAGTAAGTCGTCCCCTACTCCCTGTTAAAGGTTCATAGCCCTGATCAGACAGATCGCAACTTCCTTAGTGTGGCGAAAACTCGAGTCTCCGATCAATAGTCTCTACTGCGAAGTCCAGTTTGCCGATGAAATTCAGAATGGTCAGACTCGCAAGAAAGTTGCTCAGGCCTTCTGGCAGGCTATTGCAAGAGGCAATGTCCTTCAAGTCCTCCAAGATCATACCAAGACTGGCTTGTTCAAGCGTCGCGTTTTCGTCTATGCCGGTTATCAGGGTGCTTTTGGATCCCTGGCTTGGAAGCTTGCTAGTCGCATGCAGGCTGGCGCCGCCTTGGCTGTCCATGGCCTTGGTGGTCGCAATGCTGTCCCTTGCGAATGCTGCGAAAAGGGTTGGCAGGCTGTCCGGGCTGGGCCTGATCAGGTCGCCTGTTTCGTCCCCTTCTAGGAATACGTCTCCCTTCCTAACGAATTCGGCAATGCATGCTCCAATTGCCTTTACCACGAGACTCAAGTCCAATGCTGCTATCAAACAAGGACTTTTACCAGGAGTTTGGATACATGGGTCGGGTAAAGGGCACCAAAGAGCGAAGAGCCAGCGGCGGTGGCGTCCCCTTAAGCATTCCTAACAATATCTCTTCTATCGATTCCACGCAGTTCTTTCAGTCTGACCTTATGAAACTTATCAAGGATCAGTATAAGGGGCTTTCTAAGAAGGAGAGAAAGTCGCCTGGTATCTTGGATGGCTTTATCTGGGTGCAGGATAGTATTGACTGGAAGACGGAGGGTGATGATGAGGATTTGGACTAGGGATATAGGGTTGTCTGATGACTTGGTGGTTTGGGCTTAGGATTTAGGGTGATTCTGGGATGTTTCTAGGTCTGATCAGGCGTTTCCTTTCCCAGATAACCTCGTTCCCAAGTTTATTGATGAATGCAATAAGGGTTCTGAATTAATGAACTTTTCGTGAAAGGAAATGCGTACAAAATGTTATGGAAATGACAGTGCGATGTAGACAATAATAAAGGAAAATGAAAGGATATGATAGCAGGCCTGATCAGGCTTGTTGTGTCATGTCAGTATACTGTGCGTCCTTTGCCGAGTCCTTGGGTTGGATGTCAATCGCAAGTCTGGACGATGACTTCCAATGCTCTAGTTCTCTGCGGAGCGTGTCGTTTTCTTTTTCGAGGCGTAGCTGTTGAAGCCTCGATCGTGTCTGCATGATGTCTTCGTCCTGATCAGGGCTAGGAGCCATGTCTGCTTCCCAAAGTTCGTCTTGGTGGTCCTGGGCTGGGAAGAAGGGGGTTATTTCGTCTTTGAGCTTGGCTTTGGCCCACGCAGGATCCTCCAATTCCCAGAAACCGGCGTCGTTCTCGATATACCTCTTGAGACGTTTCCCAGCGTATGTGGCCCTCGTGATAAGGTCACCAGCAAGCGTCTCTAGGCGGTACGATGCCGAGTTCTCAGACACAGAGTAGACTCGTAAAGGGCCTTGCCAACGGTATGTAAGTTTCCTAGCTTTCGATTTGTCGATTACGCGTTTCTCGTCAAAGACAAGAACTAAATCGCCAGGCTGAAGCTTCTCTGACCGCATTGTGTGTTGATAGCGCGCGTTATAGTAATCCGCAGATTTCTGTCTCGCAAGAGCCACATTCTTAGCTGCAGTCTCCCTATCGATTTCAAGTTGTTCAAAGGAGCGTATCCTGGCAGCGAGTTCCTGATCAGGGTCACAAACTCGTCCCCAGTCTAATACTCTCCAAGTTAAGGTAGATTCTTCGATGGGTGTGATCGCTTCGTATCCTGTAGTTAGGAAGAAAGGTGTGTAGCCCGTTGGTGCGCGGACTGTCGTTCGGTCTGCAAACAGCGTAGTAGGCACAATCTTCCCCCAATCTCTTTTTCCTCCGTCTGACCAGGTCAAGATGGTGTGCGCAATGGGTTTATGGCCTTGTTCATTGACCCCGTTCGCCTTTGAGTTATACGCTGATATAACCCTTTTTCTGATACCATACTTTTCATTCAGGCGGTCCACAGTCCCTTTGTTTTCTGGTCCGCCGTCGACAATCATCTCTCCACAGACACCGTGGCGGCAGAAAAAGTCTTCCCAGATGAAGTCGGCGACCTGATCAGAGGTGACAGTCCTTACCCTCCTTGCTTCGGGCCAACCTGTCATATCACAACGTCCCTCGATCAGTGCCCAGGAACCAATCCACTGGACATCAATAGATATCTTCGTAAACGGTAATTCCCCTGGGACTGTACCGATGTGCCAGTCGTCCATCCGGGTTGATCGAGCCTTCTGACAGGCTGGGCATGACGCGAGCTGGGCCTGCACCCTCCGGTACATATCTTTCCAGATATAGGATACAGAAAGTCGATGGAATGTTGCATCGCGTCCCGGTGTCCTGATTCGACGTGTGCGTTCCTGATCAGGTTCTCCTGAATCTTTGGGTCGTCAATAAGGCGTCTAGGGATCGGGATCTCTTTGTTGGTCGACGGTATAAATAGCCATCTCGAGCAAGATAACACCAGGCCTCTATTTTGAACTTCCTGAAAGTATGCTGTGATATTCCATCTAGGCGTAATAGTGTCTTTAGATGGAAGATGATTTGTCTCGTTCGGTCAGTCCAGTACTGATCAGGGCGGAGCCATGCTTCAGGGAGTTGATGCAGGTGAGAGGTCTTTGAAATGCCGGATTTGGATCCTCCGAATGATTCGTGCAGTCGAACAAAGTAGAGGTTAGCGTCGATGAAATCTTCAACCTGATCAGGGCTCTCGTATTCCTCGATATCGGACAGCCCTGGTGCTTTTCGTGATAGCGCATCCGCTACCACATTCTTCGTCCCCGGTATATGCTTGACGTCAAAGTCGAAAAGACGTATCCAAGCAATCCACCTAGTGATTAGGGCGCCAGGAAGATCGTGAGACCCTCCGTTGAGCTGAGCAACTAGGACCTGTGCATCAGTTTCCAACAAAAATCTGATACCGTAGACGTAGTTTCAGAGTTTCTTCAATGTCATCAAAACCGCTCTCAATTCCAGTTTCCCAGAGTCGTATTTTAACTCAGCGCCTCTCCAGATACCACTTTCATACCTTGCCACAGCCCTCTGGGTACTGATCATCTGACTTAGTACTGCGCCCCAACCTTGCAGGCTCGCATCTGTGCTGATGACCACTAACCCAGCTTCTGGGCCATAGGATAATGAAATGATTACAGGAGAAGTTGTTAGTTTGGACTTGAGGGTATCCATAGCGTTGACCTGATCAGGCCCCCAGGTAAACGTGGCGTTCTTTTTGAGGAGTTTCTGGAAAGGCAAAGTGATCTCCGAGTATCTGTCGACCATGATCTGTAGAACCCAGTCATCCCTATAAATGACCTGACTTCACTGATGTCTTTGCATTCTTCCCATTCCTTGATCTTGATGACGTTCGCCTGATCAGGGCGGCGACCTCCAGAACCGCAGACATAGCCGACGATAATAGCCGTTCTCTGAAGCCATTGTGATTTCTTGCCAGCTATTGTGCAGCCTGCCAACTCGACATTGAAGAGCACCATGTCGACGTAGCGAATATGTTCGTAGATGTAGCGTCGAATGCCGGCCTGATCAGGGAGCTCCTCATCGTTGTACGTGGTTGTAGGCCCTTTGATGACGATATCATCAAGAAAAGCCCGGCAACAATGTGGTATAAGGTCATAGAGTATCCGGGTGATAACTCTCATGAACTGTGCCACAGAATTGGTACCACCTTACGGTAAGGTGCACATGCGTAGAAGTCCAAGGGGAGTAGCAAACGTTGTTAAATCCCTGCTTTCCTCAGCTAGAGGGACTTGGTCGTATCCAGAGAAGAAGTCCAAGAGTGAGAGAATCTGGCACATGCCGAAGTCTTCTGAGAAATTCTCTGCTCCTGGAGGAGCAAAGGCATCGCGAATCGTGACCCCATTCATCCGAGTAGCTGAATTGATCAGGCGTAGGAACCATCCTTCTTCTTCACAAGAAACCAAGGGTTTCGTATAGCCCCATGACCTTCTTCTAGGATACCCTTATCGATTCGTACCCGGATAATGTCCATAGCTTGCGATTCAAGCGCTTTGGGTATTGGAATCCCTTTTCTCGCCAGGCTTTGTGAGGCACAGTCCTGATCACCTGTGGGGGGGCAACTTTCGGGTCAAGCGCGCCGTTTTCGGAGAAGTCCCAAGCGAGAGCATTTTCGCGGTTCAGAAGGACTTGGAGGAATAGGTCCTTCTCGCGGGGTAGGAGATGACCCAGTGTATCCATGATGGCCGCCAATCTGTCTGGCTTGAGGCGTGAATACGGCTCAATACTTGAATACTTAGGCCTGATCAGGCCTCGGAACGGTCCCTCATCGGGTTGCATTGTCTTTTCGGCTTCAGCCAGGTTCTTGACTTTCCAGAGGGGATCGCCGTCAGGGGTTGATCCGTCAGACGGTTGGTCGTCAACCGGATGTATCTTCTTGTCTTTTCCCTTATACATGGTGAATACCTTTGCATTCCGCTTGGCCTGATCAGGCTGGGATGATGTTTTGTCGGATCCACTCGCGGTTGTGCGGTTGCTCTGGGGTAAAGGCGTTCCCTTTTTGTTGATCATGTCGAAGTGCTTGACTATCCGCTTCCTGATTCTCTCTGCTTTAACCTTCCCAATAGTCGCTGACAACTGGTTAAGGTAAACCTTGGGACAGCAGGCCTGATCAAGACGATCGTGTCGATGTGGGGCGGGTTGGCTTTCCAACGCAGCAAGAACATCCCTTGTTGTCGTGCCTTCTAACCTTTGCTGCAGTCTTACAGACGTCCTCCACAGCTGGGGCAAGGAGTGTAGTCAGTGCTATTTTCACCAGATAATCCGATTCTTTTTCAGATAACCGGATCACTTCTTCGTCGTCCTCTTGTAGCTCATGTCCAGGAATTTTGAGCTTTCCAGCAACGGTCCTGGTACCGTTACTGGAGTCTAGTTTTCCTGGTCTTGATGCAGCTTGGTCTGATCAGGGAGATGGTCCTTGAGAGCCCTCACATAGTTGTCCCAGTCTGGCAGATAATCTAGGAACTTCCCAGGATTGCCAAACTTCAGAAATGCGGCCGGGACATGGAGACGAGTTTGCCCTGTTGTCAGTATCAGCGTGATCATGTCGGGGCCATACACGTAGTTGATCTGCGTATGGAACCCAAAAGGCGATCCCAGAAGAAGTGGTTCGTTCATCCTTCTATCGTCAGCAACGAACATGCTAGTTAAGAAACAGTGGCCTTCAACCCAGACAGGCACGATAGCTGCTCCGTCAAAGGATACACGCTCTGAATTGGGATCAAAAGCGTTCATCCCAAGCGGCGTAGTTGTAAGCTTGATAGCGTGCTTGTCTGCGTACGATCTTGAAATAACGTTGATTTGTGAACCATTGTCAATGACACCCTTGATCAAGTCGTTCTGATCAGGGCGAAGACCACCGACTCGGACGTTGATCACAAAGTGAGGCATCATAAAGTGCGGAACAATAGACTCAATGGTGGTCAAGTCAAGCGTCTTGATAAGTCTGACCTTGGCAGTTCCGCTCATAAGGTTCGGGACGTCTCTGTTATATCTGTCGATTGCCTCGCGGGCTCCTGATCTTTCGTATGGTTTCACCTCCCTGATCAGGTCAGAGGGAGCCTCTAGGTAGATGTCCGAATACCCATTGCTGTCTAGCATCTGGCGTATCGTTACCATCGCATCCTGGTTGAGCTGAGGCCAGACTCGAAGCGCAACTTCGAAGGGAATAGTAATATTCCCTCCAAATTTCTTGGCAATGGCTTGAGCAGATGCAGCTCGGTCCATTATCTCTAGCTGATCTGGGATAGAACTCTCCTCGGCAGCTCCTTGAGCATATCCTGGGCCATATGCGAAGCTGGCGTGTTCACCCGCTGGTACAGTTTGAACAGAAGGGGACCTTGAACTTTCAGGAGTCTGATAGGCCTGATCAGGGTGCACTGGACCGGTAGGTTGTGTCGGCGGAGGAGTCTGGGCACGGGCATCTATGTTCATTTCCTCAGCCTGGGAGCCAGTGCTGGAAGTGCTCCCTCTTCGATGCATGTTTTTCGAAACAAAGCCTTGGCGTACTGAATGGGGCCTTGCCTGATCAGGGCGGCGCAGAATAGGTCGCGGCATTGTGTCCAATGACCTGGTAACCGCGTTCACTTTTGCTCCTTGAGTTAGGAAGACTTCGGCGTGTGTCTTAGGGGATACTGAGACGCATTTGACAAGATTCACCCGGGCGTCTTGGGTGTACAGCGGTGGGTAGCACTGTATCTCAGGTTGAAAGGGACGTCCAACACCCTGGTCAATCATACGTTTTGCTGCTTTTGCGGCTTCTGGGAACAAGGTGTTGTTCGCCACATGGGTGAGGATAGTAACCCGGTCAGGCTGGTAGTTTTTGCGGGCTTCCCAGATAACAACATCAGGAACTTCGTTTACCTCAACGTTCGATCCTCGAAGTACCCCATACTTGTAGACGTCGTGGTCCAACATGATCAGGTTGGCCTCTTTGTCCTTTTTGAGTTGCGGGCACATCCAATACCTTCTTTGGTCGCATGCATCATACCAACACTGATCAGGATGGCCTGGAACAAAACCTGGCTTGCTGAAGGAGGACGGTTGTCGAGCTGGTGGTGTATATAGCCGTGGAGGACCGGATGCAGAGACGTTATAACTACGTGCAACCATGGGTTGACTGTTAGAGATAGTCTGGGCTTCAAGACTGGCTTTTACAGCGAGTGTAAGGGCTGCTACTGTTTTCGAAAGTTCGTCCATAGCAGGATCAGTCGTAACTTTGATGTCTTTGAAAGCAGACTTCTTAGGGAGTGTACCTTTGACCTGATCAGGGCTGGAAGGCCGCTTTGAGGAATAGGGAACCGTAGCTGATGAGGAGGAGGCAGAAGTGTCAGAATCTCCGTAATGACCCTTGTATCTTGACTTCTGTCCCACCCATGCGAGCATTGCCCTCTTGAAGGCGCTGAAGTTCCCTCTCTCAAACAGATCAGCAGGGGAAAGTCCCATCTGCAAGGACACTGCCATAATCGTGTTTTCGGAAAATCGCATAGCAAAAAGCTCAATCAGCTCTTGGGCGCCCATCACAGGCTTCCCTTTAGCCTTTGCCTTTTCTCTTACGCTCTCAACCTTCTGAAACAAAGTTGCAGTTTCTGTCAGGTTATCGTCCCTGATCAAGTCTCCCTTCATAAGGTCCTTGATGCGGCGGTTCGGTTGAAGGATGACTTCTTCGTCGAGTTGTCCGTAAGTGTCAAGAAGGAACTTGCTTAGTTCTTGCCAAGTCTCCTTTTCAGCCTTGATCTTCACCGTTGCTCGGTGTTCATCAGGTAAGTACCATGGCAACGCTTTTGTCTTCTCTTTGTCAGAGTAACCAGCAAGCCCAGTCAAGGCTTCATACTTGTCAAGGAAATCGGTGATGTTACAGCCATCAAAGGTGGGGGCCCCTTTGGTGTCCGGCGGTGGCATCTTGATGGTTGACCGACGCAGGTAATCTGTCCCGCCCTGATCAGGCTTAACAGACCCTTGGTCCTTGGTCATGCTTGCGTTGACCATTGTTAATAGGTTCGCCATCAAGAGTTGCTGGGCCCGGAAGTCTGCCGCAGTAAGGGAGTCTGGTGCCAGATCAGGGGAAGGGCTTATGTCCTCGCCGGCCTGATCAGGACTCCCTTTGTACTGCCGATAGCCTGAGCTTGGGTCCTTGCCCTCGCTTCTCTTGGTGGTTCCGAAGTTGGGAATCCCAGGACCGGTCTCAGACTCAGTGTCCACATTGTCGTCAGGGCCTCGGTAACTCTGGAAAGCTTCACCGGCGAATGAGGCTGCCTGATCAGTCAGACCTCCGAGCTGCCCCGTGTCGGTCGTTGATGGGGTCGGCTCAGACATGTTGCTGATATCCTGGCAGGCCAGTTGTGGGAAGTGTAAATGGTATCGATCACTCTGAATTGATCTTGGGGTGCTGCGCGTAAAATCTCTTCGGAGTTGCTGCCTGGCCCAGTCTGTCAACCTGATCAGACTTGGGAGCAGTATTTCATATGTTCTTATAAGGCATTGGTTTACTGCGTCCTTGATTGAGTTTCCAAAGGGGGTGCTCGTCAAGTCCAGGCCAATCCTAAAGGAACGTTGAATTTCCATTGCTGCCGATCCATCAACGCTGAGACGTTTAGTCTCCGTTAATAGCGCAATGTCGAACCTGATCAGACCGAGGCTTGCATGATAACAAGATCTCGAGAAGTTCTGGGCTTGGTTCGTGGTCGTGATCATTCCGTAACCTACGCTGAGAGAGCTTCTTAGCTCACTGATCCCAGCAGAAGGTATCATTCTTATCTTATCGTTTTTCTTCTTCCTCTCACGTCTTGCGGGCTCCTTTCTCCGATTGGGCTTGCTCAGTGCTTGCCCACAAAAGGATCGCCCACGCGGAAGGTTTGTCTGGCCGTATTGTGTCGTCATGGCTGGTCGTTCGTTTCTTTGCTTTTTCGAAGAATCCCGCTTTTCTTGGGTCTTGTCCATTGCGGTTTCTCAGGGTCAGGCTCACTCCCACGTCTGGGACTGAGTCTGATCAGGTCGAGGATATCGTTTCCTTCATATCTTTTCGATGATATGTTCTGTTGGTTGAAGCTATTTTCGAGGTACTGATATCGGATTTGTCGCGTAATCGAAATAAAACAATGAGAAGATCGGCGGTTCGATTCCGCCACGAGGCACCATTGAAACTGCGTGGGATAAAGGAAGCCAGCAAGTGGGCAGTTGACACACAAACCACACCAAACACCAAGGTCCCAGTATCGTCACGAGTGCACCTGGAGTGACCGATTACCCCAAGTGACTACCCCAACGCCTAGACCGTGAGATACTACTCTTTTCAGGTCCTCCTTGGCCTGATCAGGGCCATGAGCAAACCAGAAAAGTGTATCCTTCACGTCTTGCAGTCTGTTCGGATTTGCCCTTGTTGCTAAGTGGTACGCATGTGTGTGTCGTGATCTCTGGAGGAGGAGGATACCCTCCTAGACCTTAGAGGTCTAGTCAGGCCTAAGGAAACAAAGCAACAGTCACTTATTACACGTCTTGTTTAGATATCAAAGTGATGAATTCGTCCGTGTCTGTCTAAGTGCCTGTCTAAAGATGTCAAGCTTCTCTGTCTGCTTCGTGATGAGATCCCGATCTCTGTGATAGTATCTGACTAGAGCCCCCTTTTGTACTTGGAAGGGTCCTGCTTAGTCACATCTGATCAGGCCTGTGATTGTGTCTGCAGGCTGATAAAAGGAAAAATGAAAACGCGAAACCCTGCCCCTTTCCACTATTTACTATCTAATACTTTAAAGCACTATATTATTAGTAGACCTTCTTTTTTTAGCTACAAGTTATCCTTTTAACTACTACTTACTACTACTATTACTCTACTTATATAGCCTTAGTTATTTACTTCTTATATACCTCTTTTATATTATTAAAAATAATACTTAATATAAATAAGTAGCTTAGCTTAATAGCTTACTAGGCCTAGCTTCTTTATTACTATGTTACTAGTTTCTTATTATAGTCTTTAATATAACTTTGTTAATACTTATAGTTAAGAGCTCCCTTATTAATTACTTCTTTAATTACCTTAAATCTTTTTTTTTAAAAAAGTATTTTATAAGCTACTATATTTCTTCTCTATATAGTTAATAGTAAGTATAGCTTTATTAAAGTAATTATTATATAATAAAAAACATATAAAGTAAAATAATATATTAGCTTTATTTTACTATATTCTTTTTATTAACTAGGCTAATATAATATTATCTCTAATAGGCTAAATACCTGATTTTTCAAACCCTCTTATAATATTCATAGCTATAAAAGTAATATTAGTTATATTAGTAAAGGTAATAACAAAGTTACCTTTTATAAATATAAAGTTATTATCTTATATATAGTTATAAAGCATCTTTTACTAGGTACTCTTAAATAGCTAAAAGACCTTAATATCTATTAGCTAAAAAAAGTGTATTATATAAAGTAAAAAAAAACCTAAAATAATATTAAAGTTAATATAATACTTTATAAGCTCTATACTAATATAACTAATAAACTTATCTAATAGAAGTAAATAATATAACTACTTTAACTTCTTAATAATATCTTAATAGTTATAGTATTATTAGTATACTTTACTTAGCTCCTTATTAAGTAAATATAAGTTATAGTTATAATAGCTATATATATTAACGCTAAAATAGTCTTTAAGTAAATAGCTTATATAATAATACTTTACTAACCTTATATATAACTTAGTATTAAAGTACTATATATAGTTTATTATAACCTCTTAGTTTAAAAAGCTAATTAATAAATACATAAAGTAGACATTTTCTTAGACCTAATAATCTACTTAAGTAGTAACTAGCTACATTTTAAAGATTAGATATCTTAGTATACTATTACTAGTAGCATTATTATATCTAATAAGTATACATAACTTTTAATTTATAAGATTAATAACCTCTAATAAGCAGTTATATTTCAATAGCCACTAAAGCAGTATTACGTATATCCAGCTACTAAGGCAGCTAATCCAGCACTTGGACTTATTAGCGTTCCAGATATCAGAAGGGCCAAGGTCATACTCCCATACAATTACCCAGTACTAAGCAAAGAAGTCCTCTATCAAGGCCAGATCCAGCTCCACTCCCTTCTAGTATAGCTCAACCAGCTTAATAGCAGACTTCTTCTAAAGCTCCAGGTAGTTAGCAAGCCAAGTGCAGACAAAGTGTTCTAAGACGGGGTAAATACCCTAGAGGTCACAGAGATAATTAGCCGTTTCCTTGACCTGTATTAGCAAGGCTAGGAAGCCAGCTTCAGCAAGCTATATAACAAAGGCCACAAGAGCCGCGTCTTCGGCGTCCGTTAACGCCCAGGGCCAGCCAAGGGTAGCTAGTAGGCTTACCCGGAGGTTACGGCTAGCCCAAAGGGCCTAGAGATACTGGTAAATAGACGTATTAGATACGCTATACTGCTGGGCAATTTCGCGGATAGATATAGTAGATATCTGCTTGCCAGCCCGATTAAAGTAGCTAGCCTGTTACTAGGCGGCAAATACCACTTTGGTGGCCTTTTTGGCAGTAGTTATATTCTTGTTATATTAGCGGGGCATATTGACTGTGTTAGATAAGGATAGTTGGTTTAAATAGTGTTGATATTTGTTAATAAAATGTTTGAATAATTGATTGTTTTGGTGAGAATATAATAAAAGTCAGGACAAAGTGGGGACAGGCTATAACCCCCTTTTCCTGCTGCAACCCCCCTTTTTTTGCCCCCTCCGTGAGGAGGGGTGTTTAGCTCTGCGCGGCGCTGACTAACACCCCCGGGTAATACAGTATTTTCCCAGCACAGTTGAACTCCCAAGCCATGTGTCTGACTGAATTAAAGGAACGATGTGGCATCTAGCTAGACACGACTTGCTCGTCTAAACAGAATGTTTCATTCTGCTGTGGGACACGATTGTCCCCACCAGGCTTAAAAACTGTAATTGGATATTAATCGTCTATTGCGCTGCCTAACGTAGCTAGTGCCATCAATCCTCTGCGAGTCCGGCTCATGCGTCATGATTCTATCTTTTCCTCTGCTCCACTGTCCTAGCGGACTTCGAGGCCGTATCTCATAGAACGCCCCAAAATCTTCTACCTCATGCTTCTCATCAATCACCGCTCCATTCGTCTTGTTTCCCTGAAAGTGATTGTCCTCATTCGCCCTTCATGTCGAAGCCGTCGAACCTAAGGCCGCCAGGAAAGTCTTTGAGGGTCCCTACACGACCCATAGGTATAGTTCGTGTAGGTTATGAGGTGGGAGCTTAAGTCATAGACAGTAGAGTCCTCATTGCTGGTCTGATGTCTGGCTTGGTAATTTTAGGAAAGTCTTTAGTTGGGGCTCTCTAGAATTACACAACAGCATATGTGACAGTAAATTCAACCCCTGAACAGCCACTAAGCGAAAATCAACGGCACTAAACGTTCTGAAGATTTTGTTTGAATACAATGGAGGATATTAGTTCGCCAAACAGCTATCCGGCAGCGTAGTGGTAATACAATATGTTCCTAATGCGATCTTCTAGGTTCTATCTCTAGGTAGGGCTTTGCGCCCATTCGTAAAGATGTGTTTCCTGTAATTCACTGACTGCTGGTAGAATACATCCTTCACAATTGGGAGATGTAGTAAGTAATCATGTAATCTATAATCCCTGCTGTCAGTTCATTCATGCCACAAAGCTTCAAAGCGTGTCGTTGGCCAAATATTGCAGGTATGGCGCAGACGTTCGTCTCACGCATCAATTGCATACTGTTCATATTTGACTCGGCAATGATTCATGTTCGCTCCCGTTTTACCCATCTACTGTACAAACTCCTGTGGGATACATGCTGTTCATCTATACGTTTCTGTTTTTTAAAACACGATCCCTAGTTGTGTACATTGATTCAGGCCGTTTATCATGGGTTCATTACCAAGCTTCCCACATCTGTGATCCTATAGCCACCAAACGGTTGAATAGCTCATCTCTGGAGATGATTGCTGTGAGATGGTGCTCTTCGCCCATGCTATCCGTCACAATGAGACCATCTGCGATCTCGCGATCTGTGGCCCAACCGACAAGTATCTTAGACTTCCATCCAAGCCCGCCCATTTTGCGGATTTGCTACGACAGGATAAGCTGCAGTACATGTCGTGAATAGAAACTTTGAACACTTACCTCGATATCTCCAATAGTGACAGTCCAAGTTGGATTCAGATCATCTGAATCGGTTGTCCAGCTCAGAGCAGGGGTAGTGGCCGTAGCTGTGATAAATGCGCGACCTTTCTTACCCTTCCACCGGGCTGGGAAGGAGATAGGCCCCTTGGCAGGATCGGGCTCCGTCTTGACCACTCCAAGCCTGTCCTTTGCGTGTTTTGCGCCCACCTTGGCCTTGACTTTATCTGCGGCGAGAGAAGTGTTGATACCGCCCTTCGCAGTGCTCTTGATGAAGTTTAGGAGTCTGTGACCCTTCTTCTGTTTATGCTCATCGGTCTGAGATTCGGCGGGTGCAAGGGCGTTCGGGTCGGGCTGGATAGCTTGATCTATTTCGGCTTGATCGACGCCTCGTAAGTTTGTGAGTGGATGCACATGACAAAGAAAACAGGGTTGGGCATACCGAGGTGCTCGAGACCCTCCCCAGCGGTTGCATGGGGCACATCAGGCGGTGGTTCAGAGGTTGCAGGAGGCGGTGGAAGCGGCGCCTTGTTTCTCTCACCGATGCGTAGCAGCGTGAGGGTAAGCTGGGCATTGGTAGGAATGCCCTTGAGAATGGTGTTTCGCAATTCAACGTACTTCTTCCAATGAGGGTAGGTACTGGACATACTTTAGATACGCGAGTGATTAATGTCGAAAGAAAAACTGACCGGTTGATAAACACCAGGCCTCTTTGGATGATCGGGTCACCAAAGAAGGTGAAACCAACCATGAATCCGGATCCCTTGACCAGCATGTACGATGTCGTGAAGAGCGAAGCAAGGAGCATTGGCAGCAAAATACTGGCAAGAATGAGCCGAGGTCGCTGTTGTGGGAATGGCGGCGTTGGGCTGAGGGCGTTGCCGAAGCGCTCCCATGTGTCGACAAACTGTGTCTGTTAGCAAAGGGCAAGCTTAACAGTGTTTGTAGTGAAACTTACGTCCGCAATTCCATGCATAACAGGCCTCGCCTTTGTCCAGACGGATTCATGAACAGGTTTCTTGGTCTTGTCGTGATGAACGCTAGGCTCATTGCCGCCCGTTTTATCTTTGGCATTGACAACATCTTGGGCAATGTTAGTAGGGTCAGGGGCAACAGTGTCATCATGGGGATCGCCTTGGGGGTGTTTTCCTGCCGCCGTGCTAACGATCAGCGAGGAAATGCTGTTGACGAAACTATGAGCTTCTTGTTCCACGGCTTCTCCAGCATGCTTCTCTGGAGCGCCTGTTATAGAGTCGTCCGACGCCAGGACACCAGATGCAGGTTTCTTGACGCCGCCCGTCTTGCTGTCGATAAGAGAGGGCGGGGCAGGAGGGAAACAAAAGTCTCGTGCTTCGGGGACGAGAACAAGAACAATGAGGAAGCTAACAAGGACTGGCACGACAAAATCCAGGACCCAGGCGACGGAGTAGACTGCGAGGAAGGTCGATGTGCGTCTTGACTCACGCCATGACCGAAGACGGACGATTTGTTTCCAGAAGGAGAAGAGACCAACTGCGACTGTCATGTACAGGCGCTCGACGTGGGCGCGGAGCTTATCAGGCGAAAATTCCTCTTCATCTGCGATATTCATATCAAGGTTGGCGAGCTGTACAATTGTCAGATGCTTGTATACCCAGTATGCTTAGACGGACTTACAGGTGGTTCCGATATCGACTTGACATGAAAAATTTGCTGAGCGACTCCTTAGTATCTGTTGCCAAGGAGGATTCGTTCTACAATTGCGAGTGATTCCGCATGTCCTACCTTGTCGAATCGACGGACCAGGATCCAAAGTTCCTCATTTGTCAACCCGCCAATCATGGGCTGAGAAACCTTGCTCGGCGGGTTGTTCCATCCCAAGTTCTTCACCTCCACATCCGCATGCTGAAGCTCGGCATGTCCCTTCTCCTCGAGCGGCTTCTCCTTGGTGGCCATATCAGCCAGGTGATGGCTGTCTGTCGGTCTCTCTTCTTCGTGCGCCTCCACGATTTCGGGCTCCTGACCCATCGTCGACTGGCTGGAGTAGCCATAGCTGGACTGACTAGGGGGTGTGTCTATACCGGCATCCGATCCAACGAGCGGCGGAGGTGGTGCAGCTGTCGGTGGCGGTGGAGGCGGAGGTTGTGAAGCCATGTCGTCGGTATCGGTACTAGGTCTCCCCTTCAACATGATTGTTGTTGTTGTTGTTGTTGTTGTGCATGTGTGCAAGACGAGAACTTGTAGATTGTTGAGGCAAGTTGATTTTCTGAGGCGGGGAGCTCCTTGGCTATGAGGTCTTGGAGCTTTAGGCGAAATTGTAGCTCAGACACATGGAAATCATGGATTTTTTCCTCTTTGGAGGGCTCATGGAAGCTGCAGCTGGAAAAGCAACCGCCGCCGACGTCAACTGCGTTTTTGACATACTGCTTGCCGCATTGGGTAATGGATGCATGACGTCACGGGTCGTCGGCGCACCGATTGGGCGCACCAGCAGGAAGATCGCGGTGATCGCACACGGAAGATCTCCACATGGATGAGCTAGGCGACTAGCAATGACACCAGTTTACCGGATGATTGGGTGGTTTTGCGGCGCGTCTTCTGCGTTCTCATAGCCACTTCGGCAGCGGGTTGCCTGTCTCGTGTAGAAAGGGAGGGGAGAGGAGCGTTCCGGACCAGTCGATCAGTGAGTCTCTCGGTCATCGTCAAAGCTCGATAAAATTCGATCATTGGTCAATCGACAACCTGTTTCCCTCGTGTTGTCTCACGTTGGTTTACGCGGTTGTTTGGGCTGCTGCACGCGTGAATCATTTCCTCGACGTCTTTCTAAGTTGAAAGGGTCTCGCTACGTATCTCACCGAAAGTTGCACACCTCTCATATCTGAACGGATAGGAGTTCATCCAGCCTTTTTTCATCTCTGCAACCCAAATCTCGTCTCAATTCTTGAACATGACGCAAGGTCTCTGAACTCTGACAATGCTTTGACAGGCAGGGCAGGTGGGACACATGCATCTAGAAACCAACATTACGCATGGTCTTTAGCAATACCCTCCCTCCTTTACCAAACCAACGGTGAGTGTGTTTAGATTTAAAGATGATCGTCAGTGAACTTGTGTTTCCTAAACCGCCGGTGATTGCGGCTCGACCTAACGAAGCCACTGCCGCTTTTCCCGATACGTTGCACGGCTTAGCGGCAACGGTCAACCCTGCGGCATTCAGCCTCTGCTCAATAGGAAATCATTCGCATTGATGCATTTCTACTCCAGGGTTTATGGCCATTTTGACCAATTGCGGTATCTATTGACAATTGATTTAAATTTATCACCGGAAGGGTGGCCGAGTTGGTTATGGCGCCAGGTTAAGGTCAGCTTAACATCTGTTTCCTGGTGGGGCAACCCGCGCGAGTTCGAGTCTCGTCCCTTTCACTTTTGGAGTTTTGATGCCAGACCTTATTGCAACGCGACATCGGGATGGAAAGCCGTTTAAAGCTCAATGAGAAGGGAAATGCCGCCAGCGTCTGTTCGGATATGAATTCCCATGCTGGTTGGAACTGGAAAGTGATATATTTACCACACCATTCCCAAATGCGTGCTTACACACGACAAGCAATGGACCAGCGAATAGTCACTACCTATGTAGCAATATACCGGAAACCTTTCAATAGGTGTTTCCATTAAAGTCAAAGGCATTACACTATTCAGGAGCTATGCGTCAAAATCATGATATGCAACTATTACATCGCTGCATTTAGTATCCCTGCCACCAAGTATAGTTGTTTGTCTGCTCAGCAGTATCCCAGACCAAGGGGACGCTAGTATCCTCGGGTCTCTCTGGCCACGCCTTGGCAAGGCCGGACCAAGCCTTCACGTCCTTCCACGTCGCCTTGATGCCAGCGGGCGCCGCCGCGTCACCAGAAAAGAAGCTCAGACCAGTGCTGTCATTGCGCGAGGGGTAGATGCGTGCCGTCAGCGCAAAGCGCTCGTTGACCCAGATCTCAAGCAGGGAGCCGTCCAAAACAACATGGAAGTTGAGCTCCTCCGTAGCAGTGGCGTTGCTGGCCTTGTCACGGATCTCGTAGGGCTCGAAGTGGCCGACGAAGCTGTCGTTGTTGAAATTGGGGAGCAGACTGCTGTGGTCGCGAAGGACGCTGATCTGCGAGGTAGCCGGGTCGAAGACGATGGTGGTGTACTCGGCATTGTCGGGGCTTTGGCCGACGATGATGCCAGCCGGGCCGCTGAAGCCGCTAAGGGTCGCCGTCAGCTCGTAGGAGGTGCCGATGTTGGCGGAAACGGAC
The DNA here is from genome assembly GCF_022836535.1 of Colletotrichum spaethianum. Taxonomy (NCBI): domain Eukaryota; kingdom Fungi; phylum Ascomycota; class Sordariomycetes; order Glomerellales; family Glomerellaceae; genus Colletotrichum; species Colletotrichum spaethianum. Next base: position 196,045 of record NW_026054811.1, on the reverse strand, counting down.
TTGGCGGCGTCGGTGAGCTCGCCAACCTGGAAGTCGTGGACCTCAGCGCCAACACGGAGAAGCTCAAGAACGTCGGACAGGGGGCGGATTCCGAGAGTCTGTGCGGTGGCGCCGTTGCAGCTTTCGATACAGAAACTGCCGTCTTGCTGCGTACCGCAGTTCTGGACGCCCTTAGTCTCCTTGATATACAGCTCCATGGGCAGATTCATAGATCCCATGTAGCCAAACTGCTTAGAGGTATCAAATGCATAGTCGGACAGAATGTCGTCGTTAGCCCATCCCCACATGATGCGGCGACCGTTGTTGCGGGTGTCGAGCCAAGTGGCTTGGGCATATGAGATACCCCAGTCCAAGGCAGCGCCAGAGTGGGGGGTGAACTCAACGGAGCCGTTGTCGCGGCGCGCAACGTCTCCGCGATTCCAGAGAGCCCACTGCTCTTTCCAGTGCTGGGTGGTGTTGCCGCCCTCAGCTCCCATGGTAACAAACCAAGCCTTCTCCTCGGTCTCGCCAATGGGGAGATCGAAGAAGCTGCTGACCTCGAAGTTGTAACCGTAGGATCCGGTAACGTCGGGCTTGCCTAGGGACGAGTTGGCCACAGGCTCCCACAGGGCTCCGAGGAAAGTCCACTGGGTCAAGTTGGAGGCGGGCGCAGAGTAGAGCGGGATACGGGGCCCGATGAAGCCGGGGCGTGCGGCGCCGGGCAGCTGGGCGGGAACCTCTCCGGTCTTGAGGCCGGACCCGAGTACCATGTAGTAGTGGGGCTCGCTGACCTGAAGGAGGCTGTCAAGGTCCGTGGAGGGGAAGAAGCTCGGGTCTCTCCACCCAGTGACATTCCAACCCTCAGGAGGACCGGAAATAACAGTGCCAACCTCTTCCCAGGTAGTACCACCATCAGCAGAGGTGTACATGGCTTGCACTTCAGTGCCAGTGATGTACGGCTGCTTCCAGTTGGTGGGCAGTGCGTGGATGCCGGTACCGAAAGTCAGAAGAGTGCCATCGTTCACACCTTCAATGTTGACCGGCTGGGTCGTGCCGGTGAATTGTGAAAGAGGACCGGCAGCGTACTTGCCAGAGGCGAGGGAAACGGACGAGTCGTTGGCCCAGTCGCCGACGTCAGTCCAATGGAACAGGTCCTTGGAGACGGCATGGCCCCAGGAGATGTTGCCCCAGTTCACGTGGTTGGGGTGGAACTGGTAGTGCAAGTGGTATGTCTCGGTGGCCGGATCATAGACCGCACCGCAAGGGTCGTTCATCCAGCTATGCGGCGAGAGGTAGTGAGAGCGAGGCCTCCAGCGGGTGAAGAGAGAGCTGTTGCCTGCCGTCGCGAGGTACTCGGGCGTGAGGGTCGCCGGAACGGCCGCGGACGTAGGGACGGCGATGGCCGCGAGAGAAGCAATGGCCGTGAAGACGGCACTGCCCTTGAGAACTGCCATGGTGTCTGAAGTATGCCGGTGAACACGCCGCTTGAACTCAGAGACAGCTGGAACGTAGGCACGCGAGGAGTTCATCTTATATACTGGGCGATCAGACGGATCCGACTGGACCGGGGAACTGTCATTCGGGCTCCCAATACGACGTCAGCCAGGGGAGAGCCAAGGAACCATCTCCGCTAGCAGACCATGAATATCTAGTCATGATCCCTGTGACCGTGCTATTGAGGCTCCGGCGGGGACAATCATGACGACAAGATAGTGGGCGAGCCAGAGAACAGTAGAACGGACTGGGGAAGTTTCTTGGACTGACTTTGCGGGCCGAAAGAACATTCGACCAGTCGGCACACGGGGTCGGGACTGGAGAGACAGGCGTGTGGGAACGCCGGGATTCGGGTTGGGGGCACGAGTAAACGCGGGGCGGCCAGGGCGTGTGCTAGTGTAGCAATTTGCAAAAGTCAACAAATGCGCTACCGAACCCCAGCAGCAACGAGTTAGCGGCAGATTGGCCCTCAAGTAGGTAGAGAGGAAAATGCGGGAGATGCGGAGGCGCGGGGGTTTGGCCGCGGAATCGTTCGCTGAAACTCATCATCGACTTCGGGAAAACGCGACAGACAAAACGGTCTGGGCCAACTGGCCATCGAGTCCCGTAAGTTCAAGTCTGGTACATGGACAACTTCGCCCGTACGTGGCCGGCATCACTACTCCGCTGGCCTGGCTCGCTTCTTGGGTCAACACTTGAGTGGCTCGGTGGGATTTAGACGTGGTGATAGAGTCGTAGTGCATCGCGTCCGTGCAGTAGCCATGCAGTACATACTACACTGGGGAGAAAAAGCGTGGTGAACATGGGCAGAAACCACAGTGTTGGCGCATGACCCGTGGGGATTGGTAATTTCGCCGGTACTTTGCTCGCTGTTACTATGCGTGGCAGGACAAGGTTGAAGGGCCGATAGTATCACCAGCACCGCCTCGCCGCCATAGGAAATGGGGCTTCTCACAATCTTGATCTGGAGGACTGGGACAAGGCTACCTTTGGGGATTATCGTCCGTGGATCCCAAGAGGTTCACAGCTCTCCCTCTGCCTTGAGCAACATGGCAAAACCACCCGTTCGGGTCGTTTCTGGCAACTTTGGTCCAAGCTTCCTGGGTTCGGACGACTTCCATTGTGGGGGCCGTGCAACCATTCTGCGGAGGATGTGAAATAACTTTGCGGAGGCAAATGTGGGGAAGCAAATTGGAAAGACAGAGTCAGTTGGGGTCATGAGGAGCGTCAGAATCTTTCTAGAAAGTAATCCAAAGCTCTGAGAGGTCGACAGCCTTTTCTATTCTCGCTCAAACGGAAAGACCGTGCCCTCGGCCATCAGAACCGACCGACTGGTGGGCTCGTAAGGTAAGTCTCCGTCAGGACATTGCGATGACGCTGCCACTGTTATGAACAAACTAACGGCTCGGTGGCAGCGAAAGAAGGTTTACGATTGCCGCTGTTCCTGTTTTCCCTCTTGCCCACCTGCAACGTCGCATGATCAATCCGTGCAAGTTGATCCCCAGAGTCTGGGCCGGCGATCAATGGGGATGCCACTCGTCACCTTTCACCGACCCCAAACGCTGCCGTCCCATAGCACGCATTCATGGGCCCGAAATCACTATGTGTCTCAGGAAGGGCCCGCGGTGCGGGTCCCGAAAGAGATGCTATCATAGACCACTTTCAGAAATAACAGCCTGGCGAGAAAACAGTACCAAAATCAGCGATTGTTTGATGTGAGTAAGTTTCGCGATAAAACACCAGACCTCGTCAACTCCGGTTCGTTCGCCAAATTCTTGTCTTCATCTGTGCAAGTAGCATCTGCTCCACCTTGCAATTCAAGCTGGAACGACATTAGCCACTACGTGCAAGCCCTTCTGAGTGGTCGCGATTTTTATCAGTATGTTTTCCAACGCTTAGCGCCATCTTTCCTGTATCAAACATCCGAAACTATCAACGGAGCGATGTACGCAGACAATGCCATATATTGACTTGGACTTTTCGAGTGATAAGCTCACGATGTCTGCGTACACAAATCGCCCCACTCTCACGATAGCGGCTGCTGGAGAAGCCTACGCCAACGTCTGTGGTAATGTCTGAACGGAACCGCGAAGCGCATCAAATCATTGGTGGCGGATCCAAATAGGGAAGAGTATGTTTATCATGTCTTTGAGACCAAGTCAATTGGGCAGGCTGAAAGAAGATTAGCGGACTCCCATAAGCAGTTTGTCAATAAGCTGTCTCGGCTTTGTGTAGATGTCGTGGCCACGGTCCAGGAAACGTGGGTCAGCGCAGCTCCGATTATAACTCAGGGTCCTTATGTTTGAAGAATAACATTAACATATGGTTGCAGTCGATGTGATCAGTAGAAAGTTCGAAGAATGAAACGCCTTTGATGATTACTTGGTCATGGTTACGATGCATATCCATTGTTGATTGAGTTCATCCTGGAGCAGGACTCGATTCATATTTCTGAGCAATGACAACTGATCAATTTAAGTCATGGTCATTTATAGTACCGGCCAGGGTGACCCGAGACCTGAAAGAGTGGGGCCAAGCTTTCCAGCAAGAAACGGAAAATAAACCCAAGCAAGCACCGCAAAGGTAGAACCTTGGATTTGTAAACGATAAAAATCCTTTGAATGGCTTGTACAGGTTAGACCAGGGGGATATTTTGCACATCCACTTTACTCACAGTAACCGCACTGATCTCCTCCAGCATTAGGAGGTGCTTTTCCAAACACGAAGCCGTTTATTCAATGCAAATTTGAGTTGGCGAATGGCCGGAGCCTCCCCAGTACGCCATGCATTTGCACCCATGCTGGGATGGTTGCTGGTCATGTGCACAGGATAAGCGGTCCACCAGGCTGCTACGAAGACAACGTGATATGAAGAACCAGTGTAAGATGTGGTTGAAAATAGTAATCATAGTGGCCCATGTCTACAATATATATGCGGTTGATATAGCCGCGTGCTTTGAAGCCAAGATTCTGTCTGCAAAGACCCATTCGCACCCAATGGACTAACTAACGTCGTTCTCTCGCCTAGCAAGACTAAAGTAATTATATTGCACCAGTCTGGTCATCGCAGAACAGCTATCTTCTGTCATTAGTCGTTGGATTCGGCAATATTTGGGCTCTACGCTTACATATGTCTTAACGATTAGACGGGGCCACTTTGATACGCCCTGATACGAGCCAGCTTGTCGTACATACGCTTAATGCCTTCAGCAGCAGTACTAGTAGCCTTCATTTGGCTAGGAAAGCTAGAAGAATTTCCCGCCTGGTAAACAAAGGTGTTCCGCGCCCCGACATCGGGGAGCAACAGTGAAGGGTTTCCCGATATCCAATTCTAATATAACGCAACCCCAACAACCCCACCATCGCTTGGCTTTCTGCTCCAATTGCTGTGATCGTCCTTTACCACTTCCCCTGCAACCTTCGGGTCTGATCGGCATTCTCAACTTTCGATTGGTCCAACTGATGCATATGTGCCCTGGAAGACTGTCGGGTTGTCGGGTTAATGGAGGCGAGGGCACCGGTTCGGGAGCCATTATTCCAGTCATCTCCAGTCCTTCTTAGACGGCGCTGTTCCCCAGATTTTACCCCCGCACCAATGGTCCCAGTGCGGGACGGCAGAAGATCTTTGCGGGGGATAAGAGCGGAATTCGAGGGTAGACCTCGTTTCCACCCGGAATCTTCCTTCTGATTCTTTATCCTTCTTTGCTTGCAACTCGCTCCTGAGCTGCAAATATTGATAGCTTTAATTTTGCAACTTTCGTCAACTTTATTTGACTTTAGACGTGATTTGCCAGCCCAGATATTCATCTTCTTTGCGCATGCAAACTTCTTTCTGCTACGTCCGACACCTGAGGGAACCTGTGGGTGAAGGTCGCAAAAGATGGGAGGGCTTCGTGCGGTCGAAGATCGGCCTACGCCAAAGGAGGTCTACAACTGGCGCCTCTATATCGAGTCTTCCATTATTGCCATGGGATCACTCCTGTGGGTATCCTTGATTTTGTTGAGATCATCCGAGAGATTGAAGTAATTCTCGTGGGATATGGATGTACTGATCTTTACCCGACAGGTTCGGATATGACTCGGCCTTTATCGGAACGACGATTGCACGCAGAAGTTTCGTGAACGACTTTGGCATCACTCCGGATACGTCAAAGGAGATATCTTCCAACATTACTTCAGCTTTCCAGGCTGGCGCATTGGGCGGCGCCCTTATGTGTTTTTTTAGTTGGACTCCCTTTTCGTTCAGATGCCGATCTCGGAACTAACACAACCCCTCACAGTCACTGAACATGTTGGCCGGAAGTGGGCACTCATCATCAGCAATCTTGTCTTCCTCGCCGGTGCTATCCCCATGGTAGCGGCCACGAACAATCTTGCATCCATGTACGCTGGTCGAGCCCTGACCGGCTGGGGCTGTGGTGTTATCACAGCAACTGTTCCTTCCTACATTGCCGAGCTGTCTGTTCCCTCAATCAGAGGTATTCTAACTGGTCTCTTCGAGGTCACGTATCAAACGGGTTCCCTAATTGGTTTTTGGATCAACTACGGCATCAACCAGAACATGGATCCTATGAGCTCTGCGTCTTGGCGTTTACCAATGGCCGTCCAGCTGATTCCGTCAGGTGCCTTGCTAGCCGGCGGGTTCCTTCTACATGAGTCGCCTCTTTGGCTATATCGTAAAGACAGAGAGGAAGAGGCACAGAAAAACCTTGTCGCGCTGCGACACCTACCAATCGACCACCAATACATGAAGGAGGAAGTCGACATGATCCGGGCTCGGTTGGCCGAAGAAGTTTCCGTCGCGGCAACGTACGGTGGCGGTTTCTACGCCTACATCCGAGGGTCCTTGCATGAACTATCACGTAAGGGCATGTGGAACCGTTTGCTCCTCGTGTTCTGCGCGTTCGCTCTGCAGAACATGTCCGGTGCTGCTGGTGAGTATCTTTTTACACTAGTATTGTGAAGTCGGGCTAATTCAATAACTTCCCAATGTAAAAGCCATTAACTACTACTCACCTATGCTTTTCGGCTCTATTGGTATCACCGATGTGGCCTTGTACACCGGCATCTATGGTCTTGTGAAGGCCGTTGCGTCCATCATTTTCTATGGTGCACTTATCGATATTTGGGGCCGTCGCAGACCTACCATCATTTCTTCCTTGGCCTGCTGCCTTTGCCTATGGTTCGTTGGCGCTTATGTCAAGGTCGCGAACCCGGCGCCAGTAATCGCAGCTGGGGGAAAGCTTTCCGCCTCAACCGAGGCGGGAGGCCGGGCTGCAACTGCGGCTATAATGATCTATTCTGTTTTGTAAGCCGAGCCCTCACAATCATGATATGATGATTAGGGGGGTTACTGACTTTTCACAGCTGGTCATTCGGTCTCAACGGCATTCCTTGGATCGTCTCAGCCGAAATCTTCCCAGGCGCCCTTCGCAACCTAACCGGAACGTTCGCAGCTTTTACACAATGGCTGATCCAGTTCATCATTACGAAGGCCCTGCCATACATTTTCAGCAGTCTCGACTACGGTGTTTGGTTTTTCTTTGCCTGCTGGATGCTAACGGCTACCGTCTGGGCCTATTTCTTCTTGCCGGAGACGAAAGGTGTCACAATCGACCAAATGGACCTTCTCTTGTGCGTCTTTTTCTGGCATGACCCTCTTCTAATTATGATTTAGCGGTACTAATTTTCTTATTGTAGCGGTTACGAAGGCGATCGCCGAGCACATAACTCTCCTCCAAAGACGGATGACGCAAAGAGCATGGAGCACGACGTTCATGAATTGGACCATACAACCCAGACTTGATAGTAAAGTATGACAGAACTAGCAACTCGATTCACTTGTTGTCACGTGAAGAGTTACAATGACGGCCTTGTGGTGATGTCTTGCTTCGTTGCTTGAAAGCCTGATATTTTCGTAAACTCATTCTAACCCCAAACATGCTGTTATGCTTCATAGAATGTTGAGCTCTGGGCGTCATAGCCAGTTTTTCTAACATAGTACGGACTTGTACGATATCACTGGCGTTCCCTTTCGATTATCACATCAGTATTCTTAACCACTGTCTGTTGGGCACTTTGATGATAGTATTTTAGAAGCTGCGCTCGCTTTGAGTGGCACTAAGAATTCTACGGCCGAGATGGTTACAGGACTTACTTATGCCTACCTAATGCATGAAGGCTGTGTGCTATATCATAATTTACGAAAGTTTCTGAGAAAAAGCATTTTGCGATTATTATTCACTCGGTTTCCTTTGTACGCCAGAAATTGAACAAAGTCCCACCTTGACGTACGTATGTGACTTTGTAGAAGACAGAGAGCACGATTCGGCATGTACTTGCTGTTTTCTCTGTTATCAATTCTGGAACATAACGGATGATATACGCAGCCCGCTAAATCTCGTGGCGTAAACGTAAAGACAGGGAAGTGTGGGAGAGGCGTGCATGTCCTTAAATCCAGCACTCTCTGGGAAGAAATTCTGCGATACCATCTTCTAGATCCATCTATAGTAGTTACTAGAGCAGATCCTGCGGTGTTCAGTCAAGTTTTATTAGATTTCGGCCCAGTATATTGAGGGCAATGTCAAGGAAGACAATGGCTGTTAGTTCTCGTATGATTCAAGGGGTGGAATCTAAATCGTGAGAAGAAATGGGAGTCACACGCACATCTTCGGTGTAGACTTATCAACCAGTACATCAACATAGAATAGGCTTGAAGGGTAAGGCTCAGACCTAGATCGAGGAAACCAACTCCAGTCGAACCGTTTTTGCACGTGAACATTAGGGGTTTGCCTCCAAGGTGTCAAAGGCTTTCATTGCCTTCTCTATCCGGGTCTGGCATATCTCCAGTGTTGGTCCTATGCAAGGGTTATATCATGCTTGTGTTGATTTCTCATCCGATAGAACGCATCCAAATGGCCCTTTGCAGGAAGATTTGTACATTAGCTTGCTGCACTCCTCCAAGCATAGGTGTTGGGATATCGGCTTCGGGAAGTGTAAGAGTTACCAGTACACCAACGTATTCGCACCTTGTGACAACAGTAATATTCGCTTGTTTGTTTCCCAGAACCATTGGCAAAAAAGTAGTCTAGACTTGTTCCGTTAGGCACTGGCCACGACTTTGGCGGCAGCCGGGAGCATATGCCCCGCCGCCCCGTCGACCGGTCCCGTCACCGAGCGTGGGGGCCACATGGCAATGTCAGCCACCACGTGTCAAGTATGATTAGCCTAGACACATTCCGGAGCATGTTGCTTAGGGCATCTTCGGAGTGATAGGTTTGCGCTTGGCAGCGTCTTGGAGGCAGTTCTGTCTGCCTTGGCCTCACAACCTGCTCGTCCGGGTAATGGTCTTACTTTGAGGCTATGTGCTATGACTTGGCTGCATTGAAGGAATTGTGTCCTGACCTAACAGCTAGGTCACTGGGATCCCGACGCTGAATGAAATTCAGCCCATCGCGTCCTCTACGACAGATGCGCCGCTGTGTACACCTGAGTCTCAACTCGAGGTGCAACCTACAATGGCACGCGGTCAAAATGGCACGGTAGGTCTTAAGTAGAACGCCCTTGAACAAGAGCATGGCATGGTCAAAAGTGCCTGATCGGACCAGAGATGGCTGATTTCGAGGCCACCACCCAGACGGAAAAACCAAGAGCATAGAATAGCTACCCGAAACGGGAACGCCACCAAAATCGACCCGCAGGGCATCATGTCTTGGCGCCATCGCGCCGTTGCGCATCGTGCTCGAATTCCGGCTCCGGATTGGCTGCCGCTTTTTCGACGTCGCCAAGCGATTCGTCCACATCAGCTGTGCAGTGCAGCTCTCTGCCAATTTCTCGCATCACTGCTTCCACGAATTCGATACCGAGCCCTGTTGCCGCTGCTGCTGACTGCTTCGCCCGGGAAACTAAGCAAGCCGCCTCCAGCACCTGCGGGAGGGGCGGGCCTGAACTGACATTCTTTGCGGCTATCCCATCCCCGTTGCATCCGCGGGGCCCGCCCCCTCGGCCCACCATCGACATCAAGGGCTGGCTAAGAATCCCATCCGCCCTTTCATCGACGTCGTGCCCACCCCGTGCTCGAACATCAATGCAATCAGGCTGGCTCCCATCCACTCACACGATACCGTGCCCAGGACCTACCAACCTGGACGCCCGGGGCAACTTGACTTGTCCTCTCTCACCGAGCCATCCTTTAGCAGTTCCTGATACAACCCCCCAGATCCTTGAGGCAATGCGTAGGGATCACCTTCTTCAGGACCAGCCCTAATTTGATCCCGGCTTACGGCAACTGGCGCAGCAGTATGGTTGGATCCTATTATAACTGATCCCCAACCCCGGAGCCTCCTCACATGGCTACTGCATCCACAGCTGTCCCATGCTTCCGTGAATCGTGTCCTGGCTTCCAACTCTTCGGATCGCCAATCACTATATCGCTCTTACGTGACTCAGATACCCTCATCGCCCACAGCATGAGGGCGAATTAATCCGAGCACCATGTCCGTGGGACTGGTCTCCGTCACCGAAGATCCCGGACCCGACGACGACAACCCTACCGAAAACCAAACCACCGTGCCCCGTCACCCCTCCGTTCCCAGCACCGAGCCGGTCGAGCCATAATGGCGGCTGTGCTACACCAATATGACTACATCTTCGCCATCACCACCATCTTCTCCTTCCTCGATGCCTGGAACATTGGTAGGTGCCCCGGTCACCCCCCCTCCCGCCTCTCCGTCAGAGGGTGCCTTTGCCAGAGGTTGCGACTAACAGACTACGCCCCAGGCGCCAACGATGTCGCAAACTCTTTCGCGACGTCCGTCTCCTCCCGCTCCCTCACAATGAAGCAGGCCATGGCCATTGCCGCCATAGCCGAGTTCTCCGGCTCCGTCTCAGTCGGCTCCCGCGTCACCGACACCCTGCGCAACAAAATCATCGACCCGCACCTTTACGACGCGCAGCCGAGCGTCCTGCTGCTGGTCATGATGTGCGCCATCTTTGGCTCCTCCGTGTTCCTCAGCATCGCCACCCGCAACGGCCTGCCCGTCAGCACGACACACTCCATCATCGGCGGGCTGGTCGGCGCCGCGACGGCCTCGGTGGGGATCCGGAAGGTGAGCTGGGGCTGGGACGGCGTGTCGCAGGTCTTTGCAGCGTGGGTCGTCGCGCCGGGGTTGTCTGGCGTCCTGGGGGCGGTGTTGTTCCTGGGGACCAAAAAATTCGTGCTGACCAAGACGAACGCGGTGAGGAATGCGTTTTATACCATTCCGTTTTACACCTTTCTCACCTTTGGCGCTTTGACGAGTGAGCCCCGTCCACCCCCCCTCCTACAGTACTCTGTGACTCCGGCTGACTGTATGCAGTGCTCGTGGCGTGGAAAGGTGTTCAGCTCCAAGTCGAACCCACCACCACGCAAGTCCTCATCGCCGTCTTCTCCGTCGCCATGGGCGCCACGTTACTCCAGGCCTTTTTCCTCCTGCCGTACCTCTGGAGGAAGATCGTCAACGAGGACTGGCAGCTGGAGTGGACTATGATGTGGAGGGGCCCCTGGCTGCTCAACCGGCCGCCGCCGCCTCCGCCCCCAGAGGGGGTCCAAAGGGTGAACATCAAGGACTACTACCGCGGCCACCTGACCGCCGACGAGCTCGCCTACGTTCGCGCTTCTGAGGTCCTCCTCGAATCGATCCAGAGCAGCCACACGCCCTCGGACCTCTTCAAAGACGACACCCCCATCGTCGCACCGCCGGCCCTGTCTTTCCCGGAAACTCCGGTGACGTCGACAATCTGCGACTCCCGCCGCACCTCCGAGGACCTCATCCCACCCCGCCCCGCGGGACCCTGGACCAGCCTTCCCGTCCTAGGCTGGCGCATCAACCGCGTCCTGCTCCGCGGCCTCGAGCAGGATGTCATTACCCTCCAGAGGCGCAACGCCGTGCTGTCCTGGGACATTGCCGACATGCACGCCCGCGCGCCGCACTACGACAACCGCGCCGAGTACATGTACAGCTCGCTGCAGATCCTCACGGCGTCGGCGGCGAGCTTCATCCACGGCGCAAACGACGTGTCCAACAGCATCGGCCCGTTCGCGACCGCCTACGACATCTGGCGCACGGGCAAGGTTGAGACGTACGTCGGCGTGCCCATCTGGATCCTGTGCTTCGGCGGCGGGGCCATCGTGTTGGGACTACTGACGTACGGATACCACGTCATGCGGAACCTGGGGAACAGGCTGACGCTAATCAGCCCGTCGCGGGGATTCTGTATGGAGCTCGCGAGCGCAATCACAGTCATGATGGCCACCAAGCTGGCGCTACCGGTGTCGACGACGCAGTGCATCGCTGGTGCGACGGTGGGTGTTGGGCTGGCGAACGGAGACTGGAGGTGCATCAACCCGAGGCTTGTGGCGTGGATTTATTTCGGGTGGTTCATCACCGTCCCGGTGACGGGACTGCTGTCCGGGTCTCTAATGGCTCTCATACTCAATGCTCCCCATTGGGAGAACAACGGCGCATGAGCAATCGCGCGGGACTTGCGTATATGACGACCAAACTGACGTCGGCCGGCACGGTAGAAATGACACGATTGGATATGTAGAGATACCCATTTGGATTTGGTTTGGATTCTTTAGCGTGGGAGTTGGAGGCACTGAACATCGTTTCAAGGTAATAATAAGAAAAGAGAACCACAAGAGCCCATTGTCACATCTGTGGCTGGCTTGTTCGGTCATCATGCTCATTACGTTCAGTGCAAGGCAAAGACTCGCATGTCCAAAACCTTGGGCGGATCTTTCAGAGGCCAGCCCGTGTAGTCGTCGACGTAGCCCTCCCCGACGACATCAAAGTGCGAGATCAATACGTCGCCTTGCTCAGGCACCCTCCAAAACTCTTCACCGTTCTGGTCTGCTACAGAGATCACCCCGTGTTCAGGCTGCCGCAGTGCCCGCAACAGAGCGCGCTCAACTTCTTCCTGCACCAGCCCACCCACTTGACGCAAGACGACGGCAGTCTCGCTGCCCGCCAAATACACAATGTGGTCGCCCGGCATGGCGGACCGGGGCGCGACGCCGAATTTCCCGCTTCGAGTGAAGAAGAGACATCTGTTGTCAAGCTGAGAATGGCTCCTTGCCCCCTCGAAATGCCCGTACAAAAGTCTGATGAGCCCCCTGGTGCCTGAGCCCACGAACTCGCGTTGTTTCTTTGCTTGGGTCGATGTCCACCTGGCAAATGATCTGGCGAAATCAACTTGCTCAAGCGTCGTCTCGCGGGACTTCTCTCCGCGGTCTCCAAAGCATCGTGCCCATGTACTACCAATGATGCTACAGAGTGCCTCGTGCTTCGCTTCGCTTCCTCTGAGCGGGACATGCCGGTAAGAACCAAACTTGTCCCCGGACGCGTAGGCATTTCGGTATATGCTGAAAAGTTCCGTTTTGGCTTGCTGATACTCCACGGTGAGGTACAAAGACTGGTTTTTGGGAGGCATGCCACGTAGGCTTTCAATCGTGTCCACTTCGTATATGGCCTAGCACCAGCGGAAGGTTACCGTACGTAAAGGCATGGTGTATGCCTTTCAGTTTCATCTGACTCAAGTGGTTGTCCTTGTACATGGGAACCGTATAGGAAGCACCGCGAGTCCAGTCTGGTGCCCACGAGGGGGCCTGTCCACTGCCAGATGTCTGTTTTCTTTCAACGGTCCAACGAGATGGGTAGACTTGATGTCAGTAAATGACATCACTTTCTCGACGCCGAATTGGTCAAACATGTAGCGAGCAACTTTGCTAAACGTCTCCGCTAATGATATTGAATAGTCAACTTTGAGGTATCTATTGACGACGGCGAGGTCACTGATGATGCCAAAGTTGGCGTAGACAAAGTCGCGCGGATCCGTAGCTCCGAGGCCCCGGCGGGCTTGGATGGCGAGATGAAGCGGGAGGCGAGCATTGTTGGCCCGGCTGGAGTTCATGTCCGCCAAAACGCGCAGCGCCTCATCGCCGTCATGAGGACTGCGCGAGTTGCCCGCTGCATTGCCGAGAAGGTGACGACAGAAGTCGTTCCAGCGAATTCGTCTGTTGCCACATTGCACCCAAGGGTCTTTCGAAAGAACGAGTTCCTGGAGCACCCAAACGCGCTTGAACCACGGCTTGGCAAGAAGGCCCCGCCTGGTTTCGGCGGCGATTCCACCAGGACCGCCTTCGGAGGCGTCGGAAGTCGATTCACGGGGAAAAGCAGAAACACCAGACAGTTCGGGGGTGAGATTGCCAAGGTGGATAACGGTGCTGTGCGCGGTCGAGTAGATGCGCCCCATCAAGCTCACCTGCGCGTTGCGCTCCGCAACATTCAACTGGTCAATGCAAAAAGCGTCGGCCCATACCCTGCGGACGCGCGTGGCGTCGCGCAAGTCCCGTAGAGCGTCATCAAGGGAAGTGGTGATGGCAAATAGATTGCCATTATGGCCGTCAAGGCAGATGCGACATAGCTTTTCGGCACTCCCCCATACGTAAGACAGGGCTGTGTAGGGGTCGATCAGATCGTAGTCACAGGCGGCGAGGGTGGTGTTGAGTAGGGATCCCCTGAGCTCAGCGGCGCGAGAGGCGGAGGGTTCAAGGAGGAGCAGCCTGAATGCGTCCGGGGATGTTAGCGGCTCGTATCTGTGCTGAGACTGATACGCGGACATGACGGACTGGAGCGAGTCGGGGACCCGGGGTCCTCTGGGCACCCCGTCGATGTCGGTCCGATGCGGCTCGCGGTCAACTGTCCGGATCCGAGTGATTAGAGGTTCTGGACTGGGCTTTTTGCTTTGTGGGAAGGGGGATGGATGACGGATGCTATTTTGGCAAACATCTGTTGTAATGCAATGCGAGATCAAAGTTTGCCAATGTGACCGCGTAGTGCCGGTTCCGACGGATGGTTGTCCTTGTCTATGTCCAAGATGCGAGCGAAATTTTGAGGCAAAACAAAACAAACTTGGTGTCTGTCTGGTCTGAATCGGGATCTGACTTGAACCTTTCGTCCAATGCCGCCGCGACCGGATGGCAAGAGTCTGACTCCACGTGACTCGGACGACGGCTGACGTTTCTAAGCCGAGTCAGCCATTGAGTTTCATGGCATCCTTCCTTCCCGTCTCTGGGAAAAATTTTCACAGCTCTGTGGTGGGCAGATGAATCGACTCGGGTCTTGGAAGCATTTGGGACTAATTCGGGAGCATTTTGAGGTTTGCGATTCGCGTTGCCAAGGGCAGACGCTTCGACCGTGTCGTGACGTTATATGTGTGTGGGAGGGAAAATTCAACGGCCAGCAACAGTGGCGAACGAAACAAGATGAAACCTTAGTCAGCAGGTCGAGAGTCAGGACGGCGTTCAAGGCGACAGGACAGAGTCGGCAGGTCGGAAGCGAAAATGGTCAGGGGATAATCCGAGGGAGAGCCAGGGGAAAGCGAGTTTATCCGATTGGCCCAAAGAGAAAGCTCGGGGCAATGGCCGGGAGCCTATCAAAACGGTACCGACTGGGGCGCCAGGGTCCCTGATCGCCATCTGCTCGGTGTTGAATCTCAATCGAACGGGTCCAGACCCAGCAAACGCGTTTAGCGTCGTATCGCGCATGCGAACCGTGGATGCTAAACCCCCCGGGGGGTAAAGCGCAGCTGCCACCAGCTGAACTTGGCCGTCTCCTCACGGCGCCCCTCCCCCCACTTGAGCCGAATTGGATATGATGCAGTAGGAATAGGTTCGACAGCGATGAGGAGGCCTGGTGAGGAAAGCTGTGATGAGACATGCCAACCTGTGAGGGGGCTGATGGGTGGGTATGACCTAAGAGCTGCCAGGAAAAGCAGCCATGCCCCTTTCTGCTAGTCTCCGCCATTGCGTATAGGCACCCTCCTCGACAGACATCACGCGTATCGCATTCGTGCATCACCATCCCAGTTTGCACCAGCAGCATCTGCAAGCCGCCCATTTGGATCGTCTTTGGATGTTCCTGCAAGAGTCCACATTTCGTTTGATGGTCATCCAAGTTGCCTTTGGGGGTCGAAGGACTGGGCAATCAACAATGCGAATGACGCTGTGCCCCCTTTAATTCCTCACAGTCTTGTCGTGCACAGAGCACTGTGAGGCGCAGCTAGATGAGAGAGAGATCGCCATTTCGAACCACTTTTCCCAGACTCCTCCTATTCTTGGGGGACTGCGCTTTGGAGACACAGCGACGGAGTAGCAGGTTAGACCGTGTGTCCAGTCCCCGATTCACCGTTGGGTTGGCCTCCTCCAGCCCAGCCCAGCCCGCGGGCTCTTCCGCCCAGTCGTTGTGGCGTCCGTCTCCTTTGCCGTCATTTTCCCATCATTTGCCCGTGGATTGCCTCCAGTATGGCCCCTCAATTGCAACCATGTCACCGTGCCACTAACGGTCTCGAACATGGATACGGGATATTACGTACGCGGCCTTGATACGGGTACCTACATCTGGGTGACCATAGGGGGCGAGTGGTACGCGAGGTACGTACCTTTGGACTTTTGGAGAGCGCCCCCCAGTCCTTAACCGCGCCTGTTAAGTGGGGTTCGAGAGCGAGAGAGACAGCTGCTGGGATAACAAGCATGGAAGCTGTTCCAACCTATTCTTCTCTTGCATTTCTTGCTGCAGCAGGGCGTCACCGGCTGGAACCTGGGTCGGAATGCCGATTCAGCAGACTTCGGCTAAGGCTGAGAGTAAGCCGAAAGTTCTGCGAAGTTGGAAGCCTTCTGGAAAGGAGAAGGCTGCTGCGGAGGAACGTGCCGGAGAACGGGAAAGGGACTGCTACTGGAAACAACGAAAGATTGGACGCCAATGTTTGGAGTGTGTGGTGTGGTGCGAGTGTGGGTGTTGCTCGTCTTGATTTGTCTCGTAGTAAGACTGCCAGAAAGTTAATCCGGGATGAGCAAAGTCACCCAACTTTACCGCGCAACTGCGTAACCGCCTTGCCCTGCCGACTGAGACGACAAACACTAGGTTAGCGAACCATTACACACAGCACGTTACAAGGAGCGAAAGAGTCGGCTTTTTCTTGTTCAATTCCCTTCCCCCCCCTCTCCAACGGAAACGATCCATGGCAATTGGCCTTGGCAGCCACACACTGTTTCTCTTGACATGTCCGCGCCCATCTCGCGTATCCCTCCCATGGTCCATCTACACAGTGACTGCTCGCCCGCCCACCCAGCCTAGATGCTTTTCCGCCTGGGAGGAGATATTGTGGGGTCGTTGCGAGGCGCAGTCGGTGACGCCAAGAATGCCCGTTCCGTTGGACCAAAGGTGTAGACAAGGCACAAGACGGACAAGCACTTTTGAGGTGTCCTTGTTCGGTTTCCCACATTATCTGACCAACAAACGTCGTCAAGCTTCCCATCTACCACGCACGTCCACGTTTTCTAATGGAAACCGTCGTCGCCCCGTCGCCCGCCTTTCCGCCCTTTGACAGACGCCCCCCCTCAACCCCTAAGCGGGCCCCCAGCACCATTTGCACGTCCAGCCTCGGGCTAATTTCGTCTGGTGCTCCAACAGCTCGGCTCGCTAAATGAGCTACCAGCGCCGCGTTGGTGCATCCTCGGAGGGGGAGGTAGGGGACCAAGGATCCGCGTACCGTAGCCGACGAAAACGTCCTAGCCTCTTTTTTCATGTGCCAGAGTCTGGAGAGTCGGGTAGCCCGTTGGCCTCGTCGTCAAACCACGGCACGCGCGAAGGACGGTAGCGCACAGTAGGTGGTTACCTAGGCCAAGGACGACATGTGAGTCGATGGGAAACTCCGTCGACAGCCAACGGCCAGCCGCGACGACAACCAACAGCGATTCTGCAATCCAACACAGGCACCAACGGGCCAAGACTCCAATCAGGTTTGGACGCCATGTCTTGAGTGTGTTCTACAGAAGTAGGCTTGGCTTGGCTTGGATTGGATCCCAGAACATGCTCCTCCGTCCGTGGCGTGGCGTGGCCCAGGTCCCCGCCCCTCCAGCCAGCGAGCTTAAGCCCATTTCCAGAAACATTCTCCCTTTCCCGCCAGACCTGGCTGATACCAGACGGGGCTGGTCCTGACTTGGATTGGCTTTTTCCCGACATGAGTTGACTCGACCCTGCAGGAGATTCGGTCGTTCGATAGTCGGTGATGGGCGTTCCCGGGCTGCACATCCACGACCACCACGACCACCACGACCAAGAGTCGCTTGCCATATCCAGTGCACCGCTGAAAATTGAGTTTCAAGGGTCCTGGGTCCGCGTCCCACCTGTTCTCCAGTCTTTTCGTCGCTCCAGACGCGTGTCGTGACTCTTGCCAACTTTTGGGAAGGCAACACCTGGGCAGGACCCTCTTTCCTGGCACCGCGGACACCCGAGGAAAAGCTTGGAGAATGGGGCAGGAACGACGGCGACGCACCCGCGCACACAGCTTCGGACCTGCTCAATCAATCAAATTGCTCAACTAATTAACCAAGAGGGCAAGCAACTAGTCAGATCCCTCCCGTCCTCCCTCTCCATTCGTCCGTACCAAGTCAGGGAAAGGAAGGAGGGGAGGAAGCAGGCGGGGATATCAAAGCAAGATACCAAAAAAATAAAATAAAATAAAAAATCAATCCAAAATAAAAAAAGCCCCTGGTCGCGGTATCCAGATACGCGCAACGCACCCGCGCATGAATCGAGGACCCCAAAATTCATGGTTTCAGTCTTTCAGGGTCCTGTCAAGGTCCCAAAATCCCGCCCGGTGCAATCAGATAAGCTCCAGCACCGGCTTTTTTTTGGCCGTTTCCTTTCTCTCTCTCGCTACCCGTCCGTCAGTGCTGTAACTTGTCGCACTCCCGTAGCTCATCCCTCCGTCCCACGCCCATTCACCCATCCCACCATTCCACCCGAATGCGCCGAGCCACCACTCCATGTCACGGTTTGGTTGGACGGGACTTCGCTCCGAAGCGAAGCTACCTTAGCTTGCCTCTGCAAAACCTCCTTTCCTCCTCTCTGCCTCATTCTCCAAAGGGGCGAAACAGCATAGGGAAACGCAATACCTACCTAGCACGAGCAGCAACGCAACAAAAACTGCGCCCCCGGGGCTAGCGAACAGCGCCGACGGCCAAATGACTGCATCGGACCAGGGGAAACAAGATTGGCACACCCAAGGGAGGGGGGTCCTCTCTTGTCCTCTGCCCCATCCACACACCCATGCACGCACACACTCACACGCGCTGCCCGGGTTCTTCGTCTTAGCTTCCACATCCTTTCTGGCCTTCCTGGCAAGCATTGTCAGTCCTTTTGGCTTGGCGGAGTGGGAGTAGCAAGGAGATTGAGAAAGAGAGAGAGATTTGCCCATTTGGCCTATGCTTTTCCCCCTTCCCACTTGCGCCCCCCAGTCCATCCACTCCACCCGCATCCACACCCACATCCACGCACACTCTCTCTCCATTCTCTGTCGTCTGTCTCTCTCCTCCTCTCACACTGTTTCGACCTGCCCATCTCGAAGACAAGCTGTCCTTGTTTGACCTGCCTTCGCCATGTCCTGTTCTGTCCCGCCCTGCCTGTGCCGTGTGCCCGGGGGCGTGGGCGGATGGAAAAGCATGGTCCACAAATATTTCGTTCTTCACCTTTCCTCCAGTCACCGTCCCGGTATCCTCCTCTTCCTCGTATGGGGACGCGGATGAGCCACGGGGTACCGTTCTGTCCTGGGATCTTGCTCTCGTCGTCCCTCTCTCGCTGGGCATCCCGACTCGCCTGCCCTGCCCTTTATTGTGCCTCGCCCCCGTTCCGCTCCCCGGGTCATGGTCGTCTGTTCTCTTTTGAAAATGGCACGACGGTCGACTGCTTCTTCGCTTCTGCCGTAAACATCTCTCGCTCCCTCTCTCGTTTTTTCCTCCTCGCCATCCCGAAGCTCGCCAACAGGGATTCCTCGAGCTTTCCCCGTCGCTTCGGATCCGTCCATTCAGCCTTGGCCATCCAGCAGAAGCTCCCAGAGGCTGTCGACACGTAAAATAGCGCAGTGCCCATCCATCCCCCGGGTCTACTTTCCTCGGCGCATCACCATTCTCTGCCTCATCCAATACTCTTCCTTGTTGGACCGCTGCTGTTTTTCGTTGTTGTTGTTGTTCTTGTTCGACCTGTTCGACCTGCTGCCACGCGATTGACCCTTCGATTTGACTTGGACTGCGTCTTTGGTGTTCGGTTGTCCTCAGACCGCACCTTCCTTCTCCATCCAGGTTGGGTGCTCTCCGCTGGTTGAGTCCTCCAACGAACCAACACCACCACACCGTCGATACTCCCCTTTCCCTCTCGACGACATTATTTGGCCAAACATCTCGCCTCCCAGAAACGAACATTGATCAGCCGCAACAATGGATCGCGACACCAGGATCATCACTCCCCTCGAGGTGGAGGGCATGATTGCCGACGGACGCACCGTCATTATCCTCGACGAGATGGTGTTGCGCCTCGACGGCTGGCTCGACAAGCACCCTGGCGGCAAGTTGGCCATCATGCACATGATTGGAAGGGATGCGACCGACGAAATCAAAGTGTAAGAGAAGCTTCGACTTACCCGTCCGTGATCAATTAACCTTTCGCGACCCTTTTGCCTCCCTTCACGGGCCCCCTTGTTGGACCCCTATGATTTCGGTCTCCATTCTTTTTCGGGCTCGGAAAAAAATCCGCAGCGGGTATCGGGATGGAATGCGAGACCGAGCGGGAGGAGACAGCTGAGCGACCCAAAGGGAGGCAAAAAAAAATAAGTAAATCAGAAGTCTGGTTAAGCTTATTTCCCCAAATGCCCAAATGGACGGAAGAAGGGGAGATGGCCAATAAATATTTCGGATTCGCTGGGCATTCCGCCTCCGTTAAGTGGAATTAGTGTGCTGACATATCGCCCTTGTTAGTTACCATTCGTCTGCTACCCTCAACACCATGAAGGCCTTTCGGATCGGCCGGAAACCTGCGGGTCCCTGGGTCAACATGACACCACCAATTAGGGGCGGCGTCTACACCAGGCAAGATACGACGCCTGCATCTGCATCTGCATCTGCGCTTGCATCGGGATCTGCTGCCCCAGATGTCACGGACGCTGCCGTCGACTGCCCCTCGTCTGATCTCGATGAGGACGACTCCGCCGACGACGCCGTTTCCGAAGTCTCCGCCAGGAGCTCCCGCACGTCCCTGACTTCCGAGTGCAGCAGCGCCGATGTCGAGAAGACCAAGCCTGAGCCGCAGACCGAGACGGGCATTCGCAGACGTGTCGCTGCGCCCGCCGACTCGGCCGATGATGCCCTCCTCTCTGGCCGGAGTCGCATGAGCCCTGAGCAGTACACCGAGTGGGCTATCCAGCAGAATGTCAACAAGGATCTCGATGAGTACCCTTCGCTTGACCCTGCTGTCCAGCTCGACATCCAGATGAAGTACCGTCTGCTCCACGAACGCGTCAAGGCCGCCGGACTCTACGAGTGCCCCTACTTGGATTACGGCAAGGAGATGTGCCGCTACTCGACCCTGTTCGCCGGGTTCCTCGTCGCGCTGCACTATGAGTGGTACATGACCTCGGCTTGCTTCTTGGGCCTCTTCTGGCATCAGATTATGTTCTCGGCCCACGATGCAGGCCACGGTGCCATCACCCACAACTTCACCTTCGACACCCTCATTGCCCTCTTCATCGCCGACTTCTGCTGCGGCCTGTCCATGGGATGGTGGAAGAGCAGTCACAACGTCCACCACCTCATTACCAACATGCCTGTAAGCTGAAACCCACCGTTGCTGCCAGTCGAGCGAACCTTGACTAACATGTCTCAGGAACACGACCCCGACATTCAGAACGTCCCGCTCTTCGCGACCTGCCCGTCGTTCTTCAAGTCCATCAAGTCGACCTACTACGACGGCTTCGTCTTCTACTGGGACGCCGCCGCCGACGTCCTGGCCAAGTACCAGGCGTACACCTACTACCCCGTCATGGGCATTGCCCGCTTCAACTTGTACCTCCTCTCCTGGCTGCACGTCCTGTCGCGCAGGTCTTCCCAGCTTGGTAGCTCCAAGGCGTGGTGGATCCGCCCGACCGAGATCGCCTTCATGGCCTGCTTCTGGTACATCTTCGGCTACCGCCTGATCCTGTGCACCCTGCCCACGTGGCCCATCCGCGTCGCCTTCGTTCTCGTTTCGCACATCATCACCATGCCTCTGCACGTCCAGATCACCCTGTCCCACTGGGGCATGTCGACCTCGGACCTTGGCGAGTCCGAGTCCTTCGCCCAGCGCCAGCTCCGCACCACCATGGACGTCGACTGCCCCGCCTGGCTCGACTTCATCCACGGCGGCCTCCAGTTCCAGGCCGTCCACCACCTCTTCCCGCGCCTCCCCCGCCACAACCTCCGCAAGGCGCAGGTGTTTGTCAAGGACTTCTGCAGAGACACCGAAATCCCTTACTCCATCCTGGGATTTGTCAACGGAAACAAGAAGGTCATTGGCAGGCTCGAGGAGGTTAGCGACCAGCTCCGCACGCTGCTCGGCTGCCAGAAGTATATGGCCGAGACGGGCGAGAGCGCTTTGCACTAAAGACGGCATGAATGCATTGGTTCGGCGTTGGGATTTCATAGAGTAGACAAAAAGTCGATTTTTCTTCTTTACCTTTAAAACCTAGAGCTTTCTCGCGTGATCTCGGTGACTGTTATGTGTAAACGTCATGTGTAAATGTCAGGTATCGAAACAGCCAATCCGACGACTGATGATTCCCTGAACGTTGAGTGGTAAAATAATGTGTTGTGTGGTATCCTAGACGAGTCATCTCAGCATGCCTGTCGAGTTCCACTTGAAAGCCTCTAGAGCTTACATCCCAGCAACCCAGCTCCCCTGCCTACCATCTCCGAACCTGCAGATGCGTTGCCGGGAAGGGGTTAGCCGCCCTGTAAGCCGCCGACGTAGGTCCCGGCCGAAGTCAGCGCAAGCTCGAGCCGGCCTTACCCGGGCCCGTCAAGGAGGGCACACCCCGGCCGATAGAGAACACAGACTTCCAGGCTAATGCATGGCGTGGCGGGCCCGCGGCGACGGGAGATGGGGGAGGGAAGACCTGCGGAGATCCGCCTGAACCCCAGCCATATCCCGCGGAGCGGCCTCGGACTCTGATCAAGGGGGGCTGCTGTTTGGAGCTGGGTCATCCGGTGCGTGCTGTGGCTGGTGGGTTTCTGGTGCTTATCGGCCGGGGAGTGCTGACTGCTCTTCTTCGGTGCAGTAGCTTGGAACTTCGGGATTAAATGGTCCTGAGTAAGCCTTACTGCGGCGTTGGTGCTGCCGAAGTCGAATGTTCGCAGCCGCTCCGTTGGGTTTGCTGTCGTATCTGTCGTTGTTCTGCTGTTGCTATTGGGCTTCGTCTTCTTTCCGTTCGTCTGTGATACGTTGCAAAACCTGGGGGATGCATGCATGCGGTGAAGGTATTGTTTGGCGATGCTGACAACGTTTTTGACAACTTCAACTCAACGGCAGGTTGCCGCTCTGACATTCGGCTGAAGGTTTGTTGGCTCAACTTCTTTTTGGCAGCAGAGCGCAAACGTGTCTATTTGATATCTTGATCATCCTGCGGCAGATATGTCGCTGATGTTATGTGTTGTGTTTTCTGGCTTTTGTCATCTTGTTCTCATGCCTCCGCCCTTGCCACCTCCGTCACAAGTCCAATCTTCCAAACATCTCAAGCTAGAAGTAACGCACCAATTGCAATCTGGATGATTTGTTGTTTGTTTTTCTGTCGTCCTGCAGGTTCAAATTTCAAACTTCGGCCACACTGAAAAGACCGAGGAGGTATAAAACCTACCCAAGAACGACAAACATTGAGGAGATTCTTTGAGTAGCAAGAAGAGTTTAAGGAGCATGTTGCTGGGCCCGACCCGTGCCTGTCTTCCTCTTGAAACTTGCCCTCGCCAATCTGAAGAAGTGGCTTTACGTGTCGGGAAGCGTTACCAAGACTCAAGTTCGCCCACTATTATCTAGCAGCATCATCGCAAGCCTAGAGCATTTGGCTCAAGTTGGGACCGACCATATTTCATGGCTCCGGAAGCTCTTCCCAATCTCTCATGTCGTGGGCGAGAAATCTGACCGCTTTTTGAACTTCCCGCTACAGATACGGCTGCTTATACTGGAACGGGCCATGCGTGCTCTATTCCCTTATTTTAAAGCCGTCGCTCTTCGAGACACCTATAGCTGGGAAAGTGAACTGAGCAATTAAACTAGTCAACGAACCGATAGTTAAATAGTCGCTGACCCCTAGATTCCTCCGTCATCCCACTTGATTGATGCCAGACTCTGTAAAGGCTACAAGAAGTTAGGGGTGGCTGTGAGAGTGCACGTCGCAGGAACCTTGCGGTGGAAGAAAAGATCGAGACTACTGTGCTCATATACCTCTGGAGGAACAAACTATAAGGATTGGGCATTCTCCATCTACCTCCACAACGTCTTCTCCCGCTACCAAGCCCGCGAAGGTGAACAGCGAACTGCGCTGAACAGGATCGAGTTCTTCTTCCCGCCCACTACAGCCGGAACCATGAGTCTCCACCGACGTCTGTACGTCTCGAGGTCAACGAGCCGTGAGTGTTCGACCCAGAAATAGAACTTGGAGAACCTCGCCAGGTAGAACAACACGCTAGGATACATCGTGAGCGTCCTCAACTAGATGATACGGATGCACGCGATGGAGATTCACCCCATCGACTGCAACGCTCGTCTATAGCCTGAGGCAGACTTGGAAGAAGATCTACGCAGCAGAGTAGGAACATGATTTCCTTGAGCCTGTGGATGATGGTTGGACTTCCGCTGATCCGCGGATCGGCGTGCATGGCCTTCTCGAGCTTGTTAAAGGCTAGGCTAGTATGACTGGTTGGCCGTTGCGAACCTGAATGGTTGCACATGCGAGGAATGCGATTCGCCAGTTACTTGGGGTGATCATCTGAATGGTTGTAGTCGAGGGGTTTAGTGCAAAGACAGCTCAAGGCTGGTTCTGACAATGTTGTTGATGCAAAGTTCATTGTGCAGAGAAGTAGCACCCTTGCTGTCGAATAATCGGTTTGCAACTTTGCTACCAAGAACGGTTATGTTTGCCTGGACTCTTTGTCTCGCTACTTGTAGAATGTCCTACGCTGGTGGTTGTCGTTATGATGCAGTCATATGGGCATGATGCCAAACGTGTGGTTGGCCCGGTAAACCCCTTTCCAAGTCGGACTCTCCCATGCATCCTTTCAATATTCACACCAATATGGAAAATGTATTTTCCCCAAAAGAAGGTTCAATACAATCCCAACGGGAATCCCAACGGGAATCCGAGACCACGTCAGGCCCTATGGCATTTGGTCAGTGGGGTAGTTTCCCACATGGATCCGTTTTCCCACACCCCACCCACACGAATCTTGCTCGAGGGGGGAAACAAGGTGATAGCTAAGCGTTGGAGAAATAAAAAAGCTTACCGACTCGCCCACCATAGTGGACTTGGTTCGATCGTTGCTACCACAATTTGAAGGTGCGAGTCACGGGCCTCCCTTCGGTCCGATGTCCCAATGTTTACTGATTAATGGTCGAGAGTTTGGGTAAGCATATAACCCCTCGCATGAGTCGTATATACTAAACATAAAATGGGTCTGGACGAAAGACGATTCAGACAATTGTGAATACTCTGTGGAGTCTTTTTGAGAAGAAAGCTGCTAGGACATACCAAAACCACGACGATGAAGACTTTCACCGCTTTTGCGCTCATTGCGAGTGTCATTGCTACGGATCACGGCCCAACGGTTTGTGCACTTCATGGCAGAACTAGTTCCTATTTTCACACTAACACATGCATCTGACAGTATGGCGGCACTGGCCCCTTCAAGTCGGTATGAACGCGCACGAGTAATCAGCGTGCGATCTCTACTAACTCAGCTATAAGTACTCCTTCGAGGTAGAGTCGCTTGTTAATCACACCTTCTACCAACCGCTGGAGTCAGCACTTGGCTCCGACTTGAAACTCCCGGTGATCGTCTGGGGAAATGGCGGCTGCTTGCCTTGGTAAGTTCAGCCCTTGTTTACACAAAACTTTGCTAACGACTGCTAGTATGTTGATTGACCGAGGTTATGATAACTGCCTCTTATTCGCTAACTGAGACGACTAGTTGGAATGACTTTCCGCGGCCTCCTGGGAGAGGTGGCTTCCCATGGTGCTCTGATAATTGCTACCGGGCCAGCATACGTTGACCCTAAGACTTACGTGGCGCCGCCGGGTAACCCTTTAAACCAGGCTTCCGGGCAGAACCCTGGGGCTCTCACTGCCGCCATAGACTGGGTGCAAGCCAACGCAGGCAAAGGCGATTGGAAGCACATTGACGCCTCCCGCATTGGTGCCTGGGGCCAGAGCTGTGGCGGTCTCGAGGCGTATACCGCCGGCCTGAACGATGGTCGCGTGACGCATTTCGGTATCTTCAACAGCGGTCAGCTGAATGAGACAGCGAGCAAGGCCATTGCAGGCAACCTTAAGAAACCGGTTTTCTACACCTTGGGTGGGCCGACAGATGTCGCCTTTGACAATGTCCGTACTTCTCCTTCATCAGGTTTGACTTGCAATGTGCTGACCTTTGATCAGGGCGAGATGGACTACTCGAATGTTCCTACGGGAACTCCAGCTTGGAAGGGGAACCATGATCTGGGCCATAGCGCCGCGTTCGATGCTCCCAACGGCGGGATCCCAGCCATGGTTGGTACTCAGATCATGAAGTGGGTTCTGCGTGGAGATGAGTCGGCAAAGGCATGGTTCACGGGCGATGCCCCAAAGACTATTGGATTCAAGGACGTCGTTTTCAAAGATTTGGATAACCTCCAAGTCACGCCCATTTAGCGAGCAGGCTGATATGCCGATCGGTACCACTTTGCGAGGTGTCAATATGGATTGCTGTACATTATTTGATTCGATCGAAGTATTTAAATACAATCATTCAATCAACTTACGTGATACAAAACGAACCCAATCTGCCTCGCCACAGTTGCTTAATCATTACCCTGCTGACGATAGGCTTCTTCTTAGCTGACACGACGACTATTTGTTGACCTTACGACGGGTTCAGGCGTACGGATGGTGGCCACACAGTTGGCTACACCACACCTAGTTGCAGTTGAGTATGACACCGAAGTCCGACTGTCGACTGACCCGCATCTCGCTTCCTTATTGGGCTGTCTGACAGGCACAAAAATCAGGCTCGCATCCCACACGAACTCCTCTTTTGATTTCTTCCCTCAATGTCGGGACTAACTAAGCAAACCTGTGTCTATCGCGTGCCTCCCAATAACAAGATTCCCCGCTTTTCATCGCCATGAACTCTCAGACAGATCTCTACGACACAATAATTCTAGAGCCCCGCAAACGGGAAATCCGCGTAATCCACATCGGGTCCGGGACGAACAACGATCCTCTCAAGCTTAGCTTATCGCGAGTTTCGCTAGACGACAACCCTGATTATACTGCTCTATCCTACTGCTGGGGGCCTCAAGTTAATCTAGAGCAGGTCGAGATCAGTAACAGGCCAATTCCTATCTCCCGCCACCTTCACAAATGCCTCGTGAGCCTTCGTCGAGAGGATTCTCCGCTCACGCTCTGGATCGATGCAATTTGCATCAATCAGAGCTCGAACCAAGAGAAGAACACCCAGGTCCCGCTAATGAGAGACATTTACAAAGGAGCTACTGAGGTTCTCATTTGGCTTGGCGAATCGACCGCGGGACTGGATCGCGTTTTCAACTCAATCCAGAGGGTGATTGAGCACAACATTGAAATCGAGCCTAAAGGCATTTCGCAGGTTGCCGAAGAGCTTTTGAAAGCTTCTCCAGACGAAACTGAACAGGCCTTCACCGAGTTTGTCAACATACCCTGGTTTCGTCGCACATGGATCATCCAAGAACTCGCACTGCCTCGACAGGACCCAATATTCCTTTGCGGGAAGCACCGCGCTCCTTGGACACATGTCAAGCGCTGGTGGGATATCGCTAAATCACTTAACCAAGCCGTCATTCAACATAGTACACTGACGCTTCCCGCGTGGAGGAATCTTCACCACCTCCTTAACTTCCGTGTTCTCGACAAACTTGCTTTGCTACGGCAACTGTTCGGGAATCCGAACGTCTTTAAGAACGGCCTTCGCCTTTCTGCACTGATCTTCATGAGCGAAGAGTCTCTGGCTACCAACCCAAGAGACAAGATATACGGTGTCATGGGTCTGGCCAATGCCAGTGCCAATGAGAAGATTGTGGTCGACTATGACAAGTCTGTCGAAGATCTCTACGAAGAAACTTCCAGATATCTAATATTTGAGGAGAGAACGCTCAGTATTCTGTCGAATCAGTCTGTCGATATAACGCGAAACTCGACTGATGAAGAGGCTGAGGCATATCATGAGTTTACTCTGACTTGGGGTCCAAACGTCAAGTCATCTTGGATACGCGACTTCGGATACATTCGCGGTGCCACACACAGACCAGACCCCTTGGTCAGGGACTTGGATTCCCGTTGCTTGAGATACAATGCGTCCCTGAACACTATTCCAACAGCATGTCCTGACCAGAAAAAGAATGTGCTTTCCATTGCGGGAACGAAGGTTGGCGTAGTCAAGGATCATGTAAGGGCCTGGTATGAATATCGAGGCAAGATTCAGTGGTTCAGGAACACCAACGAAGCTTTCAACGTATTTTTGCGCGCAGGCCGTCCGACTCTAGAGGTCGAAAAAGATTTTAGTAGCGAACCTTTCAGAAACACCGAAATGACAGCAGATTCCGAAGTCAAGGAGGTACATCTTGTATACAGCCCAGAAGGCGGCCCGACGAAACCAATCAGAGAAGCCATCTGGAGAACATTTGTCGGTGACAAGAGCTTGGATACTTTGGACCATGCCCCAGGCTACTTTGAAGTCTTCTTCGAAGGCCTTTTGGATGCAGAAAGGGGGAACCCAAGCCCAAAGATCTCAGTGTCAGACGATGCGCTTCCCCCTGGCAGTGATGTGATTGAACATTGGCAATCATTCTTGCATAGGGTGCATATGATGATATATCGTCGAGCCGCCTTTTCTACAGAGAACGGGTGGATTGGACTCGGGCCTGACATGATGCGCAATGGAGACGTTGTTGTTTTACTTTCGGGAGGAGATGTACCTTTTGTATTGCGGCCTACACAGGACGGTCATACCTTGATTGGGGAGTGCTATGTCGAAGGCATGATGTATGGAGAGATGCTCAAGGCTCAACTGGAGACACGAGCAGCCAGCGAGCCAAACTCGATTAGAGGCGAAATGTTCCACATTCGTTGAATTTGGGCATCCTTGCGGCGCCAATGTGGCAAACAATTGCTAGTGTCGGCACCGCAAATGAACTAGATAGCAATACCTGGTATATACTACTTCAATGGCATCCTGGCTCCGGGGATCATTGCGCCTTGAGTAAGGGATCAGATCCATGTGAAATTGGAAGTGCTCTCTCTGGGTGGCCAGATCCATCCCAGGTGTGTCTAACATCCTAGGTGACAGTCACTGTATCCAAATCGACCGGCAGCTTGGTGTATTTCGTCTTTATCTTGATATCAGAACGACGTGAAGACGCCTGATCTATTCTGTTCACCTGTTCATTCCGCTTGCATTACTCGAGGATGGCGGGTTTTTCGGCTGCACTCAACAACAGAGTAGCACCGACAGACCATGTTTTGTTTACTGGACAACTGCTCATACGCGCATGCATACTATTCCATTATTCAATCCCAAGCTCTAATTTACATTTGCATGTACAAACTTAAGGGTCATTCTACGCATGTATCGTTGGCTTGCTAACTCCATCTAACATCAGCACTGCGAGACACCGTCCCCAAGCTATGCTTCCATTACTTGGCGATCTCAACACCATTGGTGGCACCTGAAAAGAAGAGTCAGTTCTGTTAAGAGGGGGAGAAGAGCAATAAGACCCACCGAGAGCCTTCTTGATGCTGCCATAAATAGCGAATTGACCAGCAGTAAGACCGCCGACCATGAACAGACGGGTAGGAAGACCGGTGAAAGAACCGCGGATTCCAAGCTCGCCGCCAATCTTGACAAGGCGAGAGATGGTGCCTTCACCCGGAAGACCCTTCGTCTTGTTAATTTTAGACAGCATGGTGTCGGCCGGCTGGGAGACAATAGCAGCAGCGAAACCAGCGAGGAGACCAGAACCCAAGTTCACAGCGGTTTGGGCACCACTCGATAAGCTAGACTTATCAAATTGAGCGAAGATGGCTTCAGAAACCTTCTCGAAAGCTACGAACTTGGTGACAGTGTAGGGAACCCTGTATAGCCGTGTTAAATAGATCTATACTTGACATCTTGTGAACTTTTAACCTACTGCTTGAACAGGATAGGGACAAATCCGGAGTAGAATGCGCCAATGCCTTCCTGGGTAAGAATCTTACTAAAACCGCCCACCAGACCATTGGCAAAGCCAGGAGTCGAGACAAGACGGATGCGGGTGGCCTCGAGAGGACTAAGAGCAATCGAAGCAAAGAACTCAGCGCAGGCAGCGGAGACAGAGTAGACTGCGGTACGGTTCTGGCGGGCCTTCTCAATACCGAGAATGTCGATGGCCTGCTTCTTGAAAAACTCGTAACCACCGAACTTGAAGGCTCCCTGGATGAAGTACCCGGTGAAGGTTGGGCCGAAGCCAGTCAAAAGGGCACCAGCGCCCTCGGATTGGATGACCTGCCGGAAGCCGCCAATCATGCCACGGTTGTAGGTGGCCGGGTCAAGCTGGATCCTGGTCTTGACGCTGTATAGTGCCAGTGCGAAGTTGTCAGTGCCAGTAGAGGCAGGTAGGGAAACGGAGCAACTCGTCAAGCTGACGGGACAACAACATACACGTCGACGGGAGTGAAAGCGCCATGAGTTAGAGAGCAGCCCAGGGCGCCGGCAAGAGCGAAGCGAGAGTAGAGATCGATACCCTGGGGCCCCTTGGCCGAGTCACTAGGAGAGGCACCCATTGTGACGGTGGTGAATGAGCTGGTTATGGAGGGGAGTTTCTGAGAGAGGGAACGGAATGACTCCAAAGGAGAAGACAAAAGGCAGAAAACCGCGCTTCAAACAAGGAGTTGACACGTCCAGGAATCCGCTTCTCAAAGGAGTCTAGGGCCCACAGCGGAATCCTCGAATCCTTTGAACGAAGACCCACATTTACGACTTGATTGGCCCACTCTTATCTCCGGCTTACGTCCTGATATCCTGATGGAACCATTATTGAGGATCAACTCTGCAGTGTGATGTGATGAGTTGTTTTAATACAAGACAGAAGAATCAAAACAATGATTAAACCCTTGCGCAATGCGAGAAAGGAACAGCCGAAATAACAAGGAAATTTTGGGTGCACGTGTTCGTGTGGACCCTCAGGGTCGTTGTTCGGTAAGTCCCGGGTTCGGGGGTGTTGGAGGTGAGAGTAAGCAGCTAGATCAACGCCGGGGACAAGAAGAGCGGCTATAAGAGGGAGTGGAGACGCAGCCGTGTCATACCGAGACCAAGGAGACCGACCCATCGGTAAGCCTGTTGGTTTGAGAGAGACAGAAAGCGCGTATACAGTTACAGCACACAATTCACCACACGTTGCTATGGACATGGAAAATGATATCGAACGAATTTGGTGTTGATCTGTCGTACAGCTTGGATTGGGCTTTGCATCTCCTTGGTTTTGAGAGCAGAAAGTCAGTCGACGGGGGCAATTGGATCACTCAGTCACCAACGTTATGTTCCTTGCCTCTCATCCTGTACAGAAAAAAGTCACAGTACGTATAACCCAAGACAGCAGCACCTCTGACCTGTGCTAAGTCTCAATTTATCAATACAGTACAAAACACCCAATAGCGTGGAACGACTGCTGGTCCAGATCTCACCTCAACCGTGGCCTGCACATGCGGGCCATCTAAAAATGGCGGCTTAGGTGAGCGGACGTATGAGCAGAAGCATCAGGCAGAACCCTGACTACAGTGGTGGCTTCATTCAAACTACTGCCAAGGTCGTGACGACTTTGCGACTTGGTCCTAACTTGCAAGAAAACCTGCCAAGTCTTCGTAGTATGACTGGGGGCAATGACTTCTGCTGGAGCCAAGTGAGAGAGGTCGTCCTCAAGAGAAGCATCACTCGCCGGCCTCCCCTGATCGAGGAATCTGTTGTGAAGCTTATCCTCCGAGGAAGAATCATTGGGCGACTTGCGATTGATATTCAAGTGTGCGTGGGCTATATTGACTGGTATGGTGTAAGGAATTGAACCGAAAGCTGGCGTCACATGCAGTATGTATATCTGCAGGGTCAAAAAAGCCGTCATCTTCTCAGAATCTCAATTAAGACCCAGGAGGGTTTCTATGTAGTGGTACCGACCAAAGAATGTGATCCAAAGACCCTTCACGTTTCCAGTCGTGAGTAAGTGTTCGTCGTAGTGTCTTTAGGGTTGCTCCAGGGTTCAAAGTGCAAGCTGCCATGACCAAGAGCACCGACATAGTCGTGAACACTACTGCGCAACTTTATGACTCAGATATGGGCACTGGGCTTCTTCTTGTCTTTACAGACCAGGCTTGTGAACTCATCTTCCGCTGTCGTTTTGTAAAGGGCGTCCTCCAGTCATGATCAGGCCTCACGTAGTAGGCATACTCGACAATCAATTTCTCAGAGCAGCCTTCAATATCGATCTCTAGCGCCTTGTCAACAAGGAGAAGCACAAGAAGTGTGTCAGAAAGGTACTGAAATAAACAGAATTCTAAACATGGTTTTCTTCCCTACGGCTCTCGAGATTATCATATCTAGAGGAAACTTTGTCTCTAGTCCGTCTCGAACCGCGAGGGATGGTCGTTTGAACTTGTGTAATGCGCTTCGAATTGAGATCCAGATCCAAAAACACCCTTATCAATGCTTTGTCTCTGTGACATGCATGGCTGGGACAAAGAACCATATTCTTCTTCTGAGATGCTTAGGTCCCCCACGAAAGTGGTCTCCGTAGAGAGCCTGGGCTTCGATCGAGGCGTTTGATTGGTATATCGCCTCGAATGAGACAACATCGGCATAGTAACTGGTTGTGGCAGTCTAGAGTCGACGGTGCTGCTAAGCCGAGAAGAGCCCAACATAGAAGTGGGCAGTGAGGACTTGAAACTCCAAGGTCCTGGAGACCGGAATTTTCGACTTTTGTAAGCATTGGGCGATCCAGTTGAAGGTTTTCTTGCGCTTGGAGCATTTGATGTCATGGTCTTATGGTGCGCGCTGGTATTTGTCGAGATATGTGGTATAATTGACTTAGTGAGACCCTATAATTTCATAATCAACATTCGAACACTTCGGTTTCAGGTGATAAAACATGCCTTGTTCATGACGATTTCAGCAGACGAAAACCTCTCTGGGTCTGATGTGCCATGCACGCCTCTCATAGCATAGCTCGAGTTGTCCTTGCATTTTTGAAGGAGGTCTCCTAGTTCTCTGCCCAGTTGTGTGCAGTTCCATCGCTCTTTTGAGGTTGGTACCAGCATCTTGGACTGTATGAGATCTAGGAAGACATGTAAAGGCTCTGTACACATAGGATGTGCATGAAGCCTTTCGATCCACTATTGGTGTATAAGCATGCTATTGAAATGTTTCAAAGGAGGCGCGTGCTCCTTTAAAATTGGAATCAGGTACTCACTGCTATTACAGATTGTTTGAGCTTTGCTCTGATAATATGAGGAGCATTCCTCGAAGACTGCTCAAGCACGAAGAATGTATCTTCCGGCAACGGCTTGCACAGACTCTTCTCTTCTTTAACACGTAGCTTGCTGAATTGATCATGTGTTTCGGTGTGTCCAAGCAGAAACCATGAAACAAATTCCAAATAAACACACCCTAGTGACCAGATATCATATCTTTGTGATATCACTTCTTTGAGGTCCATCTCCGGCGGCCTGTAAGTTCCAGAGCAGCCGATAATGGAGTCATGTACCACCTTTGATCTAGAATGTGCGGTATTGAAGCTCGTGAGTCCAAAATCAGAAATCACAAGATAGTCTTTTTTTCCAGCGTGTTCTTGGAACCAGAGAATATTCTCCGGTTTTATGTCTCCGTGTCTTCCCCATTCCTTGCTGTCCAACAGTACATCAAGATCTTCGAGGTCTTTAGGTGGATATTCGGACATAGACATAGTGCTGAAGTGATGGACTCTCCGCAGAGCTTTTATCAGCCCCACGCATTGAGTGAAGAGCCAAACAACATGACTGTGCTCTGTCGCAGTAAGGGATATTTTCGCCCAAAATTCTTGCAGGTTTCCATCTGCCCATGGGAAAACGAGGAAGTAGCGGTCGCCAAGTCGGTATGTTAGCTGCAATTGTATCAAATGTTCCGGAGCACCGTCTTTTTTCCCCACTCCAATCTTCTCGAACAAATCAACCTCTCTTCGATATGCTTCTTCGCTGTTCGAGTGAAGCTCCTTGACTGCGAAATACTTACTGACTCCTGCTTGGGCCTAATGTACATGATCAACTTTGAAGATAACTTTGGAGATATCATAGGGATATTACTATACCTTACGGCTGTGTCCATGGCTGTAGTGTGCCTGATGTATCTCAACTTTTCTGACAGTGCCATAACCACCAATGCAGGGACGATCGTATTGTAGGAAGGGTAATATGGGGCGGTTTTTCAAGTTGTAGAAGCATACCCTATCACCTGGTAACTCGAAGAAGGGACTGCAAAAGGTCTCCTGGCGCGATACAAAGTGTTCAACGTGCTTCGGGGGCCAAGTGTGTAAAGGTGTTGGGGACTGCAGACTCGTTCTGCCTGGAGAGCCCTTTGAACTCCCACTGAGCTGGACTACATTCCCAGACCCCTTGATTCTTCTAATTTGTAGTGGAAGATGACAATCCTTGATGTTGTCACGAACGAAGTCTTTGACAAGCTGGACCTCCTCCATCATGACTAGGATAGCAAAAATCTTACGTCTTGGCGAACTGTAAGTTTTGGTCTCGTCTCCAAGGATGTCTACAATCAGTTGTTTTATTTTCTGATCGTTGTCGTTTGGAAATCTTTTACGCAAGAGTTTACCGACAACTTCGCGGGTGATGATACTGCGCAGATTGTTGTAGGCTAGAAATGGTTGGTTATCTAGCGCTGACGTGTCTAACGCATCTCTTATCGTATTGGCTATTGAATCCACTTCGACATCTTCGATGGTGTTCAATGGATTGATTGTTGAGGATTGGGTGGTTTTCGGCAACATCGTGGGCAGACTTGGGTTCACACGCGTCCGTTGATGTGGAAATTCCCCGATGCCTCTCGAGAGTGGATGTCTTTGTTGGCCGGGGCTTGGAACCAATAGATGTGTTGAGGGCAACGTTTCATATGCAATGTCGTTGGTTATTTCTTCGCCGGACGGTAACAATGCCTCGAAGTGCATTAGAGCTGTGTGGCCCCTATCTTCCACGGAAAAAATACTGGCACAGCTCTCCGAATAGACGGTCTCGGGAACTACTCGCCGTGATAGTGCTTGAACATCATTATTGAGGATACGTTTGTCGATGGCTTTCTCTATACCAATTGCTGGAACGGTTGGGCTTGGCGGTAAAAATTGATTGTCTAAAAAGGACGGCTGTCCAATCCCAGGTCGACTTCGTTGTAGAGGTGTCTCATTCAGGACCGCATCTTTCGATGAGAGACTCTTTGTCTGGGTGAAAGGCTTGTTTGTGAAAAGCGCTTGCTTGGAAGCGTTGATGGGTCTGTCGCTAGTGGGAAGGGGCAGTCTGGTTGTTGGTTTGCGACTTAATTTCCTCGTTTCTTCCATTTCCGATTGCGGGAGCATGCTCCGTGAGGCCAGGCTGGAAAGGTGATTGGGTAATAAAATATCAAGGACGACAGGGACAAAAGAATTGATGACTGGTTTCTCTCTGATACCAGCATATTCTCATTTAAAGGCAGATTTGGGAGCCAAGCTGCCATGGGTAATAATGAGTTTATCAATAACAACTCCCAAATTTGGACGCATTCAGCTTCGTTGACCATTAATCCAAAGGGCATCTTTGCAATCAGCCTGCCGATGTGGCGTTGACTGCGGCCGGCAGCAGGCGCCTAATGATACACCAGCCCATATTCTCCAATGGGACCCGGAGGCCACCACCCTCCATTTCAGATAAGCGAATACACGAGACATAAGAGGCTATGTCTTATCAGCTGTTGTGGCTGAGGTTCGGTGAATTTTATCGAATCGGGGACGATCTGAACTTGATGAAATAGAAATAACATTACCCCAAAAAGCTATTGACGTACAGCCCTGCCTCAGACTGATATTTTCAGATCGTGAGATAACTGAATGAATGTTAGTATGGCCTGGTTTCTTAAGCTCAATTCCTCGAAGCAGATTAGTTCGGAATTTCCTCTGCAAGTGGGTGTGAAATGCAGCCTGATTTGGGAAATTAAAGCTGGCATTTCACATTAGAAATGAAGGGTGGTCAGCTCAGCATGGATCCTACATACCGAACGTGATAGCCTGTTCCTGTTTCGTCCAATGATATTGATCCGAATGTCTCGTCATGTTTTTCCATTTGAATCTACGCAGTAATACTTCCTGCCCCATGACAAAGTCGGAAGCGAGTTAGCGAGGTGTTCTATGTATAAACATTTTGTTTGTCACTACGGGTTGATGATATATCTGGCAGAAAATCTCCATTTCTACACATGTACGTCGTTCAGAATCTATCAGTCGTTCAATCTGTTAGACAGTTTTCATTATATTGCCCAGTTGTCAGCATGACTTCCATCCAGCGACCGACAATCGTTACCAGCCTTGATAATGCCGACCCTGATAGCGCCGGGACCACCGTGGAATTCAAGATCCACTCGAACCTCGTGAGCTCCCCGCATCTCCTGCGGGTTCTGGAAAGCCGATTACCAGAGGACAGCTTCACAGTAGAAATGCGGCACAGCTTGTATATCATTCAGGTGAAAGATTCTTGTATGAAAGAAAAGATAGAGATGCTCCACAGGCTTGCAAGTGGTACGTGAGCATAGGTCATTTCGCAGAGGGGTGGTAGAGAGCACTCTAGGAACAGTGTATCTAACCATATGGATGCAGGTTGATGGCCTGGGCGCTCCCGCACACCATTATGAGGTTAGCCATAATTCTTAAGAGGCCGGACGCCCCTGGAAGTGTCGCAATCGCACTGTCGATCAATTTTATTGTACGGATTTTCTACCAAGCAGTCATCAAGCATACTCCGGAAGATCACAATCGGCAAATAAGTTGATTGCTCAATTCCAAATTGAAGTGCTACAGAAGGATGATGTATTGTACATAGAATATAGCCACATCTAGAACAGCAACGAGACATAATTCGGGCCGTCATGTTGCCATTGTACAATCGTGGAATGTACTATGTCGTTGGAGACAACGGAAGAAAACAAAGATTGCTGTACTACTCTATGGCAACCTCAACCCTGAGATCCATTGAGATATGTTCTGCAAGTATTCTACCAACACCTGCCCTCATGTATCGACCGTTAGCACCAGTATTCAGTGGCTTGACGACAAGGACGTAGTGTTCTGCATTCTGTGACATCTCCGCAGACTTCTCCACGCCTAGAACAATACACCACAGTTCCTTCATAATAGCGTCCTTTGGGTTGTCAAAAACCACCCTTTTCATCATCTCAATACGGTCACGATCCAATTCAAGCTTCCTTGCGCTACCTCGAAGTACTTGCACATCGCAATGCTGCCCAACCTCCCAATGTCGTTTGTGTCCACTTCCAGTAACAAAGGGCGAGAGGATGTCATGTTTCCAGTCAACATGGTCAAATGGAGCTTTGAGATAGGATATACGGCCGTTGTAAGACATCCAAGACCAAGAAGGTATCTGTTTCTCCTTTGGGTAGGGGATTGGTTCCAGGGAAGACCCGCTGTCAGTATCTGCTTGCCAGAGCAAGCTCCTTTGCAAATATGCATCGAAGATACCGAAGCCGCCTTTTGTATTAAAGGTCCTTACGAGTCGTTCTTCGAGTCCTTTAATGGCAACTGATCGATCAGTCCTCTTTGTGAAAGCGAGTCCAGAGTACTTCTTGTACAAAGTCTGAAACAAGATTATTCTTTCATCCTTGAAATACTCGAGGGCTAGATTTGGAAAGTTGGAGTCGCCTAGAAAAGCAGCCTTTGGGCTTCGACGATGTCTTAGCATTCATGAACGCATTAATGTCAACATTTCTTGACGTACTTTACCAATTTCATCATGCTTTCGCAGTGAATTCCGTTCCCGCACTCCCAGTAAACTTGAGAAGACGTGAAATGAAGAGTACGTCGTGCAAGTGCCCTCTCTTGCAGGACCCATCCGCGATTGTTCAGAGTCCCCTGTTCAACATCTAGATGGAAGTTGTCGATTGACTTACAGATGAAGGCAGTTCCGTTGGATGGAGTTCTGGTGGTGATGAAAGGTCGCGGTTCTCGATTGGGTAACAGGAAGCCAGCCGCGGATGATGTCGCAGAGCTGGCGGCAATGGTGAAGTTGGCAAAACTAAAAACCTGCCCCATGCGAGCAGCCTCAAGTTCCCAGTCTTCGATATCATCTTGAATGATACAAAGTGAATCGATCCAAAGATAACGAAATCCCAAAGCTCTGGTCACATCGATGGCGTGCCGAAAGGTTTTGGGAAGTTTGTCGAAGTCGATGTATCTTTTGAACAACTCAACGTTGTGTTTGAGAGTACGAAACCTTGGTCCGATACCCCAACAGTGACTCAAGGCAACATATTGACCTGTCACAATTCCCTTTCCATCCCGAAGACAGACATATGCGTTTTCTTTGCTGCCAACGTCAAGTAGGCGAGTAGGTAACTTGACCTCAGTGCTGAAATTATGGCTGTGCTTTTCGTCACAGACTCGAATCCACTCCTTAAACAGGCTGTATTGAAAATCACTGCCTATTTGGGGAAGCTGCGGGTATCCTAACTGGGCAAACGAAGGAGCTGAACCATTGTCATCTGTATTGTCGGTAAGAGGCCACACTTTTGAAGAACAGCTATTATCGAGACGAAGTCACTCACTGGGATTAGCATAAATGGATAGAATTGTGGGACCATCCGGATCGATTTTCATCGTTGGCCCTACTCGTCGGCATCTGATATGGTTGGTGTCGTCGAAGCTGGCATCCTTCAAAGACTGATATACGAGGCTACACAGAGAGCAGTTGGCTGACTGTTCGGCAATTTCGCTCACTAGCCCCGCAATGATAAAGCCACTGCTCCAAATATCGGTGCAATGTTTGCACAACTGGGAGTAGAACTGTGTATTCGGTGTTCGGTTTTGGGGGCAAACACGGAAAAATTCTCGTGCGAAGGAGTTGTCATTTCGAGATTCCCAGCGGTCAAAATTCTCAGGTTGCTAGCACCAGAACATCAGTCAGAAATAATATATGGCAACGAATCGAAGGAACTTACGGACTTGAAACTGTCAGCTACACTATGTAACAAGGCTCATGGCCTTTTGCTAACCACCTAAAAAAGCAGCGTCAGCCTTTTATTAATCTTAGATGCGGGGTATCAATAGACAAATGAAATAATCAAAACCGCCGCACATTCTGTCAGCTTCGTCAGCGCGTGATCATCTCGTCTTGTGATCTTCTTGTTAACTCACATACTAGATAGAAACTCGTTAGCTATGTGTATGCATTTACTGATGACATGGAAGGCAAACGTGTTATTAACTCACTTCTTGCGCACGCTCAACACTTATCTCTGGTACATGCAACGTGGCGCCCGCGCGCTCTGGAACACTGGTGTCCAAGTTTTTAGTTGATTTTTCCGCATCGTCGTTGAGTACATCTGGTGCTGTACGAGACGCCAACGATGAGTTACGCATTTTCGGTTGATCAGGGACTTGTAAGGTTATGCTCTTGCTGCCCATCACGACAGTCGACTGTGGTGGTGTAGTGATTCTTCTCGGTAGGTCTTGGTCCAAGAGAAACTTTTCGTCTTTCTCTGCTTTGTTACGGATATCCTCAAACTTGATTTGAAGATCCGCGATCTGTAAGCGGTTCTCCCAGGCGGGCACTAACATACCCTCATCAATCAGGGTCAAGCAGCATTTCAAGGCTGTTCCACTTTTGAGAAACGTTGACATGTGTGTGATCCAACGTCTCACTTCCCAGTGTTGGTGATAGCCATCCTTCTGTTTCTCCCAGAACTGTTGCTCAACGCTCAATCTGATGAAGCTGTCCAAACCTGTCGGGCCGTACACAGCCCATATTAGAAACTCGAAAAAGACACATCCAAGACACCAGACATCGTATACCCGAGGAAGCTGCTTGTCGCGACCCATTTCTGGGGGTTCATATCGCACAGTGCCTGTCTTCGCGTTTGTTATCGACTTTCGTTGTCGGGTAATGTCATTGTGAAACCTAGCGAGGCCAACATCGGCTATGCGGAGAATGCCCCGAGGCCCATATTCTTCGAAGAGAAGGATGTTTTCCGGCTTGAGATCCGTATGGCGACAGTTCTTCTCGTGAAGAGCTTTGGTTGCACTGCAAATACCACAAAGCTGATTGAGGACCCATTTCATGAGCTCACCGTCCTCTGTTGCTCGTGTGGTGGTCCGTTTCCAAAACTCCTTCAAGTTTCCACCTTCTGCCCAAGGAAAGAGGAATGCGCGAAGGTCGCCACTGGTGTAAGCTGCCAATGGAGTGATCAGATGAGCGTGCTTCAACTCGCGGATGATTTGGAGAGAAGTAGCTTCTTTCTGATAATAGTCCTCCATGTCGGCTCGCATTTCTTTAGAAGCGATCCGAATTGGTTTTCCCTCAACCTAGTCAAAGTAATTATAAAAGTTTTAAAGACAGAAAAGGGGAATCAACTTACATTTTGAAGCACCTGCTGATGCGCTTCGTGAATTTCCACCTCAAAAACGGAGCTGAAGAAGCCAATTTTTGGATTTGATTTCTTTCTGACGAGTGGAAGCGGACAATCTCGGTTCAGATGGTAATTGAAGGTGTCCCTAACAAATACTGGTGCAATGAATAGCCATTGGGTTCTTTGAAAGTTCTCCAAGTCTTTATTCTTCCATGTGTCGAATACGTCCCAGAACTGATTTGTTTCCAGCGTCCGAACAGTGTAGCAATACTTATCTTTTCTTGCTGTGTTCTTTTGAATTGTGACTGGCAGGTGCTTGTCCCGAAAACCAGCTTGGCAGAACGCGCTCAATTTGTCATGCTCTTCGCAAAATGTCAACGCCAGAAATAGCTTCTTGGCTGGCTGAGTCCGATCCAAGACATAATCCACAAGAGATGCCGTAGAGATGTTGGACGGCAAAGCGTCACTGTTCTCTTCGAGTTGAGCCGTAACAATCTCCCGGGAAGTGAGGTTGTCGATCGCATCAGCTGAAAGGAATTCCTTGCCATCATAGCTCTTGCAGAAACTAGCTCTTATTCTGTCTTCGAGTCTATGGTCTGTGACCTCAAGGTCTTGGAAAGGTTGTTCTATGGACTTGACAACTTTCTCGCTTGAAGCAGCAGAAGTTGCGGCCATAATTGCGGTAGGGTTTGCGTAGGATTTGCGCCGTAAGCTTGAACCGCCGATGAGCTTCTCAATTGATGCGCCTTCGAAATTTCAATTACAGAGAGGCTCAGGCTGTCGAACGAATGGGTTTCAGCTGAATGTTAGGACTGAGTTATACTATTGGAACCGCTGTCAAGGTATTCCCACCAGCTGTTGAAGCTTGTTGGCTTGTAAATGAAGCCCTAATGTTTTGATGTACCGTTTGAGGGTCGTATATGTAGTCGGAGCTTTCTAAATGGATACAGCTAGCCAGTAATTTCCTGGTCCTCATGGATTTAGTAACTGTTACTGTAGCACACATTGGCTGGACCTACCTTGGTATTTTAGCAAGAACACAATGTTTTCGCGAGTGATAATATCGACCGTATAAGGCTGCTACGCTTCCGGTGCGCAAGAATGAATTGATAGTAAGGAAAAGGGAGCGTTTGTGTTAGTTGGGGTGATGGGGGACCTCGAACGGCCCACAAACACAAAGTTGATGGCCTTGTGATTACCCAAGGCCTGCCTCATTCCCAGAACCGGAAACAATCGGAAGAAATCAAAGAGGGGTTGAGAGACATATTGACCCGTAAGCTAAGCCTTTTGGCTCGAGCTGATGCGCAGGTGCATTTCCATGCTGCAAATGATCATGCTTATCAACGAAATTGCGGCCGAGGGGACCTTCAGCGTCAAGGTTGTATACAGTACAAGCTTACCGAGGTATCAATGGAGGGAGAGCTTGGCTTGCGGTTGGTCAGCCTTGTCCGGATTTGCAATGCGGACAGAAACATGCATGTCGCCAAGAGGTGGGCGATCGAGTCGATTTAGAGAGCCGGAGGAACGATCCCTGACCACTTGGGTCTCTATCACTCCAAACTTGATCTCCAAGCAACTTCTTCTGCCTTACCGACAAAACAGTTTTGATACTATTTTCGAGTCCATGAGCTTCATGGCACCAGTCTCCGGTCATTCCCTCTAGGAAGAGCCACTCAAATACTTCCACTACCCAGCCGATCTGCATACTCCACATGCGCGCGCATTGGCACGACTACGATTTATCACCAGGCCCGCTCATGGCAGAATACAACTAGAAGACTAATAATGGCATTGCAATATGCCACCGCCAAATGCAGCCGCTAACAGGGTATCGGTGCATTTGGTGGTTATGGAAGGCTTTTTCTTTCTCTTCCGAGTCTAACAAACAAACATCAAATGGATACTTCCGCCCTTAATTGCTGCGAAACGATACAGTGTTTAGTCTCATTGGAAAATATCCCACCGATGCAAGATTAGAATGCCCCTACAACACGGGCAATACGCAGTTCTCAGCGGGAAGCCTCGACAAATTGATATTTTCTACTTCTGGGGACATTGTACAGGTGGCGCCCGCGCGTATGATCGCGCAGACTCCGTCTGACCAAAGACGGAGTCCCAGTCTACAGATACCGATTCAACCACTTACATTCCAACTCTTCGGCTCTTTCAAAAGTAATTGGAACCGAGGTGGAACAGATATACGACTTCTTGATTCTCATACCTGACCAGCCCTGGGACTGTAGCATGGCATATCATCTGTCATCGGTGTGGATAGGCTTTGCGCATGATCTAGATCTCAATACTGGGGATATCGATAAGCAGCTTCCCGTCTGTTTCCACAAGTCAAAAGTTCTGACATCTTCAGGGAACAGACTACACATCTGGCCCCAGTACGGATAGGAAGCGAGCAGCATTGTATTCAAAGGGTACGGGTCTTGGGTGGGGACAGATACGTATCGATCGGAGGCTGTTCAGTACATCGTTGAAAAAGTCTTGTCAGACAGTGCATCGTAGCAATACACGAGCGAACCACCTAGAAGTATCGTCAAGCTGTTATTGCAACCTGGTATAAGGATCCCGCGTGATGATTATCTTTGATAGCACCACCAATATTGGATTTCATGGAGGATTTGTTTCTCTATCTCATTCATTATTGATTTGTCGCCATCTCCGCGGTACAACCCAATTCTATCTCAGCTGCTACAATATCATTGTCAATAAACCTTCCGGTTGGTGTCTTATGAATCTGCGCTACAAGCGCACACACGTCGCTGGACCCGAATACTTGACTTCCACGATGCCCAGCGCTAAAGCCTTCAATGGCATAAGACTTGTCGCCCATTATAGCAACTACTTGAAGGCCGTCATCTCCAGTCTTAATATTTCGAATGTGGTAGTTCTTTGGGGAGGGTGTCCGAGATGAATCTCGAGATTGGCGTGTCTGATGCATATTCCGACTGTGGGGCTTATCGTCATTCCTTCGGCGGGGGTTTCCTTTACCAAAGATTAGCACTGAAATCGGCAATATTTATCAACGAGATACCGCTGAGTCACTAAGAGCTTTCTGCATGTTTGGAAAGGGAGCTCATGAGTACGCACTTTTGGCGAGCTTCCGGCTTGCGACCTTTTTCTTTGTTTCAATCACTAGCCTCCTTGTTCGTTCTGCGACTATAAGGTAGGGACCGTGACTCATGGACTGGTACTTGATGAGCCCAGAATGATCTGTGTTCACTGGTATATTATCCTCCTCAGCCATAGTGACTAATCCAGTACATGTGGCAGAATTTCTTGTCACCAATAATGAAGAAGGGCCCGTTTTCTGCCATTGGCCGTCTTGACTAAGCTGCAAACCTTATTAGCACAAAACTTAGCCTCCTGAGAGAGTCCTAAATACCTGTATGGTTGGGCTATGCTCGCACTCGTAGAAGTTCACTACTCGACAATGGCCTTTGCAGAGCTCAGAGAATTGATCGGCAAGTCTCTTCAGAAACGCCGATGGCTCCGAGTCATTATCGACGAGAAGATCATTGATCAACAATTCATTCGGTTTCCCATGAACCAGAGTAGCCAACTGTTCGTTCCGAAGCCCTAAGTTGGGCACCCCAAAAAACAGAAGCCCGTGACAGGTCTGGAGGAACTGTGAGTTCGCGTTGTTGGGCTTTCCATGTGCACGGACG
Organism: Colletotrichum spaethianum; assembly: GCF_022836535.1. Classification (NCBI taxonomy): domain Eukaryota; kingdom Fungi; phylum Ascomycota; class Sordariomycetes; order Glomerellales; family Glomerellaceae; genus Colletotrichum; species Colletotrichum spaethianum. The sequence continues at coordinate 152,099 of NW_026054811.1, read as the reverse complement.
AGTGCCTGTAAAATTAATTCCTCTGCCTCTTCTCCAACTAAGGGTTGTTTCTTACTTCTTTGACGAGCAAACCACCAAGACTGTGGCCTATAAAGACGATAGGACGAAGAAATGTCTAAAAGGGCTCAGTCAAATTGAATCGAATGGCAACGCGGTTCACGTACCTCATCATTTGCCCGAAAAGCAATGATCTGCTCTAACAAAGTGCCGCCGAGATCTTCAATGGACTGCCTAGAGCGGCTGCCCCGAAGCATCGTATCATAGCCGTAGAGAAGAACTCGGATGTTAGGTATATGTTTAGGAAGAAAATCGCGAAGCCAAACTTCATCGCTATTCGGGGATTTCCAGGAGCCGAGCGCGTGGCTTCCGAGACCAGGCACTGCTACAACGCTACGACGAGTCAACACAAATATTGTGATTGTTGTTGGGAAGAATATCAACGCACTCGGCATCAACGCGTTCTGGATCACTGTGTAAAGGCGTGATGCCTTCGAACTTGTGTGTGTAGCTATATGAGGAGCTGGGCCCGGCGTGACGAAGTCTGGCAACCAGGTCGTCTGGAGACAGGGTCGTTCTGAGCGTCACTGTGGCGCACAAAGACTGTGGATCTCTTGACTCTAAAGAGCGAATAGCGAGCGCAGTGACAGCTTCCCGTAAAACCGCGTCATTTTGGACTTTTCCTTGCAAATTACTCTCCACGCGATCTTTCTCAACAGCCGGTATATCATCGATTCGGAAGGTCAGGACTTTTTCCTTTGGTGGCTCTTTGGCGGGCTGTTTAGCCAATTGTTGAAAAAAGGGAACAGCCAGTAGAGCACCGGCCAAAGTGAAAGCTATAGCTGTAAGCAACGCCGACAAAGTGATCATGTTGTGATGTGAAGGACCAGCTGTGCGCTCCGAGACACCATGTGTCGGATCTGAATACCCCTCAGGTTCCGATGGCAGTGCAAAGACAAGCAGGTTGCTGACCGGCTCTTGCGCGTTGGCGGCTATTGAGAGTGTGTAATTGGTCTGTCTTTGTCGGGCACGTGAAACCAAAACTTCAGTTGAATCCCAGCCTCACAACCCATGTCCTCGACTTTCCCTTGAAGTGTCACTCGTTGAACTCGCGTCACAGCCTTAGTTCTTGGGTTACCTACCGATACTACACCCCTTCAGCAAGTTTTTCCCGGCTGAATCGGTATCTAAATAGTGTGCGATGATTGAAAGGACTTTCAGTGTACATTGCATAACGTACATAGAAGGCCCTGATGTAAAGTAGCGATTTGTCGAAAGTGTAGAGTGGACTTAGCAGTGTATTAGTCACGAACACGGACCCACTACGCAGCACATCAATTGTTGTGCCTTGCAATCTGGTTAGACTCAACAGCATGCACGTGCCATCGAAGCGGCCTTAAACCTCATCCTTTGCGGGGTAAACTATCAACCAAGGTCATTATCATCTTTCCCATTATCGACGCCATTTAGTCTGTCCTTTGATAGCGCAATTGGTTTCACGCACAATATTGGCACGAAATTTTCAGTCACCATTCCAATAATCGATCGAACGACGATGGATAGCACGTTCAAGCCTCTCGATGACGAAGCATCCGCAGCTGACCAGCGTCCGGACTCGCAAATGAGCGACACCAAATACGATAGTCCCCTTCGGCCGACTCATCGTCTAGACCAAATCAAGATTGGAGAAAATGGCGTGCAACTTTTGGTTTCAACTCACGACCACTTATACGACGCTGCCAACGTCGAGGGTGGCAACAACACCTTCCAGTGTATTGGAGGCTGGAGCGATACATCGATCCACGAGCTCGGACAGATGCTCATCTCTCACCAGAATAGTATCTCTCAATCCCGGGACACGGCATCTGAAGGATCTGCATTTAGAGGCCGGGGCCACGTGATTAGAGACCCTAATCAAGATCATAAGCCTCCTAGAAAACCGTAGGGTTTGCCTGGACAACATGGAAACAGCATACATCAAATCACCTTTCGAGTTGCAAATCAAAAATAGCCCATACCATATGAAATATCCCATCACCTTTGTACAGTTCACACTGTTTGGTTTTCAAAACCAAACCATGGCAATAGTCGAATCCCTTATGCACTGCACTCGTCTGTGTAGCCCACAAGAATACATATCGTATGGGCCCACACCCGTCGCCTGAACCGCCGCATTGCTGGACTTTTAAGCACGTTCAAAATATCCTCGAGGTAAGGGGCATGTATTGGTTCTGGTTGGTTCGGGAGAGACTTGCATTTTCCTGCCTGAGGTTCCTCTGATGCCCACAATCAAGTTCTACAAAACATGAAGAAGATCACGAAAAAGGCACATCAAGTAGATACCCTTGCCGCCGTCGAAGCTAGTACATGATTTCTTCTTCTTTGGGGGTCTCAATTTCGGTTTTGCGTGGCACAGCGTGTAGCTGACTAGTCTGGAGGTGAGAGTTGCAGGTGGGGAAAGAAGGCTGAATAGAGAAAGTGGCCAAAGGCGGCAGAGGTTGGAGACTGGAGCATCTTTCATACCACTGCATCCTTCAGCATGCGAAGTAACTACAACAATGGTCTTCACTCTCATTGACGAGCAAGGCTTACAAAGTCGGATAAATTTCGAGCATCTTGCTGCATTTGTATGCGCGGGATGATAGATGCATATTACCGCCACGTTGATCCTGTTAATTCCGAGTTCTTAGAACTCATCTAGGCTTCGAGACATCTGGCTCGTGATATCTATATTCCAGCTTTTACTATTGCGGCATGGTCAATCGAGCTTATATGCAGCTCTGAACCTTGGTATCGGCGCCTGGTCGGTCCAGGTGTTCTACTACTGATTCTAACCTCAGTTTACGTCAAAACCAATTTGCAGCCGTCTGCCGTCCACAAGTAATCGTCCAAAGGTAAACGAGCCAATATAGAAGTCCTTCGTCTCTTCATAGTCAGAACATATTGCCACTGCACCAGCTCCAAAGGATTCCTTTTCCGTAGCTGATTCCACCTCGAATCTTCATCACCGCTGTCCGGTTGTCTCACAGTGATTGTATCAATGGAGGACTTATACGAATCAACACTTTCTGAAGCCCAGATCGTGTTCAGAACATTTGAAACAGCGGGTTGTACGATACCAATGTACTCGATCCGCCTCAAGTTCGATACGCTGGTTTAAGTCTGGTTCACCCAAATATTCAAGAGAGCCTCGCGTGCCTTGAATTCTTGGCCCCGATTATGTATTTGAGATATCACCAGTTTTTGATCACTTTGGTCCAATTCGAGCTCGACTCTGAAGTTCCCGGGGCCATCAGCTATTATATAAACCCCATGGTTTCAACTGTCAGACCTAGTTCAGGGGCTGTTCGTACTTGTCTACGAGCTTCGATAAGCTGGACGTAACAAAACGTTGAAATAAATAGAGCCGGTGAGAATAATGAATGCCACATGTTGATTGCTTGTAGGGGTAGTTGAACGGATATGAGGAACGCTGGTAAGAAGCGTAGCTAGTTGACTTTATAAGTAAGCAAATCCCAAATCCCTTAGAGGCACTGTTCCCTTTATACTTGTCAGGAAAGTAATACTTGCCTACTAGAGCGGCACAGAGCTACACAGCAGAGTCGTGCTCTAGATAAGTAGCCTATAACACATTCAATTACCTCTTTAATCTTCGTAAAATAAACAAAACTTCTAACATCGGTGATACCGAGCATTATTTCTTTTATTTGGATGATTTCAGATTTCCTAATATCCATATCAACCTTTGCAGCGCTGTTTAGTAGGTACGTGTTAGTAGGCTCCTAATTTACCAGAGGAAGCTGACAGCTTTTGAGAAGTTGTCGCCAACCCCATTAGCCAATGGCCAAGGGACATGGAGGGACCCACTACCAGGCCAAGGTGTTTACAAGCGCCGATTCTCTGCATCTGTAACAAAACTCGAATTCCTTCTCATTCTGAATTTGTCTACTATGTATGCGTAGGACTGTCGCGCTTCGCTTTTGAACCCTAAGTATTCCGTATAAACGTGCAAGATACTTGGCCCCTAGATTCTTGACACCCCCTCCCGGAATTGTGGGTGCGACCGTGCGACCGTGCGACCATGCGCTGCTCAATCCCGTAAAATAAACCTGAAAGTCAACTCACACCCCAAAATACGCAAAAGGTTTCTCACAAGTGTTTAAATAGTCGTGAAACGGGCATCACTCCTGAGTGTCTTGAGGAGTTCCAGGCTAGAGCTACAACTATCGAATCTTCGAGGGAAGCTTGGGTAGATGAACTGTCTAACGGTTTACGAGAAGGGGAATATGTTGTAGGTAGCACTAGAGGGGCCGTCGTAAAGTCGTAATTGCCGTTAAGAGCAAGGTACAGATCCTGCTGCCACAGAAGCGTGAGAGAACTGTACAGCCTTCAGAAGGTATGCACCGGTTAACAGTCCGCACATGGCTAAGATATGGTCACCAATCCTAGGGTTACAGTAGCAACGACGTAGTTCTGAAGATGGAAGAAGGAAATATAAGTGCTAGTTCTGGAACCGTGTTCTGTGTTCCAAGCTGCCCAAAATAAGTTGCAGGAATGTAGTTGATTCGAGTTGAAGTGAACGAAATGCTGACCTGGACTTATTCTGGCCAACTGGCTCGATTTTATTTAAGTAGGAGGTGCCCTCACAGTCCAGGTTGAATCTATTAGATTCAGACGCCTTTAGCTACAGCGCGCTTCCCAAGCCCCGACTACTTCCTCCATCTCTTTTGTGACGCCCCAATGTTGTGATAGACTATGCAAAAGTATTCGGATCGAACCCAACTCGTACAACAAGTTACGGGCGACCCAGCCTGTTGGACGTATATCGATGTTGTTTTTGAAGAAGGCCAAAGTGTCACTTCTTTCATCAGACGTCAGGGACTCTGTGTTCTCAGATGCATCGTCCGCGACATAAAGGAGTACCGTATCCCAATCAACAAAAGCGGGCACAACTATCTTGGAAATCCCTGGGAGAGCAAAAGAGCTGTAGGTTGTGGCGGCAGCAAAGAGGGCTCCAGGCAGGCATGTATCATGTATGACGCCAAGCGGTACCTCGGATGCAATCTTGTGGATCTCCAAGGCGTGCAAGAGGCACTTCCGAGCGCGAAACCCTCTCGTCCACCGTTCCGGATCTATTTGTCCTGGCTCTCGTCTCTTTCTTCCGCCGAAAATGTGCTGCGTGATTCCGTGGTGATAGCACATTCTCCGCGCTCCTCTTGCGGTGCTCGCCACGAGATCGAGACAAACAGCATGCCACCGCAGAAGTCCTACTGCCTTGTCTGCCATACTCAAACTGTTGCTTCGTAATAGGTGTTGGCGAAGGGAGCCTAAAGCTCTCAAAGCCTCGGTTTTGGCGCCGTTGGGGCTTCGATTGGACTGTTCGACATTGATAGCAAGAGAAGCTAGGATCTCTAGAAGAATCTTAATGTTGAGAAGTCCAAGTAGATGGCGATCTTGGAACGATCGAGCCCCGTTAGAAACCAAAGAGTGATACAATTCATGGAAACGTTCAGGTGTAACAGATGTGTTGATCCTTTGGTTGTTGGCGGCCGACATCGCTTGGATCCATTTGTCGACAGTATCAGCGGCGAAGATATCTTCTTCAACAGCTAATGGTAGAGACTTAGTAGCTAGCCAGGTATTGACAAGATTGCCACTGAACTGCGATACGACACCGTCAACTACACAAAGACCAAGTAGTGTTCTCAACTGTGTCTCTCTGGCTGCCCATGATCGCCAAGCATGCATTTTTGTGCCAATCGGATCATTCTCCTGCGGCAATCGGGCTGTTTCCGGTCGAGATGGGCCAGTGTCATACAGTCCGCAATATTGAGCCCAATGCATGCTTAATCCATAGAATGTCTGGCTTGTCATCCTCAACTCCCGGTTCTGATTGAGTTTGTCTTATCAGCTGTGTATTCAGTATTAGCAGTGTGTCGAGCCCATTCACCTTCGAGAGAGCTGCATATGTCTGGCTTAGGAGTGCAGTCAAAATCAGCTCAACGCCGCTGCAAGCATCATGCTCTCTTCTGTGTTCAATCATTCCGGACCACGAGGTGGCAATTGCCGTATACGCGAGTCTCCATAAGGCCTCACCCTAAGAGATCTCTGTTAATCAGCACGGCCAACATAGCGACGAGCAGACTCAACATCAAGTACCTTGGCAGATGCATCCTCAGTTCCAAGAAAGAGTGAACCGAGAGCAATTGCATTTAGAAGAAGATGTGCCGAGCAATCCCGATATATAAACGTAGGTCGATGAATGACTGGAAGGATGGGCACAAACTTGGTGAAGAACATGTGTAGACTGCTATCAAGGAAGCGAGGCGTCAAGTCGGAAAGTTCCACATGAGAGGTGACATTAAACAGCTGCAAGATGTCAGTTGGTCATCAGAATATAAGCATGACTCGAAGGATGACGAACAACAGGTGCCTGTTAGTTGGCATACTTACTGTATTGGTCAGAAGTCCGTTAATAGTCTGGAAGGCTCGACGACCATCCTCTACTGTGGCGAGCTCATCTTCCCTATTTTGATTAGCGTCACTGCGTTGCCTAACTGACGCTGGGTCACCTTGCGGAAGTTCGGGACCTAAGATTAGACTAGGTACGGACTGAACCCAATTTATACCATCTCCCGACACTAAACTCTGGAAGAGTTCTTCCGAGTCAGGCCATAACAAAGAGGAAGACGCGTCGTGCTGTAAAATTCGATTTTCAGATTGGCGTGTGGGCCAAAAGTTTTGACCAGGTCTGTGTCCGTTTCCTTCGTTGCCAAAGTCGAAGACGACATTGCTGTTGGCAGCTGGAACTGGACTACCACCGCGAGGTTCAGGGAAGGGGTCAAGAGACGTCTGAATAGATGAACAATCGGATATGACTCTTAAATGAGCGGCTGGCTTATGGCCCTTGGTGTGCCTAGTGAGTACGTCTCCACGCGAGAAGGTCCGATCGCATATTGTGCATTTGAATGGTTTCGCACCGGTATCTTGAATAAGACAGGATCAGACGAGATATTGGATATTGGATATAATCACAAAAAGAAGGCCTTCCACTTGAAAACAGGACATTCTGTCGAACTCACGGGCTCTTTCGTGTCTCTAGAAGGAAGTTTCAGCATGAAGTCCGTCGTCCATAGTGATGTGATGTATACCTTGAGATGCTCTTTCTTCGTGAACCTTCGGCGGCAATAAGCACATACAAAGCTGGTCGCGGTACTTTGCCGAGTTTCGTCGGTCATTGCACCGGGTTCGCATCCCATATCCGTGTTTCCCACATCCATGTCTTGTCTGGATTTCAGACGTGTTGATGGAGAAAAATGGCGTCCCCATCTTCCCCACAAACTCCACGAGACAACTGACAAACGAATGCCCGGGCCGGCGCTAGCACCGAACAGGGATGTCCTCTTTCCCACATTGATCACTTGCCCCTCACGGCCTCAGTGCACCTTCGTCTTTTTGCTTTCCCACCTGGCTCACTTCACTTACTCCAATATAAAGGCTTGTCAATTACGACCATCTGCGCTGCAATGTGACCTATGTTCACCTCGAGTTATTTCGGTAAGGAGACATTAATTTGGGTTTGTTCAAAAATTTCCGTAATGATGTAATTTCATATAAATTCCTGCCTTGGGCATGAATGCCGCCTCATGTGGCGTCATCAGGACGGCTCGCTGATGTTTATTTGTCATTCGTCCTTGGCTAGTCAATTGTTCCTTGCAATTGCACATTTGTGCCTCATGCGAAGACTGCTAGCTTCATGGATTCTTTTTTTTGTTCTCGAGGTATTCATTCCATCAACATGGCTTTGGGTATATGGCCTTCTCTTGCTGGTTAACGTCACCCAACCAGCTTTAATGTGACTTAGAAAGCACTTCCACTATTGCAACACGTATTTAGATAGAAGAATTGGACAGTTTACGGTTATGGTTCTCCTCCATCCTTTAGTTACCTGGATGGAATAATTGAGAACTCACAAAGCTTATCGGCATTGTCTTCAATATTGCAGTTACGGATCATTATACTCACATGCAAGATAACTCGCATAGGCGTTCGAGAAATTATTACTTGTGTCCTGCTCAATGACCAAACCTGACCGGGCAGCTAATAATCCCTATTCTGGCATCCTAGAGAATTCCAAGTCACCATCTGCCTCAAAGTCTGTGGCGCTTCGTAAAATGGTGCGCAGGACAATGTGTAGAGCCCGAGGGGGATTATTGCGAGGCATCCGTGTAAAAGCTGATACTGATTTGCAATCTCGCAAGCGGCATTCCCGCACATCGATGCCTGTCTTTGCCAAAACCCATGCGGACGATGATATTTCCTCTGTAAAGGATGAACTCATCGGGTCTTTCGAACAACTCTGGATCACGGTTGGCGGCTGTGTAGCATAGTATAACTGGTTCGGACGTATAATTTTGCCGTGTAATTGAACGTCTTTTGAAGTGGTCCGCATGAAATCTCGATACGGGCTATATAATCGAAAAGACTCTTCCATTGCTGCGGGTATCAGCGATTGGTCTTCTCTCAGCTTTTTCTGAAGCGCTTTGTCCTTTGAGAGGTGGTCACAAATCGACCCTATGAGAATCGGCGGTGCCACTACGCTGACGACCAGTGATTGTCGAAGGTAACCACTATGGGCTTGTCAGTTGTTACGCCTGGTTTAGAAATTCAAGAGCACCGACATCAAATGCTCTTCGCTAAGAGGTTGTCCTTGCGCACCGTGCTTCAGGAGGAGCGAAGATGCTGGGTCTTCTTCCGGTTCTCTGGGTTAATGCGACGGTCCGCCAAGAAATCCCGTGCGATTTGGTACATCTTCATTGAATTAGCTGTTACGTTAATATCACCGTCTTGCATTCTCATGCGTTCAGCCAACTCGAAGCGGCGACAGCTAATTTCGGCGCCACTTCAGGCTAGAGGTTTAGCCACTCCGACTCCATGCGAGCAACAAAGTTGGCCACGAACTCAGTGACCCCGTGCTAAAAATGGCGCAAATTCGGCTTCCGCATACTTCTGCAGAGGTTCCCTATGAGGAACCAGACGAGCTGACTTCACTGTACGTTCCAGAGCGGTTCGGAAAGGGGTAGGGGCCGGCGCATCAAAGGCCTCTTCCAACATTGCTGGTGTGATTGCTGGATAGATATTTAGGAGCAAATATGCTCCCAGATGTGAGTCTTTCATTAATAAGATATCATGCGTGTTGGGTGTCTTTACTTGTATTGAAATTAGATGAAGTTCCTCTTACCGTCACGATGACCGTTATGGCATGTGGCATTTGCGGTCTTATCTTCCTCAAGTACATGTACAAACTGGACAACAGAAAGAGAGCTCAACAAATTACAACCTGGGACGAAGTACAATTTGCTGCTGAAGTAATATCCCAAGAGAGGAGGGGCGACTAAAAACGCACGCTTATGTACGGCTCGTAAATAATCTCGGAATCGAGCTTAAGGGAGCGATGCGTTTTTGATGTTATTTTGTAACCCTTTCTGTTTTTGTCGTTTTTGATGAAGTGTCCAAGTTAACTAAGTCATAATAATACAAGCATCAGAACAAGCGGCAATATAGGAAATTGGTGTTTGGCTAGGTGTCAGTTTGTCGAAATCTGACTAGATGCATCGAAGCACCAACCTCATCTTACCTTAAACCCAAATATAATTACCCTTTTATAACTTCTTTCGTAATCATTAAAAATCAGGGTGACGGGCATATGCAAAAGGCACGTGCAGCTGTAACCAAGGTTCAACTGAGCAAGATAACAGTATGTATGGTAAGAATAAGTGACAAACCTTTAGCACCCACTTAAGTGACACCAGTTTTTGACTTAACAAATGTGGCTTGAAAGCCCGACTCGTTGATCGTCTCAGTTCGGAACAAACGATTTCCGACAACGATCCGAGCAGTTCGGGGACTGACGCAACTGACTAGCACACCGTTTTGCTTCATTCTTAGCATCCAAGAATCACCATCAATTGTGATTCATGCTGAACTCTCCCACGCCCAAGCCCTTTGAGGCTCCCCTTGGAATTCTTGACTAGTCTACTGCATGGTAGACTGAATTCAGCACCTGGGTTTGAAGCAGGGCCAAGATTCGGCAAGCACAGATTGAAGCTTTAGCTCATTATAATGGAGAAATCGGCCGTGTCCCTGGTAACTTCTATCTATATAACGTCCTTATGCCACTTCAGTGGACCCATCCCAGAGTACATAGCACGATAACAGCAACGACTTCGCATTAATTCGGCTTACTTTATGTGTTATCGAATGAAGTGCCACACGCGTACTTCGCTCCGCAGCTAACTATTGTGTGCAAATATGGCATGACAATATCCTCCTTGACGAGCCATTAAGCTGTGGCCTAAGACGTAGATCTGAATACTTCAAAGAACGCTTGGCCAATTTCTGAACAGATCAGCGGTCAGTCCGGCTAGCCGGAGGCCAACGGTTGTCTTTGACCTGGTTCGTGTGTTCAATTCAGCAAGAAAACAAAACCCCACATTCTGATGCTCTGTTGAAAATTAGCTTTTTCGAAACCATTTTTCCGTTACAGGGGAGAACTTTAAATCACGCTTAAATGGAAGGCCACAACAGGGAAACACCTCCTTAGCACGAGGTGGGACAATGCTCACGAAGCTGATTCCGGATAGATTGGCCCCATCTCAATCTTCCGAAATGGATGTAAGGTGTTCCTTGACGACCTTTCGGGTATTGCAGCCCCCAAGTGATCAACACTTCCTTCCGAATCGTCTGGTCTTTTCTGAATCCCCAAGGCTTGCCACGCTGCTGCCGTATCTAATCTAAGTTTCCTCCTGCATTCTTCATACTTCAGCCGGGTCTGGTAGAGAAACCGGATTGAAGCGTCTGCTCACGATTGCTGTCACACCAAAGAGTCCTTGCGGATATCCAAGGGACCACCCCTTTACCCCTGAGACAATCCACTAATGAACCGAAAAAGCTTACCATAGACAAAGTCTGATGTTTAGCAATCATTGAAACAGTTTAATGATGGGGGCTTGTTCGGTCTCGCATGAGATGGTCATACTGTTCATCAAAACTATTTAGCTCGGTCTTGCTTCTGCCAAAGATCAGATGTTTCTGGCAGCATAAATTTTGTTTCTTCTAACTTCTACTTATTTATCCGCGGTTGTTGCATCTTGTTGGCCAACTCAGCATTTGCAACTTGCCAATATGGCTTTCTTCGTTCTTTCTATTTCTTTCTTCCTCACTCACCTCGTCTCAGGTCAGGCGCCTAGCAATTCGACAGATAACCACCCCAAGCTTGAAACCTTCAGATGCACTGTCAAAGATGGATGTCAAAAGAAGACCAACTATATCGTGGTCGACTCCAGCCAGCATGCTATCGAAACGTCTAGTGGAGTGAGTTGTGATACCGGCAACAGCCCGCCTAACTCCACTGCGTGTACGACTCCGGAAGAGTGCGCAAAGAACTGCCATATTGAAGGGATCTCCGACTACAGCGCCAATGGCGTATTTACCCGTGGTAGCGACCTTCGCTTGACTATGTTCAACGACAATGGTGCAGAGGTTTCGCCACGAGTCTACTTGTTGGAAGAGAACAAGGAGCGATACGAGATGATCCGGTTGACCGGCGCTGAATTTACTTTCGATGTTGACATGGTCAAGCTGCCCTGCGGTATGAACGGCGCACTCTACCTGTCCGAGATGCCAGCCGACGGTGGCAAGAACACTAGCAGTCTCAATAAGCTTGGTCCAAGCTGGGGTACTGGCTACTGTGATGCCCAGTGCTTCAAGACCTCATTCATCAACGGAGTCGTAAGTCCAAGCTGTGCCAATTATTACGTAGCTATTTCACTGACAACGATTCAAGGGTAACTTTGAAGGGAAAGGCTCTTGCTGTAACGAACTTGACATTTGGGAAGCCAACTCCCGTGCGACGCATATCGCGCCTCATCCTTGCAGCTTGTCAGGTCTCTACAAGTGCACCGGCGAGGAGTGCGAAAAGGCAGGCGTGTGCGATAAGTCTGGTTGCTCTTGGAACCCGAACAACGTAAATGCCACCAACTACTACGGTAGAGGCGACGATTTTGAGGTAGATACGACCCGCAAATTCACCGTCGTCACTCAATTCCCCTCGGAGAACGGCAAGCTCAAGGAGCTCCGCCGCATGTACATACAAGACGGCAAGGTCATCCAGAACAACGTCGTGAACATTGAAGGACCTCCAAAGATCAACTTCATGGACGACGAGTATTGCCAAGCTACCGGCGCATCGGAATTCATGCGCCTGGGTGCCATGGAAGGTATGGGAAACGCCATGACCCGTGGCATGGTTTTGGCTCTGAGCTTGTGGTGGGATAAGGCGACGTTCATGGAGTGGCTTGATCAGGGCAGCAGCGGACCTTGCAACGCTACCGAGGGTAACCCGTCGGTGATCACTCAAATTGTGTCTAATCCTGAGGTGACTTTTAGTAACATACGTTATGGAGAGCTCAACTCAACAATGAACATGAAGCTCTAAATCAATAGGTGCATAGAAAGCATTAAATATATTGCTTTCCATCTATAGTCCGAGGCACTTGTGATGGTGGATGCAATACAATACAACGTTTCCAATCTCTCAACAGTCCTTTTGACCGTTAGCTATTGCTGGTTCAACTGCTGTTGTTCATAATGGCATCAACTGTCTGAGCGACATCAGCGGTGCAGGATGACAATCTCAGATACAAAAATCGTGATACTCACCTTTGCTTGATGCCGCTTATCTACATCATTCTTTAAAATTGAAAAAAGAAGAAGAAGAAAGATATTAAGTGTTGTTCAATGATGGATCTAAGTGGGCGGCTTTGGGCCACTATCGTAGACTATCAGAGCTGTGTGGCGAGTTGCGTAAAACTTGATGAAATATGCTCCACCAGATCAGGAACCAATGATTTCACCACAGATGCGCCGCACACGCTTCTTCGACATATTTCAGGGCATTCTACGCTCATAGTCTGTGGATGTCAAGATATTCTCAAGACTGTACAGCGATTGAAAAGCAAAAGCAAGCAGTGAGTAGTAGCAGCTAGATTCCACTATGTATGTTTTCTTAGACGAGACGAGCTATTTTAAATGTCAATTTCACGAAACCACGGATCGAGCAAAAGCTCCGCTGGTGAAGGTCTCTTCGTGGGATCATACTGCAAAAATCCGTCTAATAAGCCTTTTGACGTTGCAGGCATCCTCTTCGGTCAAGTCCAGCCCGGCTTGGTCAAAAAGCTCCTCTATGGTAGTCTGTTCCACCACACAAGAGGCTCTTCCCCATCCCCGACACTCCCAAGTTGGCAATTGAAACGCTTTCGATCCGCGGTGAAGTATAGTGAAGACGACTTCCAATGCAGAAAAAGCTCTTCGGGAAGAGCTCCGATCCTAGCCGTAAGTAAGAGAAGATGGTCATCATCCTCAAAGTTAGACCCTGGAACGCAAAAGAGAGGCTGTCCAGTGATGAGCTCAAAGACCAGGCAGCCAAAATTCGAAACATCAAGAGTTCGGTCGACGCCTCCTGTTAGAATCAACTCAGGAGCTCGAAGGCCGACTGGAATGACAGGGTTTGATGGCGGGTCTGTAAAAAAGAAAGCTAATCAATACAGGTAGCGATTAGTATAGGTTTTTATCACAAAATACAGTTCAATGTAAGGCTTATGTAATCGTAGAGTGGGTATTCACCGCCGCCCATGTCGGAGAGTTTGATGTTGAAGCCTTCAGTATAGTGTGTGAACTGCTCTAGCGGCTGTGCGATGCAAAGGTATCGAGGAGCCCATTTATCTTGTTTACCATCTAGCCTTTCCACCGGTGGCGAAATTGACCTGGCTTGCACATCTTCAGCCTGGCGGAGCACGTCCTTAGGTTTGGATTCAATATCGTCAAGAGTGAACAGCAGGTTTCCTGGTTGAAAATCTCCATGCGAAACGCCGTTGTCGTGTAGGAATTCCAGGGCTTGCAAGGACTGCTTGTGGATACTCTTTGCCATATGAGGCGGATAGCGACTATCATTTCTTGTCTGCGAGGCTTGAACTGAGGCAGCTCTTCGACCATGTTATTGACACTCGCGCCCATAGGTTCAAGTACTAGGACCTTGTGAATGCCGTTAGGGCCTAGGTGCTCGAAATCGCCCAGTAGCCGGGTGACGTGTTGAGAGGCCTCCCTTAGTGCAACTTCTGCGATATGGCGTAAAATCCTCAAATCAGCTGTAAATCTTGAAATCTCCGAGACAAGAATCTTCAGGGCAATGTATTGATTGTACCTTGAAGCAAATTAGCAATTGCACTTGGCGTGGCTAGATGCAGACAACGCAGGAGACAAACTCACCGCAAGTCACTTGCCAGCCAGACCGTAGAGTAGGAGCCCTCGCCCAGCTTCCGGATCACCTTATACTGGCCATTTTTGAAAACATCACCAATATGGACGGGGTGATAGCCACCAGGGTGATAGTCCTCCACCCACTCGCAAGGTGAGGTGATGGTTTTGAATCTTTGCTCATCGTATGTTGGGGCCCTTGAGGGCGGTGTGGGAGGGGAGAAGGTGCTCATGACTGTAATAGCGAGATATCGTTAGTAGTTTGAGGGTGGCACGACGGGCGTACATTGATTGTTCTTAGTGGAGATGAGCATTCTTCGTTAGCGTCGTGTCGTCAAGTGGATTTGACAGACTGAGCTGGTCATCATGCAAAGATGCCTAACATCAGGTCTTTGTTATTGCCCTGGCTAACCGCGCGGCTGCACCTCAACAACTCTGGGTCCAGATCCAACAACATAAATACGGATGTTATCACAGTACCTGCGCTGCCTGCAGATTTCATTTGGATCCATGGTAAATTTCCTCTCAGCGAGGAATAGTAACGGACGCTGAATTCCAGGAAAAATTGATCTACCAGCCTGAATAACTAACGGTACCACTGTACGAATGACCATTTTGGCACTGCCCATCGGAGGAATAGCCAGTAGCACCTTGTTTGATCGCGCATTCTGACAGTTCAAGATCAGTCATCGATTCCATACATTCTCAGAATTATACGCACACCAGTGACTTAGGACAAGCATTATTGGGTTGATAAGACATACGTTGGAAGGACGAGGGCAAAACAAAAATGAAATAGGAAAAACAACAAAAAGGACAATGGAGAGCACATTTTTAAGGACGAATCACACCTTCGATAACTTAACTTGAGTTCCAGTCTCCAGGAAGGTAATCTTAAGATGATTCTCCTGGGCAATTTCTGTATAGCTGATTGGACCATCCATTTGGGAAGAAGTGACATTTGTCATATTGATACTAGAGCGCAGGTTGTCTCCAGGCTAGTTGTACATGCAACTTCTGGGGCGCTCGGCATATCCTCCAAAGACAACTTTCACCAAATATACAATGGGAACTAGCACATGGTTGTGCAGTTTCTGGCCGACTGGTGGTTGGACTAAAACAATATAAATGTCGAACATCTGTAGAGTCTCGGCAGGGCCGCCCCCGAAGACCGTCAATATCTGGGCTGAACCGCCTGCTGAAACGTCACGATTCGGCTCTTGAAGAAATTGCATATACTCACACGATCACTGTCAAACCTTATTTAGTCGTCATATCATTAATGATCAGTCTGATTTCTATCTCTTTGGCCCCCTAAGCAACTTGGTTGGGCTATGGCAGATTATGTAGTAAGGTCAATTCAGCAGTTCTTTAACTTTTTCTTTGTTGCCTTTGACAAAAGAACGCTTGAAATTACTGCCGAGCGTGGAAAACCAGGCTCATGAAATCAGTCATTCACGCGTCGCGGTGGAGAGGCTCGAGCCGCTTGCAGGCGGTGATCAATGCTAGTGTTCTTGACACCAGTTGATGTCACCTTCTAAGAGTATGAGTTGACTGGGTGAAAGTATTGCACAGCTGCAGACAAATAGCCTCTAGATGATAGCTAGTTTTGATTTAGGGCTCATACAGAATGAAGGTCTGAGAGCGCGCGAAATGTCTTGAATAAGGTACCGGAAAAGTGAAAACTGGCCATCTCTTGTGTCCGTGTGAACTATCTGGGAACTAGTTGATGGCCATTTCAGTGGAAAAGCCATCCACCTTGGCTTTTACTTCAGGCAGAGTGACAAAAACATGCGCATCAAACGGCTTACGTCGCTGTCAACTTGATTTCACTCGCTAGTAATGATATGATTCTCTGAATGTTTTAGAGTTAGATCTGGTGTGAATTCCAATCTTTCTTAACTACATAAAACAACGCTTGCTGTTGAAGAACTGAGACTATTAATATGTATGTGTTTTCCTCATGAATGTATCCTTTTATCTGTGTTCAGCCTATTGGGCCCCTGTACCTTTTCCCTTCGAATCCTTCTTAGTCTTCTTCGATGCGCCAGTATTCCACTTCTTGACACGGACGAGGTAGTAAGAAATAACAGCGATGAAAATGTTGAAGAAGATGAAAGCCCAGACAATACCAAAGTTACGCCATCGCTCATCGTAGAAAATGTTGCTGCCAGCCAGATACTGATCAGCGTTGCTGAGAGAGCAGTATCTGCACTGCTCAGTTGCGTCAGGGTTCTGCAGCTGACCAGGGGCCGTCTGGAGGTAGTCTGAGAGGTACTCGCCACATGTTTGATTGGCAGGTGGGTTGAAAATGGCGGTTTCGCTAGCGGAGCAAGTAACAGCCCGGCCGTGTAGTTGAGTGCCGACAATGCCGGCGACCCAGTAGGTAAAGGGAGAGACGCGGTACATGAAGATCCAGAAGCCGGGAAGTGCGGATGGAGCTTGCAGGACACCGCAGAAGGTCAAGCTCATAAGCACCAAGAGCGTAACCATGCCCGAAGCGGTCTGGGCATCGGGGAAGGCAGCAATGGTCATGTGTGCGAATGAGCTGGCGTAGATGAAGAGTTGAATGGCGTACAGGAGAACCAATACCTGTCTGACAGAGGATTGGACGCCGATGATGGGATAGTAGAAGCAGGCCCAAATGAGGATACCGGTGATGATCTGGTAGGGGATCTCAACAATGATACTAGCGAACATGAAAGCCTTCCAGGAGTAAGCCTTGCTGGGACGCTCGCGGACTTCGTACAGGGCTCTCTGGGTGACAAAGTGTGGCTGGATCTGTTGGACGATGGTGGAGAAGATAGTGATGACCATGAAGACACCGAAGACAACGTTCTGCATACCAGCCTGGCTTCCATCGGCATTCCAGAAAGAGAATCCAATGAAGAGACCAGCGGCGATACCAAGGAAGAACTTCGCAAAAACGTAGTTGGGCATACGCCAGTATTGCTGGAAGACTCGAGTGGTGACCTCCATGAGTTGTGTGGTGAAAGGCATGGCGAACTCAGAGTGAGCACCGGCGTCCTCGCTGCCGGCAACCTCCTCATGCTCTTTCTCAAGGTGAATCCTCTCGATCTCGGCCTCAACACCGTGCCGTTCATTGCTTGACTTCCAGACACTGTGCCAGTCCTCGCCTTTAGAATTGTTACCGTTATTGACAATCTCGAGCATGTACTCTGCTGGGTTCTCCTCGTCGCCACACTGACGAGCACCGTGGGACTCGAAGTAGTTCAGGAGAGTGCGAGAGTTATCACCGATATCGCCAAAGTAAACGGTCTTGCCACCACGAGCGAGGAAGAGAAGGCGGTCGAACTGCTGGAACAAAATAGCGCTGGGCTGATGGACGGTGCAAAGGACAGCTTGACCCGAATCAGCAAGTTTGCGGAGGAAGGCGCAAATAGCCCAAGAGCTCTGGGAGTCGAGACCACTGGTGGGCTCATCGAGGAACAAAAGAAGCTTGGGCTTGGCGGCCAATTCGACACCGATAGTGAGCAGCTTGCGCTGCTCAACGTTCAGACCCTCGCCGGGAATACCGACGACGGCGTCGGCAAAGTCGCGCATGTTGAGCATGTCAATGACCTCCTCGACGAAGGCATACTTTTCCTCTCTGCTGACGGTTTTGGGCTGGCGGAGCATGGCGCTGAAGCGCAAGCTCTCGCGAACAGTCGACGTAGACAAGTGGAGATCTAGATACTGTTAATAAACTACTCGATTGTTAATGGATGAGAATGCTTACCTTGCTGCTGTACATAGCCAGTCTTACGCTGGAAGCTGGCATCCAATGGCTTGCCGTTGACAAACATGTCTCCGGTAATAACACCCATGGTGGTTCTCTGGGCAAGAACATCGAGCAGAGTCGTCTTTCCAGCACCAGAGACACCCATGAGGGCAGTGAGCGTACCAGGCTTGACCCAGCCAGAAACGTTGTCCAACAACCGGCGGGGCTCGCCCTTGATCTCAATGTCGTATACAACATCTCTCCAGGTGAAGATATCCTTCTGAGGGGGGATTGACTTGACGTTGCCATCGGACTCTTGCTCCTTGGAGGGCACCGCCATATCCTCATTGGTAACGCTGCGGCTAACACCGTCCTGGAGGTGGGCAGGAACGTGGCCACGACGGAAAACGAGAACCTCAGCGGTACTGGTGGTGGAAGAGTTGAGTTCAGTCGCGACGAAGTAGATTATCATGAAGAAGAACAGGAACGCAAGAAGGATGCCGAAGTTTCGCCAGACGTGAGAGTAGTAGTACTGGTAGTTGGTCTCGATAAAGGCATCGCCACTGACAGTGCGCTGGCCGGCGATAGCACCGACAGCCGAGCAGATCCAAGAGTCCCCATTCAAGGGGGTGTAAGAAGGAATGATCGCTGAGCAGGTGAACTCCCGGCCGTGGAACTCGTTGGCGATGAGGATCTCGAAAGCGTAGAAGATGGGGTTGATCCAGCGAATCCAACCAAACCAGTCAACCATCTGAGGTACTCTGATGACGAAACCGGTATAGATGACAAGCGCCAAGACCATGACACCAGCCAACATCATTGCCTGGGAAATGGTCTTTGTGATGGCGGCCATGGTTCTGAAGACGGCGCTCATGACAAAAGTCGAGATGTAGGTAATCATGAAGTAGAGGAAGAACTGGCCAGGCTCACGACGAAGTCCTGAGAGGAAGTAAAGCGTAAGGTTAAAGCAGGTTGCCGTGACGAACTTGATTGGAATGTCTGCCACAACACCAGCAATGGCTTCCGACGATGGGTGATAGAAGGCATACGAGGCGTGCTTTTCAACAATTGGCCGCTGGTCGTACAGGCTGTTGATTTCGGAAATGGCAGTCAGAGCATTCATAAGAATAGCCTGAAATAGAACAGACCCCTTGGAGTAGAAGCCGGCGGTTGCATCGGGAGTGCCATAGAAGACCGAACCGATCACAAGAGCCAAAATGATGTTGAGGGCGGCCGCTGTAGCAGTGGCTGAGATGTCGTTCCATATGCGCTGATAGGCGCGTTTTGTGGTGAGCCGGACCTGCATTGCCATGCTGATAATATAGGGAGACTTGGGGCGGACGTGCTTGGCCTGTCTGTCGTTCTTAACCTGGCGGAGCTCGGTGAGAGCCTGGCCATGGGGATCAATAGGGTAATCTTCAGTGTGCTGATCGATCTCTTGGCGAAGAGCCTGGAACTCTGGAGACTGGCGCCAGTAGGCCTCAAAATCCTCCGGCGTGCGAGGGACCTGGTTCTCCATGCCAGGGCGAGCCCTGCGCTCGGAAGGATTTGTAACCGAGGTCAAAAAGTCACCAGTTGTCTGACGCTGAGGACATTCCCAGCCCATACGCTCAAAGTATGACTTGGCGGCACCAGCAGGGCCGAAGTAGATCTGGCGACCTTCGTACAGAACAACAGCTTTGTCGAAGAGGTCGTAGATGGCTTGACTGGCTTGGTAGATGGCGACGGCATTGGCGCTACCGGTGAAGTCAGAAGCGAGGCGCAGAGATTGCACAAACTTGAGAGCTGTCGCTGAATCCAAACCGCGGGTGCTGTTGTCCCACGCGCACATCGGTGAACCAGCGAGCATCATCTCTGCGATACTGACACGCTTTCTCTCACCACCAGAGACGCCGCGAACGAAATCGTTGCCGACCTTGGTGTTGAAAGTATGGCTGAGACCGCAGACGGCCATAACAACCTGTGCAGCCTTCCTGTGGTGTTCCTCCCGTGTCATACCCTGTAGTCTGTGCGAAGGTGTGCGGACCGCGGCTGCGAATTCGAGGGTTTGACCGACAGTCAGGTGAGGGAAGTGCTTGTCAACCTGGGCAACACAAAGTCAATCGAAGTCAATACGATAAATTATCTGTGTGATTTTAACTCACCTCCTGGTTATAGACAGTCTCTCCTTTGAACTCCTTCATCATCTTCTTTTGAGGGATACCGTTGTAGTGGATGACGGACTCCCCTCCCAATGTGAGACCCTGGAGTTCTCCGGTCATGGTCTTCAAGAGAGTGCTGCATCCAGAGCCAGGGCGACCGAGAACGATCAAAAGTTCGCCGCTTTTCAGAATACCGTCAAAGCTGTTGAGGATCCTCTTGGGCTCTTTCTTCCCGAAGCTGAAGTGCTCGCCGATTCTCAACGGCGCCTTTAGGAAGTCGCCGACGGTCTGCTGAAGCTGCAGGGCGGCGCCGGAGCCCGAAACGCTAAGATCCCTGTAGGCAACACCAGCGTTCTTAAGGACGATACCTTCGTTCTGCATTTCCCTCATGAAACCCTGAAGCCATTTGGAAAGGTCGAAAGACTTGCTTGAAGGGTCCAATGCGGGATCGTTCGTTGTTGCGAACGCCTCGCCATAAGAGACGTTGGTCGAAAGGGGGCGGCCGTTGCTGGCTACGCTTTGATGCCGGGACAGCGATGTTGCAATTCTCTGCAGTTCTCTTCTATCCTCCTCATCGATCATCATCGTATCGCGGTGGGTATCCCTGGCTGGGCTGGCCATCGCTTCGGCCTCGAGTTCCTCGTCGGATGAGTCCCCATTCTTTCCCGTATTGATTGGCGCGAAGCCACCAGTATATGCGCCCATGTCTTGTTCTGATGAAAACGTATGCTCTCCGTTCATGGTGACAGAGGATGCTGTTGTTGTTCTTGTATCTGTGGTGCCATAGCTGCCTCTTGTTGCTGTTCTGTCCTCCATGGTTGGGAAATGATTATCCATGGGCTTGGCTCCGGGGAGCTAGGGACTAAGTAAAGTGATAAGATCCCACGATGCGTTTGTTGATGAAAGTATATGTATCGTGTGGTTGTAACGGCAAGTGTATGTGGACTCTATTGTTCGATGAAGACCAAAAATACAATAGAGATACCAAGGGGTGTCGGATGAAGATATTATATGGAATATCAACATTAGGAACGGATCTGGGGGGCACGTTTGCGGACATTGCCAACCCCCCGGGACCACTGAATTGGAGCCGTAATACCACCAACACATTGGGCGTGGAGTTTGGTGTGTGCGGGTGTTAAGGCGGCCGAAACAAGACTGGCGGAGTTGGCGCGCTCCCGCCTACCGGCCGGCCGGTGGCTATGAGGTCACTCCCTGTAGCCATTGTCCCGGTCGAGACCTCTAATTCCGAACTAACGAGGATGCGAATATGTCAGCTTGCAAATGAACGTGCTTTCTCCATGCACGGCGTGCATGCAGGCCAGCAGCCCGAATTTCCACTACTATGGGGGGACATGGATGACGGACCGGGCGGGCTTTGGTGGCCACCACAGTCCGACCCCGAGTCGGGGACTTAGAGCCCCCCGAGAGCTTTCGAGAACGCGGCGCAAGGGCCATGCTGCGGCCCCTAAAGAGTTGCCTATCTAAGCTGTTTACGGCTAGGATCCACTAGCAGCGGCCGGGAGGCGTCTACTTATTTTCCCATTGCATCATGGTCGCTCCCAGATTGGGCGGCTTTGTCCACAAAGTCCCACCCGTATAACCTCTGCACCATCCGTAAATCTGGCGTCACATCGCTTGCATCGCTGCCGGGACTCTCCACGGGAGATTTACGTTGCTGGGCAGAGCTACGGCTGTCAGCAGCATGCCGAGATCAATGTTATGCGATGACACGTCCGTCACCAACATGCCGAGCCCGTCCGGAGTCATTGCCTTCTCGGACTTTGTGGATCGCTGGTTGATAAAGGACAGACATGGCCCCAATGTCCACCACCCTTATTCTCGTGCACTTGTCCGCGCTGCGGACTTTACACTAACCATCCAAATCCTGCAGCGACAGTGAAGCCAGGACGAGTCCGTCTTGCGATGACGACACTCCGCAGGTGTAGCGAAATGCATAATCTTTCAATGTCAGATCCATAATTGTAAGCTTCATGTAGGAAGGGACTAAGGGTTGGCAGAAACTAGAATTTAGTATCATCCGGTGTTTCCACCTGTGGTGGGCGAGACGCTCATAAACAGTAGACCCGTGTGCATACCCCTTTTTCGACTTTCGCCCATGACTTCGGACGCCGGAGTCCTCGAGTCGGCTAAACAGCAAGCCGCTGAGTCATGCCTGGGTGGCTTGTCGACGCGCAAAACATTCCCTCCCGAGCGACCGAGACATGCTGGGAAGCTCCCCGCCAGATAAGCTTCAGCTAGCTTGCGGTGAAAATCCAAAACCGCCCCTTTTCGCCGCTGTTCACTCTGGCTGATGTATTTCTCTCCTGAAGCTTTGGCAAGATATGAGATGGCGTGGGTGGCATCTTGGCATCCTCCCTCAGTTTGAACGGGTAGGGTTCCCGCTGCGTGACTGAATCCGTGCTTTCCTAGTTGTCAAGTCATGGAAGGTGCAATGCCAGAATTTCCTCTGCAGTTGCTTACCGAGCAGTCCTCCGGGCTCACCGAGATCTCTTTTACTCTTTCTTGACGCCCACTTTGCCGATCATTCTGAGACCCCAGACAGTCACAATTAGAGTTGCGCCATACAGAGCAAAGCAATACCAGAACGATGCCCGATAACCCTCCAGCAACGCTGTCGGGCTCTCCTTGTCTGCCACTGTGGAATGTGCTGTCACCGCACTCGCTATGGCACCCGAGGATGCCAAGCCAACGCTCTTGCCGATTTGGGCGATAGTGTTAAATACGCTTCCGGCCACACCTTGCTGTCGAGCTGGGAACAGCGAAGTGATCAGTAAGTTGGAAATGGTGAATAGCGTGTCCGCACCAATTGCATTCATGAACATTGCCCAGAAAATGCATGTCCAGTAAGACCATGCGGGGTCGACAATTGCCATCAGCAGCGGTGACAGGCTTGAGAGGACGACAGCGAGGAGGATGGCTAGGTCCGCGCGAACACGGTGCACGACGAGCCCTGCAACAATGCTAGCCAACACTCCACCAAAGGGAGCTGGCAAAAAGCGTACCGAGGTGTCAATCGCAGAGAGCTTTTGGAGGTATTGGAGGTAAAAGGAGCTGAGCTGCTCTGTCGCATTGAAGGCACCCCATACCATGAAGACGCTAACACAGATGCCGGTAAATGTATGATTCTTCCACAGCGAGTTAGGGATAACCGCGGGCCGTCCCAGGCGTTCTTGTCGCTCAACCCAAGCGATGTATCCGCCAGCGAGGACAGCAGAGGTGGCCAGAAGGGCGATGTTCTCGGCTTTCTTCATCTCGTGTATACTGTCTGTGATGACGCTATCGAACGTCAGTTCCATATGACACTGTTCTCATGGGTACTGGACCAGACTTACGCAAGCACATAAGAGATCATTGATAGAAAGCCGCTAGCAAGAAAGGCCCCGGCCCAGTCAACTTCAGTTCTGAAGCGATGCCACGTTACTGGCTCTTTCTTTTCTTTACTAGGCAACCACTTCAACGCGATGAGGAACACGACTGTATTGATAATCGCCGCGATATAGAATCCCCATCTCCAGCCGATCGTGTCAGTGAAGACGCCGCCTACACTAAGACCAATGGAGAACCCGATTGGTTGACCCCCGCCCATGGACGCGAAAGCAGTGTTTCTCCGCTTGCCTGCTGGGAAGGCGTGTGTGATAACACTCACGGCAGAGGGCAGGCACATTGAGATGGCAACTCCTGCAAAGGCTCGGAAAATGATCAGCTGGATTCCCGTCCTTGCCATGCCACAGGCAAGTGTGAAACCCGACTGAAAGAAGCAACCCAGGAGGTAGAGTTGTCGGGCGCCGTAGAGGTCGGTCATAGCTCCAGCAAGTAGGAGGGTGCATCCGCAGGTCAAGGCGTATGCAGAAGCAGGCCTTTTTAGAAACTGTAAGAAGACATTCCAAACACTACCGGTAAATTTTCAAGCATTGCTTCATACCATAGTAGTAGACTCTTTTCCAGATTAACGTCTTTAGCCATAGCAGGAATGCAGACAGTTACGATGCCGGCCAGAAGAGAGCTAACGCCGGTGATACAGGTCACAGATGAGATGACGACCATCGTTTTGCCTTGAGAAAGGTGCCCATGTTGTGCGGAATCGGACGGAAGATCTGCGTGGTTTGGCTCCCGTGAACATGTTGATGAGGTTGAGAACTGCGGCAGTGGTGTCACTGCTGTGGTGACGAGTTCAACCGTTGTCATTGTTGTGGACATCGTAAGCATGGACTTGCTGCACAACTCAAATTGTAATCATTGTGTTATTACATCCACGCGATGCAAGACCTGTCTTCAGGCCGCCTAGTCAATTAATAAAGTTTTCGAATCGATTGTCTAACAAACCATCCAAAAAAAAATTTCAAAAGGGCGTACAGGGCGCGGAACACGCATTCTGACTGCAAACTCTCGACATCATTTCCGATCTCGGCCGAGCATACTTAGGTCCCCGAGTAGTCCAATCAACCCACAGAATAGCCCCTTTAACTCAACAGTCACTACAATCATTCGATTTTCCCCAAGTTCGCCCAATCAAAATATCTTGTCGGCAATTTGGTAACGCCACCGTCCAATTTCACGACAGGTGAACTTTCCAAGCATTACATGCCTAAACCCTGAAAAGTACGTCGCCGTGGCGAAGCGAACGCCAGTAGGGTTGCGCCCACTAGCGACACGATGAGACACACTTATAGATAGGTGTACTTAATACGAAGGCAGTGTACGTGTTATCTTGGATCGATCTGAATGTCTAGTGTCGGTCTTGCGTTCTTTTTCTCTCATCAGTTAGAAGGGTATACCTCCAACTATTTTTATGCATAACTAGTATGCCAGCAAGCTTGGTGATTAGGCTCTGAAGTCGAAATCGGGAACATTCACTCAATACCAAGTAGTGCTGAGCCCAAGGCTGCTGGCCTATCAGTGGAAATCATCTGCCATTCTATATTTTTGCCCATACAAGCTTCTTCAACCCAATACAGAGTCTGGGTTGGCTACAGGCCAGCATTTGCCTCTCAGCTATCCTTGGCTCCGACTTTATGTGTGTTCTTGCAACCTATCGACTTTTGCGCACTATGAGGTAGAGCAAGGTGAAGTCAGTTACTTAACCTCTGCACACCCAACCTTTGGGATCGCTCTAAGAAAGTGTTACTTCTATGGTTGAACAACAGGTGCAAAGACAACTCAAAGTTACTGCAACGCTAGCTCAAATCAGTGCTCGAATCAGCGCACCAGAACAGTCAAGCTCTTTGAAATATTACACCAGTAAATGTCTATGAAAAGACGCCTATATAAGATGCGTTGACTTGAATGGGTTTGGTACTGTTCTGGAGTTTTTGAATGTTGTGGTTTGACTATTTTTACGTCCCTCTGTACTAACTTGTAGCGTTAACAGACTTCAGACTACGTAGTGGTCTAGAGTCCGGGCCAATAATGTCTCGGCTTACTAATGCTTTCTCGAATATTCCCCCGAATTTAACTGGATACCTAGCGTGCGTTGCTACGACCCCGCTCACCGCATTAATTTCAATCTCGCCTTCCACGGCAAGGAACCACAATCGTTGCTGGCATTACTAAGTCACATAACCAGCCTGTACAAAACAAGTACACCATCTCTTATCGACCACCATGAGCGGGACAAGCCTGACATCCGCTACGGCGTTTTCGCCGTCGCTAGAGGCCATTAAATTAGCCGCTAGCATGTACAATGCTGCCCGCGAAGGCAATAAGAGTGTCCTTGAGGAGGCTATTCTGGACGGGCTACCGCCCAACCTGACGAACGAGAAAGGAGACACCTTGGTGAGTGGTGATGCTCATCACTGAGGCTTTCCAGGGCCGGTTCCAGCGTGCTGTTTCAAACCATCAGTCCAAAGTCGCGTTGTGGCTAACCTTCAGAGCAGCTGATGCTGGCGGCGTACTACGGCCACGCTGACCTAGTCAAGCTCCTGATACAACATGGAGCCGATCCTAACAGATTGAATGACAAGCGCCAGAGTCCTCTTGCAGGCGCTGTCTTCAAGCGTTTAGATTCTGTTGTTGAGGCAAGTCAGCAAGATGCAACTACTAGCCTTGGGCCAGCCCGTTACAGGCATGGATGCTACTTGGCTGTGGTACCTGCACAGAATTCCAGACGTCATTGCTAACGGGGCTCGCACAGGTCCTTCTAGAAGGCGGTGCTGATCCAGAGTATGGCACGCCCTCGGCGATTCAGTGTCTTTCCATGTTCAAGCAGGAGGGTAAGTGGGCTGACAAGTTTGAGGCGGCGCCCGGAAGGGGAAAGGCGAAGGCTGCGCCTCAGGATACGAGCGAGGAGAGGGCCCCTGAGAAGTTCAGAGCATGAGCGATGATCAGTGAAATGCCGGTGTATAACAACGTTCCTCGGCGACGCATTGGATCATTATAAGGAACACAGCTTATTGAAGACATTGCGCGCTCATCAAGTCAGTTGAAGTTGGTCAGAAGACCTTGACGGGTACACCCCGAGAATCCCGTAATCTTTACGTTGTTTTTAAACATAGAAGCTTCCAAAAAGATTAGTAAGAATCAGGGTATTCGTTGCCTGTAGCAGATGTTATTCCTACATGACCTTAATTTCGCCTTAGCAATGCCCTTATGTGCCACAGTCAAGTAGGCCACCACACTTGCCTCGACGCTCTACAATACCAAGACTTGTTCGCTGTTTATATCACCGCTCCATCATGGAAGGCATCTGGTCTGCGGTGAAAAAGGGTGACAGGACCGGGTCGTAACATACCTGACCGTTGCCTATGTTGTGGTCGGTGCTGCCGCGGTTGCCGGATTTTATGAGGGGCATACTGTCATACTGGGACCATATCTGATCGATCAACTTGTCTGAAATTAGGCAGCAGATGCTGGAGCAACCATCATAATACCGAACTTTGGAACAGACGTGTGAGCCGCTTTCTTTGCGAAATGGAGTGTTGGGCTACATGGCCGCAGTATGGAGTCCTGCAACTCTGGGTAGCTGGTGTCCCTGCTTGAACCAATCTTGAGAAAGACTGAAATACACAACTGAGAATATGATTTCCGCATGGCTGGCGCTCCTTTCCCTTATTTGTACTCGTGGACTAGGTGTCTGCTAGCGCCTTAATGCGTCATGTACGGAGGAAGATATCAGGCAAGCGCAATCACTATGCGAACAATACCACGGGCCTTAAGCCAAGAAAAAGGAAGTCTACTTAGCTATGAGTTTCAACAGTCCTATATGATCGGTGATCGGGTAAGCATGGTTTTCTCGTACCGTGGTTTGGAGGACCCTGTCTCGTGTAAATGCTTCATGATCCAGCTCGCTCCCAGTTCCAAATCCTTTTTACGTAACTGTCCCCCTAGCTGTAAGTCGACTGAAATAGTTTGAGATCACTTCTGGCAAAACGCAATAGCTTTTTACAAGCCGGGTCAAGATAACTCTAACCTCATCACACGCAAAGATTCTCCCGCCTCCTCAGGCTCACTCTTTCAAATCCGACGACACCAGAGACTCGTACACCATTCCGCGCGGGATTTCCTCCCATTGTTTGTCCTCATCGAGAAGCTCTTGACTCGCCTCCCACTCCTTGCGAATAATCTGTGCATGAGCCTCGCTTCTTGGCGTGATCTTTGCAGGAAACGGTCTCGGCTGCACCAAGACTCCCTCAATGAGATCGTCCGCGTCCGGCACCAGTTCACGCCCCTGACCATCGACGGCCCTGTCAAAGTTGAAAGCCCACAGTAGCCTCGAGATACTCAAGAACAGTGATCTGTCAGCAATATGCATCCCTTGACATAGACGCCGGCCCGCGCCGAATACGTAGTGGTCACGCTTTGCAGGGTTGCCATTCATCGCCGACTCAAAGGAGTTCTGGTCGTCGCCTTCATAACGAGACGGGTTAAAAGCTCGGGGGTCCTCGAACCTGGCCTCGTCCATATTGATGGCCCATACATTCAGTATGACCCCAGCCCCTTTCGGAATCTTGTAGCCCATGTATTCGTCATCCTTGATGACGGCATGGGGAATCCCAAGGATCGCCGTTGGCATCCACCGCAGAGCTTCCTTGATACATGCTCGTATGTAGGGCATAGACTCCCAGTCATCTAGTGTTGGGAGTCTTTCTGTGCCGCAGATACGGTCCAATTCCTCCCGGGCTTGTTTTTGTACGGAAGGGTACAGAACCATGGCCTGGACGAAGCCCGTTAGTGTGGCTGCGGTGGTATCCGAACCTGCTTCGAGGGCGGATCCAGATATATACCCTGCTAGATCATCAGAGAAACCTAGAGTCTTCTGGCTTTCGAGGATACCCATGCAGAAACACGGCTGATCTCAGTCAGCCGTCTGGTGTCCACTCAACCGACAAGCCTGTGGGGACTTACCTTTGCTGTCCCCTGAAGAACGCGACTTTTCGCATCCATCCAGTGACCGACATACAAAGCCCTCTCTTCTCTGTGCAGACCTTTGGCGTATCTTTTCCCTGGCAGCAATGAACCTAGACTTCTGAGAATTGGGTACACATCCAGAAGAGCCGCCGCGGAAGAGCCCACAACCTCGCTCCACTTCTCAATGCAGTGGTATAGCTTCTTCAGCTTCTCGTCGTGAATGCTCGCCGTACGGAACCCAAACACCATCTGCGTCGTGAGCGAGTTAGTGAACCGGCGGATGTGGTCGATAAAGTGATGCGGTTCATCCAGAAACCCGGACAACATCTGCTTGCTCTCAAGATCCTGGTATGGGACGTAGCCCTTGGCTGCACTGATATTCAGAACCTGGTGGAATATTTTTCGAATCATTCGCCATGTGTCTCCGTATTTCTGTTCTTCGTCAGCCTTGAAAGTGGCATCGAGGAACGCCCCGGTCAGCTTCTGCCGCCCAAGACTTACCATGAGAACAACGCGGAGATTCGCACTGACTACGTTTCCGAGATATACATCGGTTCGAGAGGAGTAGATGCTACTGCGTTTGTTCAACAGGTCTTTTACCGCCAAGTCAGACGAAAGTACGACCATAACCTTGGTGCCGAGGATGAGGGAGTATACGGGACTTTTAGCGACGTCAATGTCAGTACGTTGGTCACATTGGTCTTCACGTGGACTGTTGCCTGGTCTAACATACCCGTACTCTTTCGCCCACTTCTGGAACTGGTGGTGCGGTTGTTTCGATGGGATCTGATGTAAATTACCGATCAACGGCAAGGTGGGAGGGCCAGGAGGATAGTCTTTGGGCCGTCTTCCAACATTCCGCAGTTGGAAGACAGCAATAGCAATAACCGCTAGGGGAATGAGGAACACGTAGACCATGATGTGGAATCGTTCGAAACGACATGTGCGTGGAAGGCGAAAGATAACAAGCGAGGCACGGGGGTGGCCTGGGACATATGTACTGGCCAACACGCGCAACTGCAATCCGTTGCACCCAGATATTAATCCAGCCAAGGCCAAACAAGCGGCCACCTTGTACAACGCCATCTCGGCAGGCTTGTTCCAAGCATGAACCCCTCATCAAAATGGCCTACCGCATTACCGCCCAACGGATAAATCGCCTGGGCAGCCAGCGTTGCATCCTGCGCAAACAGGCGCCGAGACAAGAATAGGTATGCCCCTACTTTGTCGCGAGACATTCGTCAGACACTGTCAGACCCCGCATCTGAATTTCGAAAGGGTAAGCCGTAAACTAGGCAGTGTCATTTGCATACAGCCAACGATCCACATGTGACATCCCACATGGGGAAATGCGGTGTAACTGTACGATGCACGACCGTTGAGGCACATCCCGTTACTCTCTTCGACTCGTCGAAACGAAGATCTGCAGTGCAAGTGCTTACGCTTCCAACATGAACACAGTTGGCATGCATTCAATCCCCTCGTCAAGGCCCCTTTCTTTGTTGCTCTGCAAATGAAGCCGAATATCACTTAGAACTCACACTGTTATCAAAGATTCCTATGTTTTTGACTCTGGCAGTAGAGCGTGGAAGTAGTTAAGGGGTTTTCGTATGTAAGAACATCCGGAGGGCACTAACCAAGGAGTGTTCAACATGATAAGTAATTGAAGAGGCTAGACTTGGGATGGCCGAGACGGTCCTAACGGCATGAGGACTCATCAGGAGTATGCGCAGTTTTGCACATCTAGAGTCATGTCTTGGAAGGAGTGGATCAGCGATAGATGACTTTCCATAGCAAACAAACCGGTAGTGGCGGATTGGCTGCGGGGTTTGACAGTCCATCAGTCAATGATATATGAACTTACACACCTGCGGGCCGTGAAATGGCACGTTCGTCAATGTCATTTTAAGAAATCATGTCTGATTTTGGTACAGTTTTGCCATCAAGTCATAGTCCAGTCAAACCACAACTACGGCTAAGCGGTAATGACCCATGGAAGCTTAGAAGCAAAGTCCTTGATGGTAACCATGTAAGGCCGGGACTCGGCTTCTGGGAATGGCAGACCCGGCAAGACTTTGTTCTGGGAAATGCAGGCATTCCACTACCCGAGTGTGGATTCTAGAAATACTATGCTTCGGCGGGTCTGAATGTACCCCCAGCGTCTAAATTCAGGCTGCTAATCCCGGGTTTCAGAGCTGCTAGGGCTTATTATCCCTGGTATCTGCAATGTACACTCCTGATCTCACGATTTATAGTCAATTGAAGCTTTTTAGCTGAGTTCTATCAACTTCTCGCGGACTGATTTGCTGTACTACAATATGATGGGCAATAGGGGAGGATCCTCATGCGAGTCAATATGTTGCCCATTTTATCATCAAATGATATACAGTTGGAGGCATACAACCGGACCACTTTGGCTCTTGGATGAGCGAAAGATCCCTTGGCTGAGTGGTGAATGATTGATTCGAATAGAGATGGGTGCCTCGTGGTTGAAGAGAATTGCGATCAGTCCACGAGCTTGACTGAAACGCTTCTCGGCATCAAGACGCATCACCACACCCGTATAGCCACTTCAAGCTGTAACACGAAAGGCAGAGTTGGGTCTCGGGTCTCTATCTCAGGAAACAAGGCGATTGTGAACAATAGCGCCTGTTTTTGCTCCGGAAAGACGCAAAGGGGGAAGGAAAGGCAATAGCTATGGGTGTAAAAGTTCTTAAAATGTGAATTGAGTGGGATGAGGTTCGTCCCTGAGACAAAGACCAACGCGGCTTGCCTCTACGAGCAAAGACTAGTCTCCCCAAGGTATCCCACCCTCGGGATATCTGCGCCGGTCCCAATGCTGCTAACGTTCATAAAATATCCAACCACGCCGATACACTTTTGTACATTTCCGCCATCCTCCTTCACCATATTACAGGACAAATTCCACATCCATGTTCAAGCTTGATCTGACAGCCCACGCTCAAGCCAGCCCGACGCCCCTCAGCGCCCGCATCTTGACGCCCTCCCAGCTGTTCAGCTTCGGGCGGACGTCAAGGTAGAAGCTAGGCTTGCCGTGGGCGTCTGGGCGGCCGGCGTAGAAGTCGATGACGTACTCGACCTGCGTGCCGCAGCGGTCGACGATCCAGTCGTGGCGGTCAAAGGGCGGGGTGTAGCCCAGCAGGGTGTTGACGCGCGCCTTGGGGGACATGTTTGTGCTGAGACCAAGGAAGGAGTGGAGTTTGGGGCCGTCGCAGCTGTTTGTTGTCAGTCTACAGTCTCTTCAGATTCAAGCATTCCCCCGACTAAGGGAGTATAGGAAACGCGGCGATGGGGTGTAGGGGAGGCTCACGCTGTACCCTCGAGATACGGCTTCTCCCATTCCTTGATCTCCTTCCACGCCCTCTCGTTGACGGCGTTATGGATCGGCACCACTGTCGCCATGTCCGCGGCGCGGGTGTCGTGACCCTTACGCTTCATGGCGTCAAAGAACATCTTTTGGGAGGGGTAGATCCAGTTCCCCGTTGCCTCGTCCGCGCCCGTCTCCTGCTCGTGGTTCGAGGGCCGGCTGTTGCCTGGGTACGCCGAGGTCGCCGTCCGGGGGATCGTCGAGACCTCGCGCTCGGTGTCGAGGCCTGGTTTCGTGGGTACTGAGTGCAAGGGATTCGGCGCGTCCTGTGTTTTCGAGGAAGAGGTGAACGGAATGTAGGATTTGAGGGACTCGGTCCAAGATTGTGAGGGCTGTGGTGAAGCTTGGTCAAGGGATTGATGGGGATTTTGCTTTCTCACGGGGGAGGTGTGAGGGTTCGCTGCGGCGCTTGCGGCGCGGGCTTGGGCGAGCCATGCTTCGCGGGACTTGTGGTCTACGGGACAGGCCTCGGCGCCGGCGGAAGAGGCGGAGGATGGCGTCGCGGGATTGTTCGGAGACGGGGAGGGCGTCGAGAAAGGCGTCAGAGACAGCAGGGACTGCGTCCAGGATTGCGACTGCGACTGCGGGGGCGGGACGTCGGCGGGAGTGATGACGGGATGCGGCGGGTGAGGATGCGCCTCGCTCGGGTTCGCGGCGCGGGCGTGCTGCAGCCAGGCTTCACGGGCCTTATGATCGACGGGACATGTCTCGGGGGCGGCGTCGTTCTTGGGGTCTGACATGATGTGATTTTCGTAGTCAATGGCGGAGGAGTGGGAGTAGGAGGGGGTCGGGGCTGAAGCTGGAGGTTGCGAGCAGGTTAGGAAGACGAGGTCCACGAGATCGGCGTTCATTTTGGAATGATCGTAGCTGCGAGTAGGGGCGTAATGTTCATACCAGTTGAGGAATAGACGCGCAGGTGGTCCTGGAGATGTCGGGATTTATCTATACTAGAGGCTTCCGCTCCCCTCGATGGGCCGTAGTCTGGACGCGGTAGATCCGATGCGGAGCGGGCGGTCTAGATCCAGATTCCGGGGAACAGGGTTGCAACGGGGTTTCTTTCTTTGTTTGTCTGGCTCAGGTCTGAGTGCGTCGTAGGGATATGCGACAGGAATTGCATTGGGTTTCTTGCGCTGGGTCAGCTTGGCTGGGTGAGGAACCGTTTCGAAATCGGATCCCTCGATGCATCAACTTTTTAAGTGGAGAAGCAGGTATTGCTCTGGGACCTTTATTTGGCAAGATGTGGTTGATGCCGTTTGATTGGGTGGCGACCTTCGAGGTTGACCCGTCGGGTGGTTCCGATGACGCCGGGACAGTTGTTCGCCATGGAGCTCCAAGTTTTGTGCCCGATGATGTGTCAGCTAAAACGTCAGATGAAGGTATCCCGCGGTTCTGCCGACGTGTGTGGCTAGAAGTCAGTTTGTGCACGGCCTTTGTGGCTTGTGCTCTACACGGAGCTCATTTCCACGGACCTTTGTCAATTCCGTGGCTGAGGCTCTCGGACTGGTTGGCCGACGTCGAGTCGGCTACCTCGGGAAATGACGGAAGCGGGAAACAGGAAACAATCGGATGGTTTTGAGAAGTTGGGGTAGAGAAACGTCAATGCTTCCCCCAAAAGGCCGAGTGCACGTTTTCCCAACGTCCCGGAGCTACGGACGCAGGTGGTTCGACAAGCTGCATGAAGCTGTCACATGGGCCAACTAGCATTGGTTCGCGGTGCGGGAAATGGTCGCAATAGAAGACAGAGACCTGCAGAGCTCCACATGACATCAATTGAGCTGCGAGCACATGTCAACAACGCTCTGAACGGGGAGTATTCGGGATTGATTTGCAACGTTTGTGAATGCACGGTGATATTTTGTGTGACGAGCTTAGACTATCGGTACAGGATAGATTGGGAACAGTCGATGTGAGGTTAAGGAAATAGAAAAAAGAAGCCAAAGCTACAGACAAGCAGACAGCTCTTGTCCATGCGTTTGGATGTTGTATAGCCCAGCAAACTCCTGCGGTCCCAGCCAAGCTCCCACTCGGCGGTGGGATCCGGTTCGGTCACCTCAAGCACATGCTTGTAGCTTGCAGTAAAAAACGCGAAGCCGCCGACCTTCCCTTTTCTGCTTATAACTTTTCCTTGCCTTCTCGTCACGAGTGCGTGACGTACTTGGTGTTGCCGAGTTTTCCGTGTCCTGCCGAAAGCCCCAATCCCGGGGGGCTGTTTGTGATGGACGGGGGTCATGTCCACCGTAGTCTCTCGTCTTCGTACACACGTGCCCGCCTTGATTTTTTGGATCGTCACCTCAACCCCCCTTCGTCGCTCGTTTCTTGTCCTGCCCGCGGATTCTTATCATGGTGAGCCCGTCTTTTCAGTCATTCATAAAGTTAAAGACGTGGTCCATGGTGGCTGTTCTATTGCTTCTAGGCAACCGAAATCAGCCGAAGAGGGCGGCACCGCCGGACTCGACAGCCTCGATCTCGGCCATGTCGAGGGGCTGGCGGCGGAAGCGGGCGGGCAGCTCGGAGCGGTCAAAGAAGACGCCCGAAGGGGGGACGACGGGGCCGAGGTTGTGGCCAGAGGTGCCGCCAACGCCGGAGCTGATGGAGCGCTGAAGAGGACCGTGCTGCTGGGCGTGGTCACGGTAAGCGCTGAAGTTGTTGTGCTTGGGGGAGGCAGAGCCGTTGCCGAAGTTGGATGGCAGCTTGCCGGTGGGCGAGGCCGGGTGAGGAGCCGGGGTGTGGTCAATGGAGGCTGCGGGAGAGGTGATTAGCACGTAGGCCAGAAGAGCACAAGAATTGAAGAACAGGACGTACAAGGAATGGTGCGGCGGCCGAGGAACTTGATGCTCGGGGTACGCTCGGCGTGGGCGGCAGCCTGGCGGAGAACTCTGGTCGCGAACATTGTGAAGGTAATACGTGTCGAGGGAAGTCCGAAAATACGTAGTGAAACTGAAAGTAGACGAAGCTCGTTCGTGCGGGTATATGAAGAAAAATCTATGGAGGTGGGAGTAAGTTCGGTTGTGTCGACTCTCCTCCTTGCCTGGGATGATAAAGCTTTTCTGTTGCGTGGCGCTGGCGACGGGTATCGAGGTTAAACTTTTGGAGCGGTAGGGAACACCGTTGTGCAGTCCGAGGGATCTGTTGATTTTGTGTTTTATGTTTTTTCTTTGTCAAATGGAGGCCTTGGGTATCTGCGCGCAAGGCAGAGGAGCTTTTATCAGCAGGGAGGAGAGCGTTGTCGAGAGGAGGGTTTGGTGGTTGAAGGAGGGAAGAAGGTGGGAAGAGAGAGGAAAGTCAAGGCGGAGCTCGGCTGGGAGAAAAAGGAAGGCACGTTCTTAATATTCATCAGGTTGGGAAGGAACGGGGAATTTTCTTCACAAGCCGAGAGACACCGCGCGCGCCGCCGGCCGTGCCCCATTTTCTTCTTTCTCTCTCTCACTCTCTCGGCTCTCTGCTGGTCTGCCCAGCGGCCACGGTTTTCCACCCCCCCCTGCGCGGTGTCGCAACGCTCGGTTGGGGGTTGGATTCCTGTATGGCGCATCACTTTTTTGGTGGACTCCCTGGGTTGGGTGTCGCTGGCTCTCTGCTTTTTTTTTTTTTTTTTTTTGCGCCTTTCGCTGTCTTTCCCGCGCCATTTTCCTGGCAGCCTGCAAGGCAACTCCGGGAGGACGGGGCTAGGACAGAGCAGGGAACGCACAGGGTGGCAGGGGATGGCATCGCAGCCCGCCAGAGCTAGCGATTGACGGTGGAGGAGGCCAAGGAGGGGGAACGGACGACGGGGGACAGGGACGAGACAACGTTGATGTGCGCTGGGAGGATGCGAATGGTCGTCTTAGCGCGCCAGCCCCGAACCCGACCCGAGGCCCTTGGAAAGTGCTGCTGTGCTGTGCTGTCCGGAGATAATGTTCACAGTTGAAGCCCCGAGGAAACCGCCGGTTCGGTTCTTGATGCGGGTTGCAGATGTATGTCTCTGGACGTGGTGCTCCAGCAGCTCACTACCGAGGCGGACACTGGAGCTCCTCTCGTTTGAGAGGCCCAAGACAACACGATGAGACAGTTGCCAGTATCTTGCCGACCAACGCCGGGCTCATCATCCAACAAGGGCAGGGCCGCCATTCATCACCTCCTCACCGGGCGTTGTTCTCGTACTCTCTCTGCGGTCTGCAGCTAGCTAGGTGTTGCTACTCCTCCCCCTCCTCCTCCTCTCCCCGTTTCAGGGATCTCCACCATCCCAAACGTCCCCAACGTTCGACGGACCGCGCCATTCCCAGACACCGGGCGGGCGACCTGTATGTAGAGTGCACGCACCGCTACTGGCTGTGTAGCTCGAGATGCAGAGACAAGGGAAGACTCGACACAGAGAGTGACATCGGAAACCCACAGCCCTAATACAGCCCCCCGGGACGGCTGGATCCCACGCGTTCGGCCACCGCAACAATGCTGTCCATAATTCGTCGAGACCTACCAAAATGACAAAAACGACCCCTCCCCTTCCTTGCTCGTCCTCCGCTCTCCCGCCGCTGGTAGGTGTTCTCCGCCCCTCGAAGGCATCTCATCTCAGTGACAGCCAGTGACCGAATAGCGGGACAAATCGATTTTACACGGGAATTGCGCCTTATCACTGATTTCCCACGTCATGGCGGGACATCGTACCATCCCCATACCGGCACTATCCTTAACTCCTCCATATCTCCATCAGACAGAGACGCAGAGGACCACTCACACTAAACTGCATCGAAAGGCTCGTGAATCAAGACAGCCTGTGGGCCATGGTGTTGTGTTGTCTGGTCGTCTTTACAGTTCAGTCGCTCGCACATACCATAAAACTCACAAAAACTCCGCTTTTTCCAGCAGACTTTGTCACAACATTCGCGGCCGGGCTTCCCACACCCGGCCTGGTCGGATGGTGGGCGAGGATTCGGATGCGACATTGGAACAACAAGCTCTGGGCCAAGACATTCGTCCGACCTTTTGCGCGTGCGAAACCCACGCTGCAGCGCTCCAGTGGCCCCCCTCGGTTCCCCAGACTCTGGAGATATCAGGCCACCTTTAGTCTTTCCCATAGCGCCCGTAACATGACAAACTGCGCCGTGTACAGCGCCGGTGTCCCATGGCAGTCGCTCGTCGGCGTTCGGCAATTTAAGCGCAGAGGGGGAAAGGAGGGGGAGGGCTGGGCTCTGCCACTTCGGAGATCACCACTATGCGGAGGATTATCAATCAAAGGCGGCTTCGGGGAACGGTTCACGAACGACGATCAACGTCGCACCCGGACAACCGGCGATTCGCGAAACAGAAGGGCGAGGGAGAGGACAAACTCGCAACGAGCAACCCAACAAGCATCTCGTGCGCTTCTAGCCCTTCTCCGTGCCTCCGCGTAACAGACCCGATCCCGGTCCCGTCCACACCACCAAGAAAACCCAAGACACGAAAGACACGAGGAGAAATCTCGACCGAGGTGTGCGCCTGCATCGAACGATTCTGCGGGCGACCGGGCGAGCAGCCCAGCCATTGGGCTCGCAGTGCCAGGACTGCACAAGCCGAGACTGGGCACGCGAGCTGGCCCCGCGAAGAGGGTGTTCTCGTCAATGAACTTCTCCCCCGGTCGTCTCTTCTGCAGCAGTGCATCCTACCCTCCCCGGCCAGCACCTACCCGATCCAGCGTCTTACAGAACACAGGATGCGAGCGGTTCTGGAGCACCGCGGTGCTGTCCAGGACAATCACAGCACAGCAGTGACAGTGACCCAAGGACCAAACAAGGTGCCGTCAACCGCTGGGGCCAGTGGCCTTCACGCCTTGGCTACAACCCCCACGGCACGGACGACACCGGCGGGGGCGAGGGGACTGGGTCCGGCCTTGCATTGCATTGCATCAGATGCGCTCGCGCCTGCGCAAGCAGCACCCCCTCGGGTGGGATGGTCCTGTCCGGTTGGGCTTGGAGGCATGGCCGCTTGCCGGACCGGGTAAGGCAGCGAGCCGCCGGGCGCGTTTTCTGTTCCGCCGCCCCTAGACTCGAGCTGCCCTGGGATGGGTGATGGTTTTGCGGGGGAAGTTTTTCGGGTCCGAACTGTGCCATGGTTTGTTCTTTCGCACAAAAGGTTTTCTTTCCGGGTTTTTTTTGTTTTTGTTTTCTGGGAGACTCCAGATTGATATGTGACTTGCTGCCCAGATGCAACTAGTAGACTTTATCCGCTGTACATAGTCTCTCCCCACTCCACACGCTGCCGGGTTATCAGATCCCTTCCTTGTCTACGACGCCTGCGACGCGACGAACGAGCTCGTTGCCATATCCCCTGCAACCGGGCCGGATGTCGGGAGGCGCGATTTGCGCTGCTCGCCACTGGGCAGGAGCACCATTCGATCCCGGTTCTGGACGGGGTAACCGGGGGGGGGGGAGGACGAATGTGGACGGTGGGACGCGGTGCGGGTGCTGCTCCGATAACGGCACCGCGCGCTCTGGCTGTGGGGAGCGCGCGGAGGGCAAACTGCCTCGATTCGCGCGGTTGCAGCAGATTGTCCACCTCGCGAGATGGAGCTCCTCTGGGTGGGCTTTGGCTGGGGCCATGTTCCCGCACGTTGACGACTGGGAGCTCCAGGCGTATGATATCTGCACGTTTGACCCGAGTTTCGCTAGAACATTCAGAAGATTGTAGCCATGGCTTCTGACACAGGCGTCGAGCAACACTGAAGCAAAACAGCTTGCTGTTGGAAGCATCGGCCAAGTCCGGTGTCTTGTACAGGGAACTAAGGCAAAGTTGCTGAGACTGATCGCTTCGTGCAGTCAGGCTGACGTGCTCGAGACTCAAGACACTCTTATCGTTGCGGTTCTCGGGTTTCGTGGTGGCCCGCTGGTCTTTATAGGGCATTCAAGGATATCGTGCGTTCGTTTTCTAAACCATATCGGTTTCCTCCCTCCACTCGACGCAGAGGAAAAAACACAAAATGCTCTCTAGTGACGGTCATCGTCGGCATTTGGGCCATTGTAGATTCTGGTGTTCAAGAGCTTCCCAGTCATTCCCTCCGGCTCAACGCTACAAAAGGTGGACTACTAGCCCTTGCCTCGATTTTTCAACAAACAAGTGAGCTACAATCACTTGTGAGAGACGTTGATAGTTGCAACAGAAATTCGTATTGAAGGTGAAACCCCGGGTTCCGAGGGGCCATTGGTATCATCAGCAAATCGTACATCATGAGTGTTGTCCGTCCTAAACGCCGTGTTCCTCCCGCGTAACTCTGAATCCTCCCCCTACTGCTCCTTCTTGTCCGTGTATCCCATACTGATCTGCGGGGCAAAGGCAGCCAAGTTGGTCTCCTTGACGTCCCAGCCAGCCTCTTGAAGTGCCTCGAAATCCAGCTTTTCATCTTCGCCATCAATCTCGATCTCATCCACGGGGATGACACCAAGAAGCTTGCGCGTGCCGGTCTTCATGCTCAGCTGGCGATCC
The DNA here is from genome assembly GCF_022836535.1 of Colletotrichum spaethianum. Lineage (NCBI taxonomy): Eukaryota > Fungi > Ascomycota > Sordariomycetes > Glomerellales > Glomerellaceae > Colletotrichum > Colletotrichum spaethianum. Next base: position 112,741 of record NW_026054811.1, on the reverse strand, counting down.
CGCGCGATGGTGGTGGCATAGTACCACGCCTTGAGCGTGTTGAGCTCGTTCGCCTCGTTGTGCGATTGGTTGCCGAGCAGCAGGATCTTGATGGTGGTAACCTCACCTTTCTCACAGACGCAGAGCACGAAGCCCGTCGCGGCCTTCCCCTTCGTATCTTGCTGGTCCTCACCCTTTAGCGTAAGGTAACGGATGCCGGCGCTCTTGGCGTCGGCAGTCATGGCATCGGCATAGCTCTTGGCGAATCTAACCTTCGCGACAACCTCCCCTCGGTGGTTTTTGATGACGGGCGACCAAAACACAATGTTCTCGCGACTAGCGACCTGTGCGGGCGTCAGCACCCGCTTCGTCTGCACGTAGTGCTGGAACAGAATGGTGGCTCGCTGCTGGTTGAGGATGGCGAGCTGGACGCAGCGGACACCGAGATAGTTCATGCCGAGGTGAACGAAGACGAGAAACACCATGAGCACGAAGACGGCCTCCCTGCCCTCAACGAAGCGAACCACGATAGATCCGACAAGCAAGCCGACGAGGCCAACTGCCGTCTCTTGAGATGCCTCCTTCGCGTTAAGCTCGCTGAGATTGTTGCGGCGGGCAAAGTGCTTCGAGAGAGCGGCCTTGCTCGCGCCGGCGGCGACGCCGCACATGGCGCGCAGGGCCTCGGCGAGAACGAGAGCGGCCACCTTGGTCCAAGGGTCGAAGTAGGGGCTGAAGAGGTCGAGGAAGAAGGCGCTATCGTTGAAGATATCAGCGAGAAAGCGGTATCTCTTACATTCGGGCTCAATGACCAGGCCGAAGCGGTAGGCGAAGACGATGGTGGCGACGCGGGAGATGCCGTCCTTGAGGACCGTCAGGAGGAGGGCATAAGTCGCTGATGAGTTCGGGTCGCCGACGCCGAGGCCTTGAAGGATGGCGCGATTGGAGAGGAGGCCGGTGATGGTAGAAAAGAACGCCTGAAGAGAGTCGTAGGTCTGATAGCCCAGGTAGTCCGGAGTCACCGAGTCCGGATAACCAATGGGCAGGAACGCGTCGTAGAGGATTTGACGCATGTCGGTGAGGATGCCTGCGGCGGTATTTGACGTGTTGGTGATGTGAGGAAAAGGGTGGTGGTGAGGAGCGTGCACCAGTGTGATTTTGTGAGAGTCGGGATCGTGCAGCCACCGGCGCGTGATTCTGCCGCTTCCATCTCTTTCTTCAATGAGAAGGTCCTCCTTTTTTGTTCTTTCCATCTTGTTTCCTGGTGTTTACCCCAGATGCTGGGGAAGGATGGGGCAGAACGTCAGAGATGTGGCAGGATGGTGAGAGACAGGTAGGTAGTCAAGACAGAAAAGTGGGTCGCAACTGGAAGTGAGTGCTACAGCACCGGAATGTGAAATGCAGCACAAAACTATGTCAGCAACTGATCTCATTGTTGTACCTATTCTGGAGGATTGCACCCTTGATGTTTTCCTTTTGGCTGGTTTGAAAGGAACTCTTTCGCCACCTCATTATTTATGTCCAATGGTGCCCGTCTGGCATGTTATCTGGGTTGACAGAACATGTTTCCAAAAGAGACTGACCGTGCTGGACAAAAAGTACCCAAAGTTTACTAGAACACACTCTCACTTCAACTGACAACATTGTGAACTTGGCATTGACAGATTGGCTTGCAAAATCGCAAGGATATTGATTTGTGTGATTTAAATTAGGAGCTTCTATCTGCGCAATGATGATTGAATGCCAATCATAGTTCCCTCACTTATAACGAATATGCTTCCATGTGCCATTAGATTGCTCATCGCTTAACCGTCTGACCATCCTCTCCAACAAGGTAAACATCCGACTTAATCGGGCCCTCGCCAACGCCGGTCTGGATGACACGGCTGACACCGCTCTTGAGGATGCCGGCTACAGTCTCATCGAGCGTGGCAGAAGACTTGAGACTCTCGACGCCCTCTTTCCAGCCGCCTACAGAAGCCAAGATGGGAGAGAAGGCACCGACAACGGTAGCAGTGTCCTCCTCGAGGTAGTAGATGACGGCATTCGGGCCAGCATCGAACGTGTAGGCGGCAACAGTCTTGCCAGCGGCGGCGTTAATCTGCTCCACGGCACGGATGGCGGCACGGGAAACGTCGTTCATGTAAAAGATGGGAGGGTACGTGTCGGAGCACGAAGAGTGGAACGAGTTGGAGTCCTTCATCGTGACCTCGGCAAACTTCTCAAAGTCGCGCTTGGCGATGGCCTCCTCCATCTCAGCCATGTGCTTAGGCACCACCTCGGTGACGCGCTGCTTGAACAGGCCCGACGTCGCCACCGTCTGCTGCATGCCCGACGTCGACGAGACCCCCTTCTTGGCCGCGCTGACGACGAGAATCAGAGCGCGCATGTTGGGCCAGTGCGACGCCTCGGCGATGAGGTCGGCTTTGGAGTCCGTGCCGTCGGCCTTATCGCCCATCCTCCACGCAACATATCCGCCGAACAAGCTACGGCACGCCGATCCGGAACCCTGTCTCGCGATAAGGGAGAGCTCGGACGGCGAGTCAGGGAGCTCGTAGAGGTCGGCGATGGCGCGCACGAGGGCGGCAAAACCGGCGGCCGAGGAGGCGAGGCCCGCGGCGGTGGGGAAGTTGTTCTCGGTGACGATCTTCAGAGGCAGCGCAGAGAGCTTCGGCAGAGAAGGGTTCTTCTCCTCGAGGGCGGCGCGGCGGGCGCGCAGCTCGCGGAAGCAAGCTTGTGTACGAGCACCCGAGACATCGGAGGCTTCACCGTTGAGAATGAGGCTGTCGCCGGCTGAGTAGGAGGCAGAGCAGGAGGCGGTCGTCAGGGTTCGGAGGTCGGCCTGGGAGAGGGTGACGGAGAGGGAGCTGTTGGTGGGGAGGTTGAGCTTCGGATCGCGCTTGCCCCAGTACCTGCGGTCGTCAGCAACAAAATCTCCAGGGTAAAGTCTCTTGAGAGATCGTACTTTACAACAGCGATGTTGACAGGCGCCGTGGTGCTGGCGCGGTAGACTTTGTTGTCCGCCATTTTGCGATCGAGTTTGCGGCCTGTTGGAGGAGGCGGTCAGTGGAATTTGAGGCGGGGCAGATTAGACACGGAGATGAGAGGAGGCAATTAGGAGGAACCGGGCAAACAGACTGTCGGACTCTAATAAGCAGAGCTGGATAGGTCTTTTCGAACTGTGATACCACACAAAATGTCCGACTTTACGCAGACAAAAGGTTGGGATGAATTGGCGAAGCCGGAGAATAACGACACTGGCGGGGTTGCGAAGCTCCTCCATCACAACAACGGCGTATTTGGGTAGAAATGCGATCCTTGCCTAAATAGGCTTAGTGCGGGGTCTTCAGGGGTCCGACACTTAGACCCTGCACGAAGAGAAGTACTGTACTTTTCGTTGCGCCTACCTCAAGTGAACAAACGTTCGAAGGAACCGCTCCTCCCGTTCTAGAAGCACCACAGAATGTTTCACAGGTCAACTTCACTCATTCAGGCTACCTCAGTTCACATTCATCATCTTCACCATCATGATCAGCTTTCTTGTCACAATATTAAGATTATGTGATCCTATTTGAATCGTTCGCTGAATTACCCAAAGACATCTGCATTACCACCTTCTTCTTTGGGTATCATCTGCAATTTCCCAGAATCCATTCCCAGACCCTCAATATCAACCAAACGCCAAACGCCAAACCACAGCATCGTGCTCTCGTCCTCATTGAACACACCGTATTCCCAATCGTATCCCTTGGGTTACCGATCTGCCATTGAGTGCTGCAGCTTTGTGGTATGTCACGCTGCAAAGACTTCTTCTGAACTGAACTGCTCTCCCTTGAGCCTACCCCGTCATTAAATTGAATCCAAGAGGGATGTTCTCCTTCTTTGTCTCTGTCTCTTCTGAGTCGAAATACCAAATGCCAGAAGAGAGGATGTCGATGGCCTGCATGACGCGAAGGAGGTAAGGATAGTCAACCGTACGGATCGCCTCAAAGGCAAGGTCTGCCACCTCTGTCCAGGTTGCTGGGACAGTGACCTGTGGCGCATTCGAGTCAACACTAATGCGGCGCGCAACGAGGTCATATCTGCGCTGGTCCAGATAGCCAACAATCTGTCGAAGGACTTGTCTGTCTTCATTGGTGAAGGGATCGTGGAGACGGTCAATCGCGATGTCGACCAAGGTACAAAACTGGGCTTGTCTGGCCTCCGCTGTTACCTCATCTTCTTCCACATTGTTTGGGTCGGTGTGGAGGATGTGAGCTGCTCTTGCAGTCTGGTAGCTGTGAAGTCTACGGTAGTTGATAGCTCTGCCCGTGATATTGAGGGGGGTCTCCTGAAGGATGCCGCAGGATTCAGTATCCTGAACTTTTTTCTCAGTACCGTTGTGGCGGGTGATTGAATTTGTGGTCCGTCTACTGTGGCTGATGGGGTGAGGGATACGAAGGCCATTGTGAGTTCTGGAGAGGATGTTGTCCCGGGGAACTTGTGGGAAAGCTGCTGTTGGCGAGTTGATGATAGGCTGATCGGAAGAGAGCCAGCTCTGAGATCGAAACTGAGGCTCAGAGATGGCTGAGCTGAAAGATTCGAGGCGACCATAGGTAAACTGGTGCTCATTGTCGCCAAGGCAAGCGGGGACGCCGAGGTTGTCGATACGACTATCCAAGGCATTCATCGAAGCTCCATCGAGAGCCTTGGCGGCAGGGGGCGAATGAAAGAAAGCAATCTCTTCTGTGAAAGAAAGAGGCGTTGTGTTGCGACGTCTGATAGGTTTGGGAACGCGGTAGTCATTCACAAGTCGGTAGCTACTGTCGATGGTGTTGCGCTGGAGTTCGACGGTGGGAGAATGGAAGAGTTTCGAATCATCGGTGAAGAAGCCAGGTTGCCCAGTAGACTGTTGGCTCTGCCGATGATTCCTGAGACGGGCCGGAACTCGAAGGCCATTGACCAATCTAAAGCCATTTGTGATGGTGGGCGTGTGGGCACGCTGCACCGTGGCGGTAGGAGAGTAATACAAGCCACAAGAAGCCATCTTCCTTGTCTTAGAGGGCTGTGACGGTGGGGCTGATGCTGGTGATGATACTTTCGGCACGGTTTTGGGTCTCGTTCAGAAATTGTAGAAGGATACTGGGTGGACTTCTTGTTTTATAAGGTCTTTGAGGTTGTCGCGCAATTGTAAAAAGTTGAAGAAAGAAGTGAATTGAACAGACAGGTTTTGCCCTAGATGAAGATAGGGCGAATTTGTGGAAAAAGGGTGAGGTGGAAGTGAAAACAGTTAGATTGACGAGAAGAAAAGGAAGAAAATGGAAATCCAGGGTCTCTTATATAGGAAAGAGACAGATGTATCTCCGATAGCTGGATGGCGGTGCTCGATTGCGATGTAGAGATCCATGGTAGCCGTTGACGATGTAAACTAACTTGCTCGCAGAACCAGGGCAGAGGCTGCTGTCCCGGGGCGCACTGTAGACATGTTACCAATCATTCGTAAATTGATGCCTACGCAACATTCACTGTGTGACTACAATACCGTCGGTGATACTACAATTGCGTGGCTACGGGGGAAACCCAAGTTACCCAACATTTCTGACCTAACAATGCGTGCGGTGATGGCAATTCGCGCCTTCGTGTGGGTGACAGTGTTGCAATAGTCTTTCCAGACAGGTTTTGGCGGCACAGCCTCATCACGTCCCTCCCAGTGCACTATATGCGAAAGTTTCTTTCGGTACTAGATCGTAACTTCACCCCACCAGGGTTTTACATAACTCTAACCAGTTGTTTTTGAGCCAAGAGAGGCCAACACGACTAGGCAACAAGTGGCCTAGAGTGAGCATTTCCCTTGGAACGGCCGCGAAAACCAGTTTTCTGATTGATTCTTGATGTCTACCGGAAACCATCTTGAGAGATCGCTAGCTTGTCTCCAGAAAATCCAACTGCAGACATATTGTGTTGCGATAAATCAGGGCAACGTTGCTATCTCGTAACATATTGCTGAACCAGGATACTCGACAGAATCATTGGAGAGCGTTGGCAGTTCATCTGATGTTGTCACATGCAAACAAACAAGGCGCAATATAGATGTCAACTGCCTCGTCAAATCATCCCGCAAAGAAGACATCAGATCGCCCATATCATGGCTCTAACTTTATAAAGCCGAGTTTCGTCAAATGTGAATCATTGGGTGTATTAGTGACTTTTCTGAGTAACACTGGACAAAACCAGTGTTTGGAAAGCTTGTACATCGACTGAGTGTAGTCACGGAGCGGTCAGTTGGCAGTCCCGGATATTACATGATGGAATCAGACTTTAGTGATTTAAGATACTTTGCGCACATAACCACTCACAGGATTATCCATGATCTGCTTAGCATAGCTCGCACCCGCCTAATGGGATTCAATCTCGCGGGACAAAATACCCAGGACCTAATTATCGTCGTCCCCCAGCAATTAAAACTGGCGACCTTGCCGACCTCCTTGCACTGAATTTCGAAGTCTTCCCATTTGAAGCCGGCTTCAGTAGTACCAACACACTAAAAGTCTTAATAAATTTGACGGTCCAGTGAGCAGATTAGGTGAAGACGAAACCTTTGTTGGGTCACTTACCAAATCATGATTTAAGCCATCCAGTGTCTTACCCAGAGATGCCGGCTGGCCGTCGAAGCTTTTGAAAATCCCTTCTATGTAACGGATGCATACCCTCCTTGTGGCAGTGTCCTCGCCATGACCATTTGCAGCACATAGACAATAGCGGTGGTGGGCCACCACTTCCTTGATGCAGAGCCTGGATTGTCAGTGTACTGCGGGACTCCGACGAAATTCGAATATTATGCTTACAGCAGCGGAGTAAGAAGAACGAGAAGCTTCATTATGACAGTGTGCCTTTAATGTTGCATCGCTGATTATAGATCTCGAAACCCCAGATCTAGTACAGCTGTATGATGATGAGATGATGGGTATGGTATATATATACATACATATCACAGTGTGTGTTTTGCTCCTTATCGGCGACACCGAGATTACTAGCAGACTAGCTAGTAAGAAAGAGACGCTATAGGGTTGGCAGTACATGGGAAAGTAAAATTGATAAAGCACTCGTCTAGTAGGACCTTGTTACGCTTTTACCCCGCACGAAATGAAAGCATAAACCTTCTTTCAAAGCTGGGATCTAGAGTCAGTTCACCAATCCGGCCTTTGGCCCACTTATAATAGGACCACCGAACGTCCCGTGACCTTGTTTACAGAGAGCGACTGAAACTGATGACTGGACTTAGCCTGGCATTGAACTCATCGAACTTCCGCTCATGCCGTATTGCTTTCCGATGTCAACCAGCAAGTACTTGGGGAATTGCCACAAAATTTGACTACCGATTCCGTTTCTGAAACCCAATGAAGAGTCGTACAGAGAACGCGGGCCGCATATGGCTATGATTAGAGCGAGGAGTTTGGTTAACTTTTGATGATCTCTTCAGGGGTAAGAAGTTGGCATCAGGGGATTTCCAACTCCTATCGCCTTAGGAGCCTACAGAAAAGCCATGTAATAGCCAGTAAACTTAGAGGTGACCATTTTGAAGTGCATGCATCTCTGATTCAATCGATGCTTTTCACCACGAATTCTGATAGCTTTTTGGAAATTTAGCAACACTGTGCGAAATATGGACGATGATAAGAATCTGAAGACGAGATACGAATGGAATAACTTAATTATGTTTTCATTTTCCTAGTTCCCCTCCACCGTTACTAGACCCGTTGGGATCAAATGTACAGAGCATTAAGCTATCATAGCATTCACCACTGTATGTAGTCAGTTGAGTCTGTTTTGCTAGGCGACAGTATTTATCCACAACCATAACTTCCAGCGGGCTAGGTAAAACAACACGTAAAAAGCTCATCTCAATCAGAATCTCCAGAGGTAGCTAGTATCAAGGTGGCTTTTGTTGGTTCGAAATTCTGGCGCTGTTGGAAAGACATGGCATGTCGCGATATAGGGATGAGAACCCGATACTAAATTTCCGGAAACAAACCATCGGGAATCTCCTCATTATTTTGGGATCAATTGGCCAGTAATAATGGAAATAGGTTGGTAACCTTGCTGTATGTCATAATAAAAACAAGCGTTTCGATTTCATCTGGTGATGCTTGAACTGGCGCCCTGGTTCCGCTTGGGGTGTCAGCTGCGATTTCAACTACTGTTCGAAGCAAGGCCCTGAATCGATGGACATAAAACTTCCAGTATTCTGTACTTCTCTCTACTAAAGAGTACTAGATTGAACTAACACCTCAATTTGATTCTACTGAAGACTCGTATCAAGTGGGTAAGTATGCCCAGGTTGCAATATAAACAGATAGCTAAGTAAATTCTATTTCAGCACGTAGCTGTAAATAGCGATCAGATCAATATTTAACGAATGTATAACCAAGTCTTTGAACTGTATTTGGAATATCCATGTTGATTCCTTCTCCCCCATTTTCCGTCAAACCGGGCAGAATCGACTGGATATTTGTAGTCAGGGCCGAGATCCATCAGCATTCGGAACAGTCGTCGCATCTTTTACCAGTCGATCCGCAAGCGCAAATGCCATAACCGTCTTCATATGCACATGCAGCATGGATGCCGGCAATCATACTAACAAAGGCAAGGATAAAAGAGACCTTCATCGTGGAGTTTCTTGTGGCGCGTGGTGTCTAGAACAGGTTAACCAGTGATTTCCTATGGGCTGAGAAAGAAACAGCACCTACAGTGTTGCAGATAGATGCGAAGAGCTTTCAAGTTTGTAGACCTTGTGATTGTGCCGTGAAAAAATATTCGTTGACTGAGTTCAGTAGCCCTCGAAAAGGTAGGTAGGTTCATATTGATAATCTCTGTATTAATACCTTTACAGAGAGATTCAGCAACGAGTTGTTCGTAATAACCCGAGAATCAAACTTTGGATTGTAATTAATATTGAATTCTAACATATCCTGCTAGTGTCACATCAACTATGACTTGACCTACGGGAATTAGGCTCGAACGTATGTGCGGATAGTCCATCTACTACGAGTGGGTGTCAGTTAAAGACGATCTACGAGCGTCCCGGTGTTTTCCACATTGTTTAGAGTTCCATGTTCTTTGGTTGGAGAGCAGTTCGCAATGTTTCAGTTCCATTGGTGCGTGCTCCTTTGCACATTTTCCAACTGTACGTCCACTTGTAGTTCCCACCTACCACCCACTGTAGCTTTCATTGAGATCGGCTGGACAAGGGGCTTGGATGACTAGTCTGACTAGCGTACATGGAGTTTCTTAACATGTAATTGCGGTTGAAGGGCATGTTGGACCGGTGGTCCTGCGGCAAAACAACCCTCAAGAGTTATGTGACACAATACAAATATCATCCCGTCGCGTCCGAGGCAGGCAAGGAAAAGGCACGTTACGGCATTGAAGACAGTTTCGCTGCTCAATTTGTCTGAGGTATACATCTTTTTCGTTGAATCGTGGTGGATGAATGATAGGAATGGGGCAACTTAGAATTTACGAAGTGGCATCGTTCATGCTATTTCCAGGATCACAGTGGGGACAAGACACGTAACCCGCTTAATGTATGACGAATCAGGGCAACTATATAATGGGATCTTCCGGTGCTTCTATGTAGCATTCCTACAAGCTGTGAAACCTAGCGGCATGACTTTGAGCCATCAACGTCCTGTAATCGAGTAAGGATCCATATCCTGCTGTTGCTTTTCTATGTGCCGATACCCGTAGCGAGGGTATTCACAGCGAACATTTGAATCATTCCTCGCAGACCGAGAAATATGGGGCAAGAAAGTTCGAATGCTGGCAAATGGTACATTCTTTGCTCACTGCGAACATCCAGTCCAAAGATTCAATGTGACACTTGGTTGGTGCCATTGAGTACCGCTCATGACAAGAACATTTCCCCGATTACTTCAATCGCAGTGCAGGTCTAGGATCACTTCTGCTCAAAGAGGTTCTCGTTTACATGTCTGAGGTTCACTCTAGTCGTTCAAAGGTAGAAGTCATGCCAACCCGTGGCGTAGCGAGTCGTATGTCCTATGGTCTTGAGAACAAACATGGGATCAGACTATCCTGATCTTGTCGTTGTTCTGGGAGGTGATACCTTTGAAGAAAGACTTCATGATTTACTTGCTTGATATTACCTTGTTACCGGAGACACAAGTTCGTGTCGGTTCGCATAGTGAGCTGAAGGATGAAGCAACGGGTTTCGGTATCTTTCTCAGTGTTAAGGCGGACAACACTGAATCCGCAGCACGGGCAACCAGGCTCCTCCACTCAGCACTCAACCTGTCTGTGCTTTCGACACCCTTCACTACCCGCAACATGTGTACGTGTCATGATCTCCGGTATCAATGCATGGGTCTGCGGGTGCGACGCGCCAGAAAAGATTGATTGAAATGGTGAGGCTTAGTATGGAGCCAATGTAGCCAGCAGCAGCAGTGTCATGCCTTAAACCAAATACAATAAAGACCAGCACAGCATGGGATACTGGCAGTAGTCAGGTGGTGACATGAAACTAGTGGTTGCTGTTCCGTTCTTCTTGATCCACCCGGCATGTGGTACGCCTTTGCGAAAGATTATGTTCCGGACAAGACAAACGACAGGTTTTCCGGAGGTACAGCAAAGTCGCATACCTGAGTTCCGTTGCCAGGTAGTGAGTCGGCGATTCGGTCAAGGGTATTGCAATTCACTTGGGTTTGAGCCGTCCCTACCAGTGGCCGAATCAGCTAATCAGCTAAGTCTTAAAGTTTTGACGGGCTTGATTTTTTGGTCGCTTTCATATCGGTATTGTCGTTCACAACCAGGACCACATGTTTGTTACCCCATTGTCCTACCCCATTGTCCTATTCGCAGAACTGTCCTTAGTGGGCAATTCGTTACCGAATCTTAGCCTCTGTTCCTCCATCAAGATTTCCATCTCCACCATTCAGATTCCTTGAGTAACTATCTGTTGGAGTCATATGCCATACAGAAAAATGATTTCTCAACTGAACTCAGATTCATCCGCAACGTCTTGCTATAACTACAAGTCCAGAGAGATGTGTGTGAAATGCTGCACTGAGATCGTGTACAACGCGCGCCACTTCAACTCCAAGGTTGCGTATGGATTTTCAACGACATCACCAGAAAAATCGGCTGTTTCACTAAGAGTCTGACCAGTATGACCTAGGGACGCTTTAAGGCAGCTTGTGACAAGCGTCGGTCTACCACTACTCGTCATAGCCGTGAATACGTTGTTGTCGTTTTCAAGATTTGTCGTCAGCGTGTGGCACCATTAAAACTACTTGCTGTACCCGAATTGATGCTTTGGATTGATAGGAGGTCGAAAGCAGAAATTTCTGCTCAATTTGTTGCGGTGAAGAGTACAAGTTGATAATCGCCCTTTCTGGTACAAGCATGTGTCGTACTGTGGGCTTGAAGTACTTTGTCCCCGTCAACTACATCACAAGTCTTACCACCAGTCCAGCCTGTCCCAGAATTTCGCCTTTGCTATTTGTATAGTATCACATCCAGCTCGTGTGCGACATGAACATTCTTCGTTGCATCCGTTCCTTATGTTGTTGATGGCACATCAGCGTCAGCGTGGTTGATCTATTAGAGCGCCATACGCTGCTGACATCAGAAATACCCCTGTTGTGCCTTACATATGTGGCGGTTTCCATTGGCCCAAAGCATCTCATCGCCCTGTCATGTCGGCACGACAGTGATTGGCTACCTCGGACTTCGTGGGGGTTTTCTGATGTTGTCTGGGTGCATTCAGGACGTCAAGATTCTGCTTCGCCAGAGCTTGCGAAAGCTACAACCAATGATGCACGAGCAGAGCCTGGTGGCGTACCCTTGTGCCCTGTTAGGAAAGCTGCCGATGTTTTGTGGTGTTTATCAGATCCAACAGGACTTGAGAATGACTGGCCACTTCTGGGGCCAAGGTTCCAGTTATAGCGAAGTAGCACAGTAGAGACATTGTTAAATGTGTTCGTGGCACTAGGAATATCTGAATGTGAAGCTCCGGCTTCCCGTCAGCTAACAAAACAGCCGGATAGTTTATGAACATCGATAATCTTTGGGGCTGCGGCAGGCATTTCTCAACTCCGCCCCTTCAGGCAACAACTTAAAGCTCTAGCGCTGACTTGGCTGCTCGGTGATCCCTGCAAACAAAAGGCACGCCAAACTCGCAGCGTGCATACCGAGCGAAGTTAGTTACCGAGAAATCCACCTCTTCTAACCAATAGAAACATCGATGAAAGCTTGCGAGGGGATAAGGTACTTGAGCATGCCTAGGTTGGGTGCGGTAGTCATACCTAGACCACTCAGTTCCGATCCTTCGGGCCTTAGAAACAGGAGGGTCAGCACTAAATTCTTACAGGCGCCACCTACAGAAGAGTAGCAATCTGGTTACCAGGCCCGTGTGGATGGCACAACTGGCGGTTACGGACAGATGGGTGGTATATGTGACGAACAACGCCCTTCACCATTTGGCATCAGTAGGATTTCCTATCGTTCTCATCCTCAAGACCGACCTTAGATCTCTCGACTGCTTCCAGGAACCGCTTGGCGCTCACATTAGATCAAGACTAGCCTGCTCCAATTGAGGGAGGGAATCGGAATCATGGCGGGCAATGACACCGCAAAAGCCGGGAGCTTCTTGGCCTTTCTCGTTGGGGACATACAAGAATCGACGTCTTCGTATGTCACCGTGGCGGTACTGATGGGTATCGCGATACTGGTTCATAAATTCTCTTCGCCCGAGATGGACGCACGCGAACCACCGTCGATGAAGCCTCGGATTCCGGTTATCGGACACCTAATTGGGATGATCCGGCACCAGAGCAGCTACTTCAAGACCTTAGAGTAAGTCTGCCTTCTCGGCATCTAGCTAATCTGCAGAAGCGCTGACATCACCGCAGAAACCGCAAGATGGCAGCTGCTACTCTGCCGATATTAAATGGCAAGGTCTACGGCATCTGGGACCCGGTGCTGATTCAATCAGTCTACCGAAACCGGGACTTGTCTTTCGAGCCGTTCGCTGTGGAATTCGCACAGAGGGAACTCGGTTTCAATAACGCGACCCTCAAGATTATCCAGGAAAGCACTCTGGTGCCTGAATTCTTCGATGGCATCCACAAATCCATGACCGCGGACAACCTACACCGGATGAACGCCAACGCGCTTGCCTACGTGTCTAACGCGCTAGACAATGTTTGCAAGGGCTCTGCAGCGTTCGAGGCGACCAACTTCTTTGTGTGGGTGAGAGACTTGATGACGATGGCTACGGCTGAGGCCCTCTACGGCCCCAACAATCCATTGAGAAAGGATGCCAGCTTGATGGAGGATACATGGTAAGTATTCCTCAACACGGCGCCTTTTGGAACGTAGCCTCATACATGCTGTAGGATCTTCGAAGCAGATCTGCCAATTTTGATGCTCGGAGTTGCGCCGTCCATCACAGCGAGAAGATGCTACAACGCGAGACAACGGCTCCAAGCGGCCTTGTCCGATTATTACGGCAACGACAGAGATTACCACGAGGATGCGTCCCAAATCGTCAAGAACCGCGCCGCGGCCCTGCGGAACCATGGTATATCTGGCGAACAGGTTGGTATTTTTGAGCTTGCCCTGCTCCATGTCGCGACATCCAACACGATCCCTACCTTGTTCTGGTTCATGGCATACGTATTCAGTCAACCTGAGCTAGTGGCCCGCTTGAGAGACGAGGTGTTGCCAGTGGCCCAGCGCAGCGGCAACGGCGAAGTCACTATTGACATCGGGACGGTCGACGAACGGTGCCCGCTGCTCGTCAGCTGCTACCGCGAAGCCATCCGAATGTCAAACCAGGGCATGGGCAACCGGAGGGTGATGGAAGACACAACCATTTCAGATGGCAAGGGGCGGACGTATCTCTTGAAGAAGGGGTGCAACGTGCAAATGTCGGCGCAGGTCACCCATCGCTTGGAGCAGTCCTGGGGCCCGGATAGCGCGAGTTTTGTGCCGGACAGGTTTGTGGTGAAGAGCGGCAAGGAGAACGCGGAATCGGAAAAGATGAAGAGAGCCTCGTTCATTGCGTTTGGCGGTGGGAGGCACCTGTGTCCGGGGCGTAACTTTGCATTTGCAGAGAATTTGGGGTTCGTAGCGTCGTTGCTGGCAGGATTCGATGTTTCGCCCCTGGACGAAAACATGAAGGAGACGCACAGCGTTCCTATACCAGCAACCTGCTCAATGACAGGTGCCGTTGTGAAGCCTGCGGACAATGGCGCGGGATACGGGGTTCGAGTCCGGAGGCGAGAAGGGTGGGAAAATGTGAAGTGGCGGTATATTAGCTAAAGAGTTTTGTAGAGAAACTCATCTTCTTGCTGTAATAAAGGTGGACAGACAATAAGCATGCGTTCGAATCCATCAGAATTGAAGTTCCAAGGCACTGCAGCCCCCGGGTTGGCGGAATGATGCTGTGCTGCATTATCCATCGATGATTCCATCGATGATGTCCAGTAAACAAGCACAGGTGACTGCTCAGACGCAACAGACTCGGCGGGAGCCACTTTCAGCTGGTCGCCACAGGTTCATGTTCGAAAACCTGGATTGTTGGAGCGCCTGCGTGGCACAACATTGATGAACCGAAGCTAGCTCCCGTGGAGATTGGGTATGACGATAGGAGACCAAGCTTGGAGGCGAGACTGGGGTGGGGATGGAGCATTTGGAGCTGAGCTGCACTAAAACTTGCCAAGTCTGGAGCTGGAGCTGCAGCTCCAGCGGAGGTTTGGAGCTCAGCCACAGCACGTGACAGCTACTCCGTCGACGTCATAGGGACGAAGTGCTACTGTCAGAAGCTCTCGGCTGGCAACGATGCCAATGCCTACTTGATTTCGTGAAGCCTTGCTGCGGTTCTTAATAACTATTTCTCAGATACTGGAAATGTCCGTCTGACTCGACGAAATCCTGAAACAACCATACGACCCAGCTGCAGCAATCAATCTCGAAATGAGCTACGCGTTCCGTCGCGTATGCCTGCAATTGCCTACCAGCTTCAGCCCCAAGCATGGTCCTCTGCGTCAAGCTTTCCGCCCAGCCGGACTCGGCATTGGCACCCAGGCCCCGGGGACAGGACGCACGTTCCGTCTCTCTGCAAATCTGCGGGACGATATCGATGATGCCAAGGCCAAGAAGGCGAGCCAACATGACATGTACAAGGAGGAGGAAAAGGAGAAGTTCGAGCGGGACGAGCTGATCGCCCTGAGGAAACAAGAGGAGAGGCCATGGCACCGTGCTGGTGACGAGGTCGAGCAGCGAGAATCGTCCAAAGATCCTACCAACGGTGACAAGACACGAGGTACGACTCTCCTGCGCTGTGGAAAGCCCAAGCGCATCCGCTTGAACCTGGTACTTACTTTGCTTCAGGACGGCTACTCACGACACCGACGCGGTTGTTGAAGCTCATCCTGCCGCTACCTTTTCACGCAGAGCAATCACGGATCACACAGACACCCAAGAAAAATGACGAAAGGGACGAGATTGCACCCCTTGCTCTTCTTGTCCACCCTCAACAGCCGCTATCCTACCTCGAACGGCTGCTTCAAGCCGAAATCCCACCCATTGATGATGGTCGCCGAGAACGGATTCCGAAGATATACTTCCGAGCAGAGGCGGACCACCAGGAGGCCAAGCCAGACAAGCGAGCATCGCAGGAGCAGGAGGGCAACGTAGCCTCATACTCTGGCCTCGGCCACGAGGGCCCCAAGAAGGACCGTGACGACACGAATTGGGTGCGATGGAGCAGCAGCACCGAGGTTGGCGACTTCATCAGGGACGCCGCTCGCGGACGGGAGTTCTCGATCGGAATCGAAGGGTACAACCAGGAGCTGCGCGTCGCGGTGCCGAGTTTCAATGACAGAACATACTATATGCGCATCCGGCTACGCAGGATGTCTCGCCGTGTTGAGGAGTTGGCCAAAATCAAACAAGAATGCGACTACCTTGCGCATCGTGGAGCTCATCGTCTCGCACAGGGTGGGTTTGCCCTGCTGTCCGGCTGGTGGGGAGTGGTGTATTATGTCACCTTCCACACCGACTTTGGCTGGGACCTCGTCGAGCCGGTGACGTACCTCGCCGGACTGACCACCATCATGGGTGGTTATCTCTGGTTCCTGTACATCAGCAAGGATCTCAGCTACAAGGCGGCGCTGAACATTACCGTCTCCAAACGGCAGCAGGCGCTGTATCAGGAGCGAGGATTCGATCCTGCGGGGTGGGAGGCACTTGTTCACGAAGCCAACTCGCTGCGCCGCGAGATTAGGTTCGTGGCGACCGAGTACGACGTCGACTGGGACGAGACCAGGGACCTCGGCGGCGAAGAGGTCCAGGAAGTGCTCGACAAAGAGAAGAAGGGCTCAAGACGCAGACACGACGAAGAGGATGAAGCCGACGAGGATGAACGCGTACAACACAAGCGCAAGGACGACAAGAAGGCGTCCAAGCAGTCGGAAGAAAGCGGTGAGAGCAAGAAGGCATCATAGCGCATCGTTGCGTCTGTCTCTTAGCGCGGTAATTTGTACATCATACTCCCTACGTTCTGGGCATCATAGAAACGCGCATACCCTGGAGGAAACATAGCGAAAGAGCGTTCAATTTTAACGTCATGATTCTGCGATTGACCCAGACCTACACAACATACGATCTTAGACTGTCGCGTGCCCAATTCCCAAACCGCAATCTGAAGAGGATCAGGAGACAAGGTCGCTGTGGAAGTGACATGACTAGAGGGCGAACCGCGGGAAACCAGATCGGCGGGTGTTTTAGGAGAGATTCATCCAGGTTGAAATTCACTAGTCACTAATACCTAGCCTAGATGGCCGCGGCCAAGGCTCGGTGTGTGCCGGTGACATGCACCGATGTGGGCCGGGTCGGCTTCACCGGCAAGCTCCGCTTTCAACCGCTGCCACCCACAAGCCATGTTCCCAGCAAGGGAAGGGAGCTCTGGCCCATGTGCACGCCCACTACCACCCCGCCGCCAACGCCAACGGGAGAGCTTCACCCCACTTGGTTAACGCATCATCAATGCCACCACCCAACCAACAGGTCCCTGTTTGTCAGAATCTCGCTACCTCGCATATGGCGCGTCACTGAATGGCTGCTTGTTCGTTCCAGAAGGGGCTCTAGAAGCTGTCCCCAGATCCGACGAGACCTCTGCATCGACCCGAGGCGCATCTCGACGTCGTCCAACGCCCAGGTACTTAAGACGGACTGCTCGATATCACTCTGAGAGAGCTGGTCTACCCCGCTATCCTCGTCTTCCAGGCCTTACCCCCGAGCAGTCGCGAACCATACCCGGATTGGACATTACCTCCTATCCGTCTCGTCTCTTGCCCTACCACCTCGTGCCCTTGGTACCCTCCTATCCCCCCCCCCCCTTCACCAGCAGTTAGAGATTGGGCTAGAGGCCGCTGCGGCAGATCCACAGCGATGCCTCCGCAAATTATCCACCTGCCGGACGGGCAAAAGTTTACAGTCACACCTGTCTTCGCAGGCCTCTTCTTCAAGTCGCACGAGCTGAACACGCATAAGAACCCCTTCCCCATCGGTTGGACTATTGTTCTCAACACCGAGGATAACGAAGCCGAGTTCAACCATGTCGATGGCGACCAGAGCGAGGAGGAGCGCGCCCAGGCGCGCCGGCGTCACGTACACAGCTTCAAGCAGCCTACCCTACAGAACGACAACCTCTTCATATCGTCGATATCGCAACCCTCGAGCGCCGAATTCAAGCCCGCCGCTAGCCCAACCCGCCAGATCGCCATGATGCTCTGGGTCACGCTCTACTGGTATTTCCACCAGCCCCAGCCGTCACCCTACCTTACGACCGACGCATCCAGATTCACACCCGAGGAAGCACGACCGAAGGGCGAGTGGCGCATCAACATCAGGCGTGATGGTGTGTTGCGCGGCAGGAATCTGATACCGAAGCTAGAACGCATGGGTTTGATTGCTTCGCTGGACTCTGCAGTTGGAACAAACCTTGAGGACAATGGCGAAGAATGGTCGCAGATGTTTGTTTCGCGTCGTATGTTCTGGCAGATACCGGGACGGCTGTTCTTGTTTACACTGCAGCGCACAAGTACCGCATCATCCTATCCCGAGTCTCCGGCTGGCAGCCGCCCGACTTCACCAGCTCGTACCGAGTCAATCCATTCGAAGCATCCCACGCCCATCCACTCCCCGCACCAGTCAACAGGGAGTCGTGTCGATATCGACGTGCCGGGAGGGCCACCGCCGATGTCCATGGTCACCACTCCAAACTTCCCAATCGGCCCATTCTACTCAAGCTCCCATCTCCCGACGTACTACCCGCCGGCACCGTTGATGTATACCGTTACGAACGGCGTCCGGCATCCCATACGCCGGAAGCCAGGTCGGATGGGCGAAGTCTTCTACTCCCGGTTCGTGCCAAGCGTGGGACAGTATCTGTCCTTCCGGGTCGCGTCTCTTGCACCGGAAGCAGTTCCTTACCTCGGCCCCGTTGGCCCGAAGCCCGCCGAGAACAGCCATCTCACGACGCTCTCCGATACGGCTCTCCTACAGTCATGGATGTCGAACCCGCGCGTCCAAAAGTTTTGGGGAGACTATACGCCGGACTTTTTGAGCAAAGTTCTTAGCTTGAAGCACTCTTTCCCGGTCATTGGTATGTGGGACGGGGTGCCGTTTGGGTACTTCGAGATTTACTGGGTCAAGGAGGACATACTCGGCCAAAAGCTGGGCAGCGACGCCGGGGACTACGACCGCGGCATCCACGTCTTTGTTGGTGAAGAGTGGGCCCGCGGCCGCGTGCCGGCGTGGCTGTCCAGCCTAGTGCACTGGTGTCTTACGGATGACTACCGTACGATGCACGTTTGCTTGGAGCCACGGATAGACAACGCGAGGTGACCAGTTCCCCGGACAACTCACTGATGAACGACATGCTAACAGGGCAGCCACAGATTCCTTGAGCATTTGCAAAAAGCCGGCTTTGCCAAGGAGCGAGAGGTTGCGTTCCCCCACAAGCAGTCTTACCTGATGAAGCTGAACAGAGACGCGTGGGAGGGGCCGGGTTTGTGATGGGGATGAGGATGAGTGGTAATGCAAAAAATGACTTGAATGCGGTGCACAATTGACAACAGGGAGTTGGCGTTGACATTGGTTGGGCGAGAAGCATCGTGGCATAGAGCAGAGACTGGTGTGGACGGTGCTGTTGGCTTATACATCCGTGGTGATACACGCGACAGGAGATACCCGATTTCCACCTTGCCCTGAGGCTATTTAACAGAAAAGAAAATGTAGCATTGCCCTCTAGCGTTGCAGGGTTGCAGTTTCTACAATTCAACGGTGACTGATCGACGCTGACTCGGGAACTGGTCTCACCATCTACTACGTAAACGACCACTTTACGCGACGACGTCACAGCACGGTCCAAAGTCGCGTGGTCTGAACAGGGGCTCCCAGCGCGGAAGCTTCTGCGGGTCGGCGCCAATGCCGTCGGCTTATCTCATCGGCCCATTGGCCCAGCGGCAACCCAGGGCTTATCGCTCCACTGAGACACGGTTATCTTGTGACCGATGTCCGACACCCCGAAACCATCAGACGGACGGGCCACGCCCCAAACCTAAACCACCAAACAACTCTACTCGCCGTGACGAGATAAGACGCATCTGTCCGCACTTGTCTCCTCGATGCCTTCTTCCTCCCGGAGTCGAGAACCGCGCTGCAGTGGACTATGACCGGCCGATCGCCTTCGTCCTCCGGTTTCCTCCCCATGCCTGGATCGCCGTCATCGTCGTGGGCGCTGTACCGCGCCCGCCTCTCCGCGCTCTTTCGACATGCTGATACGCAGGTCGTCGTGGCCTTTTGGCTGCTCGGTACGCCTTGCGCCTCTTTCCGCCGGTGTTCGAGCCATGTACTAACGTGACCCGCACCAGGCCTCATCAACAACGTTCTCTACGTGATCATCCTCTCCGCCGCCCAGGACCTCGTCGGCTCGTCGGTCCCGAAAGGCGTCGTTCTCCTCGCCGACGTCCTCCCTTCCTTCTTCACGAAGCTCATCGCCCCCTACTACATCCACCGTGTACCCTACTCCCTCCGCGTGATGGTGCTCATCGGCCTCTCGTGCTCTGGCATGCTCCTCGTCGCCCTCACGCCTCCCAGCAAGTCCGTCGCTGTGAAGATGGTCGGCGTCGTCATCGCCAGTCTCAGCTCTGGCCTCGGCGAGCTCAGCTTCCTCGGGCTGACGCACTACTATGGGCCCATAAGTCTCGCGGGCTGGGGCAGCGGCACGGGGGCGGCGGGGCTGGTCGGCGCCGGGCTGTACGTCGTGCTGACGGACTGGTGGGGATTCAGTGTGCGCAACAGCCTGCTCTTTTCGGCGTGCCTGCCGTCCATCATGTTCGTCAGCTTCTTCGTCGTGCTGCCCATGGGCCCGCTGCGCGCGGGAAGCAAGGAATACACGACGGTGCCGGAGCGAGACCTGGAAGAGGACGACATCACGGAGCTGCCACAGAACGCCGCCTCCTCGGCGCTGCTCGCGCCGGGCCCGTCGACCACGTCGACGGCGTACTCGGTGCATCACCCGGACGAGCACAGCTTCAAGCGCAACATCAAGAGGGCGAGGGCGCTCTTCGTCCCGTACATGCTGCCGCTGCTGCTGGTGTACATCGCCGAGTATACAATCAACCAGGGGGTGGCGCCGACGCTGCTGTTCCCGCTGGGGTCGTCGCCGTTCAAGGAGTTCCGCGAGTTCTACCCGATGTACGGGTTCCTGTACCAGCTGGGGGTCTTCATCTCGCGGTCGTCGACGCCATTCTTCCGCATCCACCATCTGTACCTGCCGTCGCTGCTCCAGGTGGGGAACCTCATGCTGCTGACGGCGCACGCCATGCTCGACTTCATCCCGTCGGTGTACATTGTCTTCATCGTCATCTTCTGGGAGGGGCTGCTGGGCGGCGCCGTTTACGTCAACACGTTTGCGGAGATTATGGAGACGGTGCCGAGCGAGGACAGGGAGTTCAGCCTCAGCGCGACGAGCGTCAGCGACAGCGCTGGCGTCTGCATCGCCGGATTCCTGGGCATTTTCATGGAGGTGCAGCTGTGCAATTGGCAGGTGGCGCGGGGGCGGGATTGGTGCCGCAAGATCAAAATAGGATAGAGATGAATACCAAGTAGCACGTTTTCCCTCCGCTTGGCACGTTATGGTGTGACTGGTGAGAGTTCTGGTGCCTCGCTTGCGGGTGTTGACGATGCTCAGCGGAGCCCTCAGACGAGGTTTGGCCCGCTTCCTACCAAGACAGTGACAATGCCTGGATGCACGTCAGAAACAAGACGGATAGAAGGCCCCCCCCCACCCACATGAACGAACCAAGGGTGCGAGGAAGAATGAGCCGAGCCGAGCAGGTGTGGACCCGCGGATGCGGGTTCTACGTATGCAGGTCTCTGGCGGCATCCCAAGAGGCAACAGCAGGGCCATGAAGAACAGAATGGGGATGTTCGACGTCAGACGTTGTGCGACCGGCCCAAGACCAGACCCGGCAAGAAAGGGACGGCAGAGCGTGCGATGATGTCTCAAGGTTCCACATAATTGGCAACGGGCGGATCCGAGGCCTTCTGGCATGATTGTCTGTGTGATCTCTATGTCTCTATACAGCGGCTCGGCTCAGAAACAGCTGACACAACACGCGACCTCGACGGTCCCCCTTTCCCCCCGTCCTGATCGATTCGATAACGCAAGCGAGCCATTTGTACGTTTCCAATAATCGAAGAGTGCAAGGCCGTCGGACGTGCTTGGGCGGTCGAACGAGATTTTTACCATCCAATGGACTCTGCATGTGTTTTTAACTAGTAGTAAAGGCGCCAGGGAGGGACCCAGCGGACCAGCGCAAACGGGTTCGAGATCAAGCCAGTAGCGGCATCCAACGTTTCCAATGGCGCCGCTGCATTGACCGCCGGGCGGCCTTGAGCTGTTCCCAAGCTGCAGAGCCTGACGGTCCAAGACGGAAGTATTCCGGTGTCTCTGCAGCGCTTATTTTTCTTATTTTTCTTTTATTTTTTTACTCGACCTGTCCAAGGTGCACATGCAGCGATTCAGCGGTCAGCGCCGCGACGGGTCGACGACGACATGGTCCCAACCCGACAAATTTTCATTGCCTCATTCTTGCACGTTTTTTTTTTTCTCTTCCCGTTTTTTGGCATCGATCTGGTCTAGCCTGGCGCTGGACTACGTAGGGGAGGCGAGCAACCCCGTCGTCCTTGACTCATTCGTTAGGTTACGTCTTGTTCTGAGGATTGGTTTGTGCTTGCTGTTCCGTTTTATATTCGCCCAGATCTCAATTGAGAAATTTCTATCCCTTTGCTCGAGCCATCGGGCCACTCTTACATGTATTTCACTTCACGGTATCTCTGCCTTCACTGCGCCTGCACTTGATTGCATCTGGGGATTCACGTCCACCTGCCCAGTTGTTTTAGATCAACCCGCGTCGTCGCTTCCCCTGCCCCTTTCTGCCCCTGCTCGGCTCCTTCCTGCACCATCGCCCTCGTCTCAATTGATTGCCTTTTTCGGCTCTGATAAGAAGGGAAAGAGTGATACCACCGCTGCCTCTTCTCCCTCCCCTCTTGAATCCTCCATCTATTTTGCCCACCTCTGCTCGCCTGTTGTTCTTCTCGGTACAATACCAACCACTGGCTTTCTTTAATCTCTTTTGGCATTTATTCCACGAACTTGACGCAGTCTTCTGCCACTATACAACACAATCGACCGCCGTCTGGCAAGAAGATAACCTCAATTTGCACATCACTACCATGCCTCCTCTATCAGAATCAGACCACGATCCCCTCCATGCGGAACTGGCTTCCCTGGATCTCACCGACTGTACGCTCTCACCAGTATTCCACTATTTTTCCTCGCTGCCACCGGAGCTCCGCACCAGGATATGGCGCCTTGCGGCTCCCAAACCCACCGTCGTCGTGCGCATCATGAACAACACGACCATGGAGTATGGCCTACGCCGTCATGTGCCCTCTCTCCTGCAAGTGTGTCGCGAGTCCCGCGCCGAGCTTCTGTACGACGCCGATGACCGCCGCGGCTCTCGAGTCGGCCAGTTTCACCTACTACATCTCTCCCGTGAGCACAAGGAGCAGGGGAAGGGCGTGTACATGAACTACAGCGACGATACGCTGATGATCTACCGAGGTGAGTCTCAGCCCCATCTCCCCTCTGTTCATTGACCACGCAAACTGACAAGCCCTTCAGCACCGCAACAAGCAATCATGCCGGACGCCGTCAACTTCTCCAACCTCCAGCATCTCGCCATGGAATGGGGCCTGCGCCCCTGCTGGGTCCAGAACCATTGCCACACCGGTGTGCGCTTCGTGCGCCAGTTCCCGCGCCTCAGGACTCTGACCCTCCTTGTCAACTTCAAGATCTACCACGAGCCGCCACTGGGCGAGTCGAGCAGCAAGCACCGCGAGCAGACGCAGAAGCGCCGCGCACTGTGGGAGATCAAGACCTGGGTGCTCGAAGCCATCGCACAGGACTGCACGCGCAGGACCCCCAACGGGGACGCGGACGTCGAGGCCTGGACGCCGCCCGAGGTGCGCGTCGTGCCAAAGACGAAGTACTGGACGGCGTCTCCGGCGGCGCTAGAGTAGGACTCCTTCCCGCTACCGCCCGTCCGGAAGACGCCCGTTACAGCGCTGATGATTGTGGGGAGGAGGTGGGCGGGGGTTCCGAAGAGGGATACCTACTGTTATGGCTACCTCTACGAGATTGACCCGTATGGTCGTCAGTGACGCCGGTGGCTCTGGTGTGCTGTCTCGTGACTACAGGACAGGAGACAAAGACACGGGGTGAGGATGCATGCAACAACAACAATCTGCAGGACGCTGAGAAAACGAAAAGCGATCTTGATGCGGGACATGGGCGACGCTAAGAATCACGGGGGAAATTTGGTCTTTTTTTTCTTTCTCTTAAATTCTTGCTTGGTTCTTTGTTTTCTGCTATTCTCACGCATCATGGCATGGTAATAGAATAGGGGCATTGCGGATTCGGGCATTTGCATTTGCATTTCAGGAACAACACGCAACAGGGGCGTACTTTGATACCAAGGGATAGACGGAACGGAACAGCGCCTCTCAGTTATAATATAGCGGACAAGGAATTCATTGCTCTACTGGCTCACTCCACAAAGAGATTGGTTGGCCTGCGTTTGTCGAGAATGAGCAAAGGAGTCGTGGGAACCGGTGAGCCTTGAGCGCGATGCGATGCCGTTGCTGCACTCGGTGGGGCTCAGGGGCAGGTGCAGAGGTAGGGGCGAGATGTGACCCCCACACGCCGAGCAATAACCCTCTGGCACATTTAACCTATAGTAAGTGCATGCAAAGGACTCGTTATATGAGGGTCGTCTCATGCGGTTTGTTCCTTTTATTCATTTCATTTGTTTATTCATAAACGTCGCTCGTTCGAGGTCTGGTTCGATTTACGAGCCATGTCATCTCCGAGGTTCGTGTTTGGTAAGCGCCGGCCTCGGCCGGGGCCGATATCCCTGCGGGCGAAGACTCGGGAATACGACCATGGGTCGGATAAGCTCGGTCGAGCCTGTTCCCGTTATGGGCGATTGGGACTTTTCCATTCAATGCGGGTTCATAGACAGAGGCGGTGCGGTCGTCAGTCTGCGCGTCTCTTGGGCATGTGTTGCTGTTGTGACTTGCAGGACGAGGTATGCGGCGCCCCCGTCTTGTTCTGGGGGCTTGGACTTACACCGTCAGCCGTTGTCTGCTCACGCGAGGCTGGGCCGGTTCAAACTCCGGTCTACCATCGACGGTATCTGGTTATGTCAACAGGTAAACACCAGGAGAGCAGAGAGTAGATGCAAAAGTTGACATGTCTCGGCGCTTGCGATGCACACCTCGAGGATCTCGATAAGTGATGTGAGGTGAGGTGCCTCGGCTTGAGCTGTTCCTCGGGCTTTGAAATCGGGCAAAGGCAGCCTCGCAGGCTTCTAGAACATTGCGCAGAACTTTTTGGCAGTTCTCCTAACAAGCACTGTCAGTTGATTGGAGAAATGGCAACAGCAGTGACATTTTTGGGGAACTCCTTGGACCGGGGGCAGGAAAGGGAGCGCAGCTGTGGTCGGTGATGCACCTATGACGCAGTCCCCAGAGCCTCGGATCGTCTTGGTGTCGTCACCACCAATCAAGGTCCGACCTCACCTCAACCTCAACCTCGTCCAATGCTGCTACTTGGATTGTCGATACAGAACCAATTCCACAAGACTTCATTTTGGAGAATATAAACGAGTGACAGAATCTCGCGCCGACCTTAGAACCAGTCCGAGTCTCTGCCACACCTGCGCCTGAAGGGTTCATACAACCACGACACACACATCCAAATCAGATGGCTTCCCCGAGATCTCTCGCCATCCGCCGCGTCGCCCTGGCGCGCCCCCTCCCCAGAGCCACCGCGCCTCTCGCGGTGCAACAGGTGAGGTGGATCACGCAGAAGCCTGGAGACGGCGACCTCGGCGGTCCGGGCGGACAGGAACCCGTGCCGTCGAGCAGCGGACCCTCGCAGAGCTGGTGAGTTGGAACCTGAAGGCGTTCCCAGGCCATGTTTGAGACAACATTGCTTCCACTGCATTTTTCTGCGACTGTGCTGACTGCGGACAGGCCGACGTTGGCGGCGATTGGGGCCGTGGGGCTGGCCGTGGGAGGATACCTCGTCCACTTGACCGGCAAGTCCAAGGGGCAGGGGACGACGATGGAGAAGGGGGAGTTTGACAAGCTGGCTGCGAGGGTTACGCCGAGACAGTAAGCGCTCAGGCTGTGGTTCTTGTGAGGGGAACGGATTGGAGGTCGACTCGAACTTCGCACAAAGGGACTGAGAGGAATGGAATTTACAAGGGTTTGTAGCACAGGTCCAGACACCATCGACATTCATCAATCATGAAATAATTACCTCTCGCCTATCAAGAGGGCTTACTTCAGAAACTGGCCGAAGCAAGTGCGTCGAGGAACCGACTCATACAACATGAAGGATGATAACTCGGTTGCTGACTTGCTGGACTCAAGAGTCTGGGCGTTGGGTTTGTGGGCTTGTAACATCGACATCGGCTAATTTCTAATGAAAAATGTTATTGTAGAATGACACCACTGCAAACAGTAACTGGTCAGCTGTCACAAGGATTGTATAAAACCGTACGGCTGGCTTCAAGAAATCCGGTCGTTATTTGTGCCTCGATGATTGTGTCTTTAAAGAAAGTGAGATGCTAACTAATACCGCCAATACATGCGTCTTATACTGGATATCCCAGCGGCCGCAAAACCGCGTAGATTTCTTCTACCGTCGCTGGCCGTGGCTTAACTTCCCCCGCTTCATCCACAGTCAATGCGCAATCACTGTTCTCCTTGGCATCTTCTTGCCAATACTGCAGCCGAGACTTGCCTTTAAATGCGTAGACCTCTCCTCCGAGCCTCCTAAGGAAAATCGCTTCAGGGTGACTTTCCGGGTCGGCATACCAAGTGAGATAGATCGATGGAATCCATATGGGGGACGGAAGGACATTTCCAGACTTGTCCCACCAAAGTGGCATGCACTTTTCTCGAACATGATTTTTCCTTCTCCACCAGCAATGTTGTCGTGCTGGCCAGGGTATAGCATCGCCCACAAACATCTCCTCGAGAAGCTGCCAGATGCGGCGGCGGTTGTGCAGCCCAGCAGGAACATGTGCGAGGTCCGTATGGGATCCAGTGCAGACCATGTGCCAGGTCAGCGGCGAATCGAACCACGCGGGATAGGGATACACGTCTTTGGGACAGTCTGGACGAACCCCGTAGTCGACTCCACGGCTGAGCTGACGGGCCAGCAACTCCCAGTCCCACTCGAAGCCAGGCCCTCCTGGGCAAAGTTCAGCGTCTTTGGCATCGACAAGAGCGGTATTAATATCCCACAGCCACGGGAGAAGCCCGACCCCTCGACAAGCTGCTTTGAGATGTTCCTTCCAGATCTTCTGCGAGACCAGGCGCGAAGAGAGTCGAGGTAAATCTCGTCCCATATATTCGAAAATAGTCTCCATGATCTCTGTCGGCATCCTAGCCAGGTTCTTAGCGAGCTTGTCTGCCTCGGCTGTGAGTGCCACTTGAGATCGGCATGGCTGAAGGTTTCTCAGCAGAGAGTTTGTTAAATCTTCAACCTCCAATGGATTGCTGCCCAGAGACTACTATCGTCAGTACTCATAAAAAGATGTCATGACGGCTGAGCCTTACATGGAACAGGTTAGCTCTCGGAGACGTGTAAGGTCCAGACCAATCCATGCCGTCGTAAATGCAGTCGCATTGGGGCACATAATAGCCGTGATTCGCGAGCATATAGTTGACTTGCGGCTGACAGTCCCACAAACCTCCAGACTTGTAACAGATACCTTGTCTCCAACGCAGGGCCAGGAACAGACCACGCATATCTCGAACGTGGGCGACACGAGAAGACTCAAAGACCTTTCCAGCTAATTCCAGGCAAACGGAGTGAACAACAGCATGTACCCGGTCGTCAGAGTCAGTAGAGTTGTTATAGTCCATTTCGACTCTGAACTTGCTGCCGTCGGGATCGATTCTAATGAACTTGGGGCCCTCAACAGTCTCGGGAAAGTGTATCTCGATATCGGAAGCTTGGGACTTTGTTCGATGTTTCCGGACCACGTCTGCTTCTGGAACCTCTTCCGTTCCAAACACGAACGGTTCGTTCATATAATCATACTGGAAAGAGGGGACAAGCTGGCCGAACTCATCGTCTGGGTCGCAGAGTAAGCGCGCATCTAGAAGCCACCTCGACAGTTCTTTTAGATCCTCATCGTTTCTAATGGTTGCTGGGTACTCCCCGCCACCATCTCTGAGGTCTTCAAGCAGCCCAGAACTCATGTTGTTGCTTGTAACCTCCATTCCACAAATCTGGCATGTGTAGTCATTGTAGTTCCTCATGACTCCGACCTGGAGAGAAGATTCGTATGAGTGTGCGGCACAGATGTGCAGGCGGAAAGCAACGGCCTCAATTGGTCCATTTTGCGACTTGAATGATGGCTGCGTAATGTCAAAGTCTGGCTGAGAAAAATCGACGTGTAACTCGTCGCGAAACCTCTGCCGTCACCCCGGGTGCAACTTAAACTTCAGCTAGTTGAAGTAGCAAGCTGTGAGTCATAAGTCAAACCATAACAAGGACGAAGTAGTGATTATCCTCTGGGTTGTTGGAATCTTCGAAGAGGCACAGCCAGCAACTTTCTCCACATGGGCGTGGATATGATTCGTGGGCTCTTCTTTCCAGAGAGACAGACCGACTGAACACCGAAGGCGTCTAAAATGGCCCCCTAGTTGGAGTCAGCCCGGACAGGGCAAGCCCAGGGAAGGGGCTGGGGGCGTAAAGTGAGAGCCAAACACAGCTCGTGCCCCCAAGCTGCATGTTGGAACACAGCAATGCCCACATATGTACCGTCAGGTAGCAGCTGCTTAGAAGCCGCTTCAGATCTCTGGTACAAACCAGAACGCCCCCAAAACAAGCATAGCACTTGCAGCCTTGGGAGATTGGAATGCATATGAGGCCCCTTTCCAATGGTAATGTGTTAGCCTAGGGTATCATTTATGTTATGGAACACCTAACCCAATTATATACGGTTTCCTACACCATTGGCTATGAGCGAAGCCTGCCTCACAATTATGCAGGCTTCAAATCTCTAGACTTGCTTCTGGGGGCTAGGGTAGTCCTCACCTTCATAGTTTGGTTGGGCCATGAACCACTTGACAATTTATCACAGGATAATGACAGCGAACGAAACCCCCAAACCCCAATGAGAACCAACACTATGGGGGCGATTTTTGGTGATGATCATGCTTGAGCTTCTACGTATTGGTCCTGGGGGAGGCGAAGGACAGAGAGCAGGTAATGGTCCTAATTAGGGTGTAAATGGTGGTCAAGGACTACGATAGATAAGTTCACTAGGAGCTCTCAGGGAAAGGGAACGCTTCTAGGAAATCCATCGTGGTGGAACTCATCTGCTTCATTTGCCAGTCTACTCCATTAAACAACTGTCCCTCGTTTTTTCCTTAACATTCTTCTTTAGTATGTTCTATTCGGACAGCACCCGAATCACAAATAACTGAGAATCCTTGGCCTCACAGTTTGTCTCCACGCTTGCGGCTTGATAAGGAATGTGTTATGTTCCAAACCTATCGTGGAAGGTACGGCAGACGCCAAAACGATTTCTAGTTGTGGGAAAGTTTTCAGAGTACAATCCCGGCCTAAACTTACCTGACCTAGCTGCTACAGACTCTTCAGTCGGCACAAGCATGTCATTTCCAGCGACATATCCGATCTCCATGCCATCCAGAAACCTATCTCGAACTGTTCTAAGGCCGGCGATTAGTCCTAAAACTAGCCTCCCGAAAACCCCCGTTCTCGAGACCTCCAACACCACTCCTCTCATTCCCTCAGATGTAAAGTCGTCAATCAGTGCAGCTTCCACCATTGCCATATCAGGTACTCAGACAACGCCGAGTACAACCCACGTTACACTTCTTCCACCTGTCACGATGATCCTTCAACAGTTGTAGATAGAACCATTAGGTCAGGCTCTCGGGCTGACTCTTCTGGAAACCCACCGATTACCCTCCCTCCACAGACAACCAACTCCCTACCCACATCACAGTAACCACGATGCCACCGGGGTTTTCTGTTCAGACTTTGTCACTCACTGAGTGGACAGCGAACGCCTGGATCACAACCACGGCGTCTGATGGTAGTCAAACCGTCGTTCCGGTTCTGGTAGGGTGCCCTGGATGCGGTGGCTTTGACGGCGGGGGCATTATCCTTTGGAACTTCCCCTCTATTCCGAACGTCTCCTTCAAGATCCCCGGTCTACCAAACCTGCCATATTTCTCTTCCCCATGCATCAAGTTACTTTTCCTCGAGACAAACTGCCCTGGTCCTGTCACAGAAGAAAACGCGGACGATAACAATGACGGAGAAAGGAGCAATCACAGCAACCCCTCCAGCTCTCAAGATGCACCATCCAAGACAGCCGTTTCGACGACATCATCTCCGGTCTGTACAGTCACTCAGACGGCCAGCGACTGTATAGCGACATGTAGCCCCACAACTGTCGGACAATCTTCCACCATCACCTGCTTCACAACTGCATGCCATAGAACAACCACGGGATGCAGTGTCACTGGTACGACAGCAACAACGATAAAACTACCCTGCCCAACAAAGACTGGAACAAGCTTGGAAAGACGTGACACTGGGGACAAATCTTGTCCAATCGTCTGCCCAAGCTGGGACCTCATCGAAAATCCAGACACTTATGCTTCGATATCCGATGACGAGGCTGACGAGGCGGCTTTCCAACGACGACAACTTTCAATCGCCGGACGAGTAACAGTGCCCATAAATGGCAAAAAGCATCCATGTTATTTCACTGAGAATTCCAAACTGATCAACAACATTGGAGGTTGTGACATCCGCACCGCTTGCCACAAGGACAAGAGCTGAAGATCCCAAGGTATATGCCTGGTCCCACATTCCTCGAGTGTGAGAACGCTGGCTTTCCAGATATAGATGATCATAGGAAACAGTCGAATCTTGCCAAGCCGAGATGGTACAGCACAACAACGGTTCCAGCTCCAGCTTGCAGCCCTACGATAGTCAAGGTGGACTCAAATTATATGTATGAGAAGTACGGCGGCCAGGGGCTGGATATTAGTGGCAAAACCGGCCGGTCATCGTTGGACCATGTATGGGAAAAGAGCTGGCTGCGGGAATTCTTGGACACGCTGATCAAAGAGGGTGCAAAGCCGCTTGAGACTTTTGAAGATGAACACGCCGACACAATGACTTGCAACGACTTCAAACGCTACCTGTTCAACGCCCCCACTGACAGCATGGGAGATCGGAATCTGCTTCAAGATGCCTTCGCAGCATTGCCATCACAGACCAACGTGGATTTTATGGGAGTTACGCAAGCTCTCAACTCCGGAGCAAAGGTAAGTGAGGAGACCATATCGGTATTGTTGATTTAGGACTCTTAGTCGACAATCATCTCTACGCCCCTTTCAGAGGGCAAACCATGTGCGAAAACTGATAGACTAATCTAGGGACTTATTTTTGCCGTCGAACCTTTCAAAAACACAGC
Organism: Colletotrichum spaethianum; assembly: GCF_022836535.1. NCBI lineage: Eukaryota > Fungi > Ascomycota > Sordariomycetes > Glomerellales > Glomerellaceae > Colletotrichum > Colletotrichum spaethianum. The sequence continues at coordinate 81,587 of NW_026054811.1, read as the reverse complement.
TTAGAATATGAAGAAGCTGAATGTCAAAGGCCTATTTGACAAGGCGATTGGAAACCTTAGGAAAAAGATCGACTTGCTCTACAGCATTCAAATGGGGGTGAGTTTGGTTAATTTGCCAGAAGCTATACAGATGGCATAGCTGACAAACAGGAGGGTTTACGGTGAGCTGTATGGCTATCCCAGCTTCGAGAAACGATTCGCGAAGTCGAAGTACCGAGTAATGAACGTTAATTATGATTGCAGGCGAAAGCTAGATCGAAGGTTAGCAGTAGCGTACCCGAACGTGAAGCCTTTCACGAAGGCTGGGGGGTTCTTCGCCCCCCTTTTCAAGACTTTCATGGACAAGTACATCGACGATGAAGCCAAAAGTCAGGGGGTAAAACAAGTTGTCTTGCGCCAAGTGCATCTTTTCAAGGACAATATTGAATTGAGTTTCAAAGACATCGCTACAGCCAGGAACTTTGATGGAGCAAACCCCGAGTACCTACTACTCCAGCGCAAATGGGAATGGCTGAAAAGTCGAGGACAGGAGGTTTGGGAAATCAAACTTACTTGGGATTGGCCGAACTGCGACGGAGTCGCACGAAGAGATGGCTCGGATTCAGATGTCTGCGAGCTGCCACCCCGGACATCTACTAACTCGCAAACAACAACTTCTTCAACCACATGGACGCTGTCAATGCCAACCAAAAACCTGGACGTCGACCTACAGCACCTCCCCGTCAGTGAACCCATTCCCGCCGAGCCTAAGTGCTTGAAGGACGAAGACTGTACCAGATGCGGAGAAGGGAAATTTGGAATGTGCATTCCCATTCCGGTTGGGCTTCTTAAGGAATTCCTTTGCTCGTGCTTTCCGAAATCCTTAACCGTACACCCACAGACCACAACGGCTCCTGACAAAAGGACTTCGGCGCCACCTGCTCGATGGACAGTTTATTGCAACAGTGATGCCTTGAGGTTCGAAAAGAAGCAGGCATCTGTGTGGGTCGAAGAGTTTTGTGAGGATGCGCATAAACACGGCTGGGACAACGGTTGGTTCGGCGCCGGCAAGGGTGGCAGGGAAGTCAAGACCAATGGCAAAAAGATCTACAACAAGTTTGACGTAACGATCTCCCCTTTCACTTTCATCATTGAAGTTGCAAAAGCAAAAGAGGAGGAATGAGGAATATATTGTGAGCCCACGGGAGATGGTCCACACCTCGACTCTGCGCTGGATGTGCTCAGGAAGAACCCTTACGTCTGTAAAGAATAGCTAGGCAAGCTGCTGTACTGTAAGTCAACGCGTTCTATTTTTGACCAAACTATTGCTAATAGTCAAAGGCGTATCAAAGGGTTGCGCTCAAGACAAATTTTCAGGCGGAACCCGCCCTGGTTTATGCATGCGATGGACCATCGAGGCGAAAGATCAACGATGAGTTGAAGCTGGACGTCGACGCCAAGTTCCGCCCAAAGGTTTTGCAAACACTGGTTTTCACACGCTCCTATTTCCGATTTGTCGTGAATTTAGATTCTCAGTCGAGACAGCCACTTCTCACAAGACTCGTGTTACTCAGCAACCCATATAAGAGACGACTTCTCGTCTTGTAGATAGTTTCCAAGACAACCACTTTTCTACCTCTTAAAATACAGATCGAGGATTTCACCACACGATCCTTTCGCAATGAAGACGAAGAAGAAGAGCAAGAGGAAACATACCTCCTTCATAAGAAGGCCTCATATCGATCACTGACCCGAATGTGCAAACAAGGACCCTTAGCTCCCTTTGGTGCATGAGCCTAAGACTGGAGACTGTATGCTGGCTTGCTCATGAAAACCAACTACGGTGTGGGAGCATGTCTCAGCATCTCTATCGTCCGACCTGTGCCCTTAACCATAATTCATCGGCAAACGCTATTGTGTCTGGCTCCCATCTCGAGGCTTGACTCATCATCTTCTACACTACCTCGTACTGAGAGCAGTCAACCTGACTTTAGTCTTAGGTCGTCAACTTGATTTAAGATGAACCAGGAGATTTCGAAGCGTAGCGGAGGCGATTGTGAACTGTCCATGCTGGCGCCGCAAGAATCTATCCCGAAAATATTGCTCCGGTTGGCCATGTAAACCAACAATGCAGCGCGTGCATGTCAGAAACTGCCAAGAGCCCACTGTTAAAGTTCGACGACTGGAATGTCCTCAGGCTATCCTGATCGGCGGCATCCATGGCTAGAAGAGCATGTTCAAACAGTCTTCGGATGATGTGGCACGCAAAATAAAGTTCTGCCAGGCAAACAAAAATCGGAGGCATTCAGGAGGCGCGCGCTCTGTTTACAGGGGTCAGTCAAATCTTCGCTGGTGGAGCAGCGCTGCTTATTGTTTGCTATCTAAGCCAAGGGCCCAGTTCCATCCACACCGTAAAACTTTTTGGGGCCTGACGGGCCGACTCCAGCATGAAAGAACATGGAGCTCTAGTTCCCTTAATCACCTGCTTGCTTAGGAAGCCTTTCCGAAGACCCAGCGTCTGGCTGTTTCACACAATTGCGGTACCCTCTTGTTATGTCCGTAAGTCCGCGCAATGAGAAAAATCAAGTAGATACTGGCCGACAGCTTCGGTGCGAGATCCTTGGGATGAACTTGACTTGGGACGGAAGTTTAAATTGCATCGATACTGGAATGTCTAGTGGAGCAGCGTGAATACCTATACATGAGAAAGCCGCCGTTGCGGAAAGTTGCATCGGGACCTAATATGACGTAGGTCCGGGCTTTTATGCCATGTTGCAAATTATTTCCGACCTTGGACGATGGTTCCTGAGTCGGTAGATGCATCCCAACCCATGTTTTCACAGCCGCCACCTGCTCTAGCATCTTCTTCATGCATCGGTCTCGACCTTTTTACCAAGCAACGGAGCATTACACTTGAGCAGAAACTCCTTGCAGGTCCCGCCGATCTGCGCAGATATTTCCGGAGTGGCGGGTTCAGTATCCCTGCCCGTTGCATTCTGATAATTCATAAGCATGTTTTCCTGCCGGTTGCCGGTGGATCGGTCCGATCACAGAGGCCTCTTGCCGTCCGACAAAGTTGAACGACAGCCAATGAGGTTTCGCACCGCCCAGCCCCAATGTATTCGGCATGGGCGGCTGTACATAGTACCGGACTCCGCTTTACCGAGTCTTGAGTAAGTTGGCCCGACCAGATTGTGTTGACAAATGGCAGACAGCAGGCACTCCAGTCCGCTTTCGGGGACGGTCCCCGGTACGCCAGTTCATCGAAATGGAACTTGGATGGGTATTGGTGGGTGACGTGATGAGAGAATTCAAGGCCTTGGACTGCGTTGTTGTAGAATTTTCTATCTCGGATCTAAGATGTCTTGATGTAGATAAGAGACGTTGATGCCTCCCACGTCACGAGAAATTAGAAGACGCTCCCCTCTACCAAAGTGTCTACATTCGCTCGCGTGGGCTATCCTCTTCTACTCACCAGGCATTCTTACCACTTCGCAGCCATGAGAGGCTTCTTTACCACCTCTGCCCTCCTTTCAGGAGCGGCGGCAGCGGCAGTCCGCTTCACCAACTCTAACAACACCCATGACTACGTTATTGTGGGAGGTGGCACCAGCGGTCTTGCTCTTGCAAACCGCCTGTCCGAGAACCCAGCCATCTCGGTTCTGGTCATTGAGGCTGGCGGTTCGGTCTTCGACAACGTCAACGTCACCAACCCCAACGGATACGGACTTGCCTTCGGCACCGATATCGATTTCGCTTTCAAGACGACGAACCAGACATACGGCGGTGGCTTGGTCCAAACCATGAGAGCGGCCAAGGCATTGGGAGGAACTAGCACCATTAACGGTTAGTAGTCAGATGAAAGACGATTAATTGAATAAAGCTGACAAGTGGTAGGAATGGCTTACACCCGTGCCGAAGCTTCTCAGATCGATGCTTGGGAGCAGCTCGGAAACGAGGGTTGGAACTGGGATGCGCTTTTCCCCTATTACCTCAAGAGTGAACACTTCCAGACCCCCGAACCGGTCCGTCAGGTTGCCAGCCACCTGGACTACGAAGTCGAAGCCCATGGCGAGGACGGTCCCCTTTTGACCGGTTGGACCTATGGTCAAACCAATGGAAGCATCCCCACAGTCTTGAACTCCACTTTCCAGAGCCTCGGTCTGCCTTGGAATGAGGACGTCAACGCCGGAAACATGGTCGGTTTCTCCGTCTTCCCTAGGACCGTCGACCAAGAGAAAGCTGTCCGTGAGGACGCTGCCCGCGCCTACTACTACCCGTACCAGAACCGTACCAACCTCAAGGTCCTCCTGAACACCAACGCTCAGAAGCTCACCTGGAAGAATGCTACTGTCCCCACCGCCGATGGTGTCAAGATTGTGTCTACCGATGGATCCAGCAGCGTTGTCAAGGCCCGCAAGGAGGTTATCCTCTCCGCCGGTTCCCTTGTCTCTCCTTTGCTCCTTGAGCTTTCCGGAATCGGTAGCCCCACTGTCCTCAAGCAGCATGGCATCGAGACTGTTGTCAACCTCCCCACTGTTGGTGAGAACCTCCAGGACCAGATGAACAACGGCCTCTCCTTCGATATGAAGAACACCACCGTCGATGGCACTATCACCACCGTCGCCTACCCCTCCGTCGCCCACGTCTTCGATAATGTTAAGGAGGTCGCCGCTCAGATGAAGGAGGCTCTTCCTGCCTACGCCGCAACGGTCGCCTCCGTTAACGGCAACGTCACCCGCGTTGCCGACCTCCTTGAGTTCTTCGAACTGCAGTGGTCTCTCATTTTCGAGTCTCAGATTCCCATCGCTGAGGTCCTTGTCAACGCTGCCTCGGGAAGCTGGAGCAGCGAATACTGGGGTCTTCTGCCCTTTGCTCGTGGCAGCGTCCACATTGGCGAGACGTCCACCTCCAACGCCGTCATCAACCCCAACTACTTCCTGTTGGACTGGGACCTCCTCGGTCAGGTTGAAATCGCCAAATTCATCCGCAAGCTGTACGGCACGGCGCCGTTCTCTACTTACGCCGGGACTGAGACCCGCCCTGGCGCGGATGTTGTTCCCGAGGATGCAGACATTGAAGGCTGGACAAATTACATCAAGAGCAACTACCGTTCGAACTTCCACCCTGTCGGCACTGCTGCAATGATGCCCCGTGAGAAGGGCGGTGTTGTTGACACCAACTTGAAGGTTTATGGCACTTCCAATGTCCGCGTCGTTGACGCCTCAGTTCTGCCTTTCCAGGTTTGCGGACATCTTGTCAGCACTCTGTATGCCGTTGCTGAGAGAGCTGCTGATCTGATCTCCAAGAGCTCCTAAATGGCGTGTCTTTTGCTGACCATGTCAGCTTAAGTACGCGTAAACACTTCTTGTCACATATTCCCAGCACATTCTTTGTGTTTCCGTACATATGATAGAGTTTTCTTAGATAATTACGCTAGCTTAACTTTGATGTTTGGTTGCGAACCCTCTTTTGACCCTGTCCTTGTTACTCTATTGAATAACCTTTGCGGCTTGGGCATTTGTTAGAAGCCAGTTTAACAGTCACAAATCGGTACTTAACTAAAGTATGAGGACGATTTCGATGCCAACTCCAGTATTTGTCTATGCGGGCCCTGATCGAGGAAGCGTCCTTTAAAAACGTATAACGATAATCGCAAAAGTTACAGTCTTCGTTTAAAGAAACTATGAAGTTACCGTCTTGGTAGGTAATACTTGACAAGGATGATAATGGCAAGATGGGCAGGGATCGCGCAATGACTACCAAAAGCAGCTAGTTCGACTCACGCGACACATTTCGGAACTTTAATTAGCTGTCATTGTCTCCTTTTTGACCCGGCCTGTCCGCGTTCCTCATTACAGTGTGATTCCCACGTGACATGCCCACTATAACAGATTACTGATTCTAGCAGTATAACAGCTCTAAAACCCTGCTTTCAGTTACTTAACTACTATGGTCCGTGATTCTTCTTCGGGACCTTGACTTCCATAAATTTCATTTCAGCGAGCCGAGTGATCCAGTATTGACGGTAGTCAGATCGTTCCCATTATCATTATTCGTCATCATGAACCTGTGCAAGCGCCGAAAAGCCACAGAAGTTGGCCCTTTGGATAAGCGCCTTCGTGTGCGTCGGTGTGAGCAATGCCGCATACGTCGAACAAAGGCAAGTTGCGGGCAAACATAGCCAAAACCACAATCTTGCGAACTAACCCAGCTTGACAGTGTGAAGGAAACCGGCCCTGTGCGGCCTGTAGGGAGCGGTTGACCATCTGTCGGGGCCAAACCTCTCAGGATGCAACACAAGTTATGGCTATTACAAAATACAGGCTGGCCGCCATAAATATCACACCAGAGAGGCGTTTTACATCCACGATAGCCAATGTGGAATGTCTAGCGGCTGTCAATCAATTTGTCGGAGACTCTCCCTTGCCAATCACCAACCTGTTTTCAACAGCCAAGTTCCTGCGTTGGTATCGAGAAGACAGCACTATTCGAGCAGTGTTCACTTGTCTGAGTAAAGCAGCAACTTCGAGAGGCAGACAATCAGCTGCGATTCAAGCTAGTGGAAGTGGCATGCTTATGGAACGCGAGCAACGGGAGCTCTACGCCGCTATCCAAAATCGCCTTCAAAAGCCCGATCCGCACTCGGACCAACCCCTGCTGCTGCTTGTTGTTCTGTTCTGTCTGCTACAGGTAATACATTAGAGAGCTTGAGATCATTGTCATTCTTGGCTAATCTATGCCAGCTGATGACCAGCCGAAGCCTCAATATTGGGTTACAGATAATCGATCAAGTAATCCGTAACGTCGTACAGCCTCGTGGCCCTCGTGGCTTCTCGACTAAGCTCGATAAGTCCGCTCTGTGGCTCTTTCGCATGCTTGAGGGAGTTAGTTCTTTGTTGCTGGAGCGCAAAACAATATTTTCCGCAGAATGGTGCAAGACGGTTGTTGATGTCAAGAAAAGTGGCACTTCGACCAGTAAAGCGCATGACATGTTGCTCTTTGAGTGTATATGTACGTTCATGGCATCACTAGCAGACCAGAATGCACAGTAGGTCTCCTTTCCACAAAGATGACAATAAGGCTTGCTAACTCAACTATCAGGTCTCATGCCTGGCTTCATCGAGAGGAAGAGTTCGTCAACATGCCTGGCTTCAGAAGCGATCCAACGGAGCATATTTGCCCGATTGGTGTAGAGTCAACCTACGCAGAGCATCTTGCCGTCGGGCAAGGAATCATTCGGAAAGCTTCGGAATCGCTGAAGTCCATTCAAGAGTTTGAGGAATATGTGAGGGAGTCCAAAACTGCCCAGGACCCTTCCTACGACATGTTACTGTCTCATGCTCTCTATTTCAAGATATACATGGTTCGGTTGTTTGCTCACCCGCTCTGGCAGAACGCTCCACTCTCCAAAGAAACCCTCGATGAACCAAGGATACAGGAATTCGCACACTCTGTTTTGGAGCATATCGAGAAAAGATTGCAGCATGACGGTCTTGATGGTTTCCTCTATATAGATCATCTCCTGATGATTGGCATTGAAATGAGGCACTCTCTAGATAGACTTCGTGTGATATCATTATTGGACGCTATCAAAAATCGTGGATTTGTTATTGCAGAGGTTTATATTGAGGACCTGCAATTGGCCTGGAATGCTGTCCCTGCTTCTAGGTCATCATCTATGTTGGAATTGCTTCCCGCAGATAACTCGTTAGAGCGATAATTGGGTAGGCCTGTAGCTGGGAGATGCAAATCCTCGAGACCTACCAGGCCAGTGTATTTGTTGTTTCCCAATATGATACGTTCAGGGATAAAATAAGCGAACAGATGCCTAACATATCACCCGCATTTGAGCGACGAAGAGTTTCTGTGACTCTGATTGCACATTGGCTTCGAATAGTGTGAATAGATGCGCATATGGAGGTAAGTCTATAGCAGGACGGATCAGAGAAAACGATGAAGAAGCTGAATCGTTGATAACCAGACATTCAGGTAGATCAGTTGGACCTCACCCCTGGTTTCTTGATGATCCTGCAACGCTTCAGTTCTCTTGCTGATCGCTAATGGTGATGGAGTTTTCGAGGGTGTCAGCGAACTTGAGGGCGCAGCTTTGTCGATTGGCAGAGTATTGGAGTCTATAGTCAAGTATGTTTTGGCTGAAATGCCACGGAAGAACAAGAGATCCATGCTCTTGATGAGTAGTGTGCCAAAGCTATTTAGCACAGCCTCTTGTTTTCATGATCAGTTGATCTCCAAACTGGGCGGCATCTCTGTCCCAAAAATGTGTGCCCAAGATGCGGCACCCAGTCCTGTCGCGAGCCTCGAGGAAAACAATAGATCTGTCAAGAGTTGCAACATCCGTTTCAGCGGCGAGACCCAGAGTTCTTCTACTGATATCAGCGACACACGAATATGATGAATGCCTTCCTTGTTCGGATCTGTGAGCCCTGTTCGAAGAAACTGCGAAACGGCATAGCCCGTCAATATCGCAACCACACAAAGGAGCAAATTGCTAAAGTCAACGATGAATTAGGCGAAATAAACCAACTTCTTATCTTTGAGAACTACAAGAGGTTCTTTTTTTGGTATCATAGGCCCGGTTGAGCAATATCTTGACATTTGTTTTCAGATTTATCTAGATCGAGTGGGGAGAAAGAGAGGGGGGAAAGGAAGAAGAAAGATAACAAGTAACGTGGCTAGGGAGTATGATCCAATAACAGGGAACAAGCTGCAACTTATAGTCTTGCCCAGAACACTATCCAGCTTGAACCCCTCAGCATACACGGCGAGTTGGTCACTATCCACTCTCGAGCACGGACAAGCATAAGAAGCGAGCCAAGTGCCCGGCCGCGGGTTCTTCGCTCCACGATGTTGTGGTCGATGAGCCACTGCAGAACTTTCACCCCTTTCAGACATCGCGCGAGCGATATGAAGTTCAAACAAACTATGCATGCCAATTTCAGGTCGCAACACAATACGCGGAGTCATTGGCCTTAGTATGTCAGGGAAAGGTTCAGGGATCGTACAGAATGTTCTTAATCAGAACGGTAAGGACGGTAGCCCCACTCACCACTCACCACGACGTCGCCCAGCACGAGCCATGTAGATAGGCCAGGACTGCCATGGAAAAAGACTTGGGGAAAACAGCTCAGCCTTGATTTCTGACACAACAGTTTGAGCTACGTTCGGGGAAACACGACCCAACATCGAATTTATCACTTCGCGAGTACGGGCTGGAGTCACTAGGAATGCACAGCACAGGGTCCGGTTCTTTGTTGACTCTTGTCGTGACTTTTGGCGCGTTTTTTTTATCCCGCTTACTGGACCGCGCCTGACGTCTTGCGGCAATGTCTCAATCACAAATTCAACACGATAATGGCGCCGAGCGAGCCCAGACTCATACCATCCAAAACCTACATGGCGAAGGCCGCGTAATTTAGATTGGTTCATGGCATTACGGCTTGTGTGGATGCTGCGCTTCATGTGAACTATGCTTGTTGGGCACCTTCTTACCCTGTCTTCGTATGTCGCTTTTGATGCACTTGTCAAAATGCTGTTTCTTAACAGAGCTCCGTCGTGCTCGGCCAGACGTCGCAACGAATTGAAGACCCTTCCATGGAAAATCACAACAAGATCAACCGCGACGGTGTTCTGATGATGGGCGTTACCTACTTTACAGGCTTTGGTTGGATGTATCCCAATTTCACCGCAGGTTCGTGAAGCAACAACGAAGAGCACAGCTGACGAGAAGTGCGCTGATTATATGATTGTCATGCGTAAGCGTTTCCAGATTCGCCAGCGATACGGTATCAAAGGCAGCGACGCAAGAGACTGTTGCGTCTCTCATTGGTGCCTCTCCTCTGCCCTTGTCCAACACGAAAAAGAGGTGATTGCTCGCCAAAGCACGGATCCAATCACCCAAGCTTACCAGGGGCACCCTGCAATAGATGTACATGTTCATCCCACTACATGATTTACAGATCTCATGTTTTGAAAAATCTCAGATCATTGACACTTGACTTTCTGATTCATGATGGAGGAAAGGATGGTGAGATGCCCAGTTTTCGGTGGTAAGGAGAGGGAGTCGCCTGCTTCGATTGCCTTCCATTATCGTTGCTGAGTCGGGCTGACAAACACAAAACGCCGTACTTGACTTTTTACCTCGAACTTTGCTTTTTCTTCGTTGTCGCCTAGGTATTTGTATCGGACATGTCTGTGGATTGTTGATGCAAGGCCTTCCACAAACAGCATGATCTTCAAAAGATCTCAAGTAGGATCAGGAAGGTGGCGAAAGGGTGCCTATTGTGATTTCTATTCTAGAAGAAAAAGTCATGTACTTGTCTTTGTTTGGGCCTGTTCAGTAAATGAGGTCTTCGGTGATGCCGGAGTAGTAGTGGTGAGGCTTTAAGTTAATAATCTTGCGTGATCCCCTATGTCAGGGTTGGGTGGTCCTGGCGCTTTCGGTGCAACCTTTAGATCTTCTCCTCAATTTGAGAGACAATATGGTACCGCCGATCAGCCCCGGAATACTCTCAAAATAAGGGGATCGACATGCCTAATACGCTGCTCCTTGAGTCATTGCAATCTAGTTCCTTTGCTAATTGAGATCATCTAATGTTATCAAGCCTTTGAAGAGATGGATAGAAGTACTAAGCCACACATATGATCAGACAGTCCGTCTTGATGTGTAGTAATTGACGGGATCCAAACATCGAGTGACAGCTTGATACCACTCGGTAGCCAACTCCTTGCCACTCTTTTCTAGATGATTTCCATCGCAAAATTCCATTCACCATGATGATTCGAACCTCTCTCCTGATTTGGCTGTTGATCACTTCAGTTTTCGCTTCCTCGCCCAAAGGCTCCATTGTTGCTCGGGTGTTGGATTGTTCCCCGTCGTCATCAACGGGGCTCAAACCCGAATGCTGGAATCAACTCAACGTATCGGACTACATCACAAATTGGCTTGCAGAGAACGGCACCAAAGCTGACTGCGATACATTGGGTTTCGCACAATGCTTTCTTGTGTTCAACGGCTATGGCGGCCGAACTTGCGATGCCCTTACTCGAGATACGTGCGAAGGATTCGAGACTATTGGTTCCGACGCCACGTACTACTCACCGCAACAGTTCTACACGCTCTGGAACATCTACGCTATATACCAGTTTTTCAACCAGTTTTCGGAGGCTCTTTGGAATGGACACTCGCTCGCCTCAGATACGATAGGGGACATAGTCGCAACCATATCACCATCGACCGACCCAGAAGTTCCAAGCAATCTTTTGTGGACGACGATATCAGGCGGCTTCTGGCTTATTGCTGCCAGTGGTCTCAACCCAATTCTAGGTGAAATCGCCACAGGGATGGCTGTTGTTACAGGAATGAGCTCCTTCTTCATGACCTCAAAAGAAGGCTCATCCAATGCACGTTTCATCACCCTCGGTCAGGTTGGCAGCAAACTCGCCGATCTCGTCATCGAGTATCAAGAAGTTTTGCATAATTCATTGAAGGAGCTGCAAAGCAACAGTACTCTTTTCTTGGCAGCAACGAAACCTGGTGGCTTCAGCCAGCGCGCCGTGGCCAACCTCAATCTGGAATCTACCTCACTGTACCACGACCTGCAGCTGTACATCATCTCGTTATCTTTAAAGGCCAACGGCATCGTTTCTGCTCGATCAACGGGAGTGAACGCACTCGAATATGCACCTAAGACGAACGGCGCGATCTCATGTCCCGGACTCGGCCCTGGCGGTAACTGCTCCCAATGGTGGATCGACGCAGACACGGGAAACACTTACGCACTACACAACCCCAATGACTATAAAAACAACTACGTCGACGTTCTACACAAATTTCAGGATAAGGGCTGGGCAAACTTGAGCGAGATTTTCAAGGTGGAAGACTGCACGGGCAAGGATCCTAGCTTCGACGGGAAGACCAAGGTGACGTGCCTAGCTTCGCACGGCTACTGCGAGTACAACTACACTGGACAGGACACAGTTACAAAGGCGAGGATGGCCAACAAGCAGTTTACCAATTGCGATAACGATAAGGAGTGGGGCACCCTTTGTGACTGGATGAATGGCGGCCTTGTTCTTCCTGAGTCTTACCTGGGGCCGCTCCTGACTTTGGAAGAACCAGCGTGGTGCAGGGAATATTAGAAAAGAAGCCATTGCTGGCTGTGAAGAACATTTGGGCTAGCTTTTCTGTTACATCGAATCATTAAATTGTGGGGTTGTACTATAGTACATGGATATCAACTCTAAATGGTGTGAATCATAACGAGCGGGAGACTCCACGTGTTTTTTCTGAGATGCCTGTTGGTAACACACGATGTCCGCACGTGCAAAGGAATCAGAGAAAAACGTGATCCGGGTTCAGCAAACTGTCAGCACGACCGAAAAATAGTAAGATTCGGGGTTTGATCGTCCTCAAGATGTGGGCAATTCTGCATGGATACTGAGACCGGACTCGCCGGTGTCTAAATAAGGCAATGGTTCGTTAACAATACGTCTTCCATTTCATCACTTATCGAATTATGATGGCAGAGCAACGTAGTTCGAGCATCTCGTCAATAGCTGTGATGTATGGTCCATACTTTTCTGTTCTCCCTATTTCGACGCGGCCAAGATTGGACTTTGCAAGCTGTGACTGAATTACTTCCCACTTAGCCTTAGTTAAAGAACATGTCTTGTAGAGTGGTTTGTTAAAGTTGATTCCAAAGGGATCTGTAAAAGAAGAATCCACGGCTATCATGAATATCGAGCAAGCCAACACGCATTGATAGACACCAACTGATTTTAGAGCGCTCGTGCGTTGCTGGGGTAGGATTCATACTACACACCCGAGCTGGCGAGACTCAAGTCCTTGCTCATGGCACGATCCTGGATCTACACAGCCGAAACTTAGAAGCCGGTCTAGTCTTGGGTGTTTGAAGCAATATGCATAGGCTTGTTGGGAGAGTTGAACTCACTTTATTTGGTGAAATTTGGATGGAGTCTTCCCCCTATTTTCGCGAGGTGACGAGAAAAGAATATATCTGCGCCTTCTAATACGACTACAATCGGTCAATCAACCAGAAATACCACCCTGACAGGAACACCATCACGGACAGACTGGAGCCTACCAAGTTACAATAAACCACCAGACCTCTACAAAAAGCCTAAGGTGAATACTTTCTCACCACGGGGGATCACTATTAAGAACTATTATGCAGTACTCATGTTGACCACGTGAAATTGCGTCAATGCCCAAAACAAAAGTGAAACAAGAAGTCATGACAGCCAAACAAAGCATTGGCGTGAAGGGTCTCGTTGTTATTTGGAAACGTACCCACTTCAGAAGAAAGGGAGTTAATGAAGTGAAAGCGTATCGTGTTGAATAACCAAACTAAACAAGTCACTCTTCGACGCCTGGTCTCATCTTCTTTCTACTATTGCAGAATCACTTCTCAAATCGATCCTCAAGATGCCACCTCATCATAAGAACTCCAAGAGCACTTCTACCAGTCTTTAGGCGAAGCGTCAATGTACAAACTGACGATTGTCTGCAGAGTGCAGATCGTAGACCCCATCGGGCCGCCATGACAGTAAGTAGGGACGTCGCGATAGCCAGATGCGCCACTCCTAAAGCAAAAGTTATTCCATGTTTCTGTTTGACATCTTTCCTTTAATTAAAGGAAGAGAAAATGCTCACGCTACACCCCATTGGTGAAAAATGCGAACCCCCCATGTGTCATAGACGCCGTTCACTAGGGCGAAACTGTACTTGCTGTCACCGCAAGCATACTTCTCGCCAAGGACAACCGTTCCGGTTTGTCCACAGTAGAGATTCTCGGCATCATGGCCAGTGATGTGAAGTCCAACGCTATCAACTGAGCCGTCGGTTTGATGACGAGCAGAGAAGTCAAGGATGACGATGTCCTCTGGGTTGGTAGGGTTGGCTTGAGGAGTCGGAGATGCCAAGATGGAGGCGCCAAGCGCAAGAACCGTAGCAAGACTGAAGTGCATCCTAAAAAGATTGATTGCGACGAGTTTAAAACTGATAGTGATAGGCTTGTTCAGAGTGTGAGTGTTCCAAGAATGTTGGGTCGAGTGATACTGTGGTTAGGGTTTCACGATAATGTTAAAGGATTACTGTTGACTTTATATTTATACTACTAAGATCCCAGGTTTGCAGTGACTTCGCAATACACAAGAATTGTTGCCTCGTGCAAATGCGCCTGTCAATACCAGATACATCACCAGCCGCTAGACGTGACCAAAAGTCACTACTAGACTAATCATCCGCGCTATTTTCGATACGGAGCCACTAGACAGTTGGTGACACAACGGCCCCGCTGTGGAAGTCAAGAGAGCGGACTTCCATGCCGCCTAGACACTCGTGTCGACGCATTGCCACTCGCTCCTGACCCAGGTATATCGAATTTAAAATGGGTATGTTACGGCTACCCTTTCGCTTTACAATGTTTGCGGCGATGTCTCATGAGTTGCGAATGAACTGAATGCCTTCGGATTATGGAATTGAGGTCAGGACCCTTGAAGTCACGACTTTTTGCGACGATGTTTACACTGCGCTCAGTGGAAACCTGCAGAGTAATAACTGCTTCAACAATGCTAGTGAGATTGAATCCGAGTAAAGAAAATGTGGTCTTGAGCCTTAATGGTCCAAAGCAGTTGAGTTCTGAGTAATCGCTGATCGAGACATAGAACAAGGTCATGAGTCTGCTGTTGGGGAAGGCGAACTGTAACGTCGTGCATGTGATAGCTCAACATGCTTGGTCTGAGGTGACGGACATATTGCGCTTAAGCTGCCAATAGAAGCTGCTATAATACACACTGAGTCGCAGTCAAAACCTCAACTGATCTAATTGGACCAGGTTCCAGCTGGCAGGAACACCGGGGAAGCCGACGGATGTTACATAGCATGACTGATTCGTATTGATTGAACTGCAACACGAAGTCTTGCGGCGGTCTGAGACATCCTAGTTGCTATCAATTCTGCCCATGCCGCTTACTCAGAACCATTAAAGAAATACGCGCTATATCTGCTGACCGCTCATCGCCATTGACGTCTATTCAAGAAAATTTAGAAACAAGTTGATCCTCGCATTGGCGGAGTTCCGCCACCTTGTGCATAATTGTCTTGGTGACTTACAAACACCAAGACCAAACATAGATTACACCTTGCTGTTCTAGTCACAGATTCCCTTCTGCCTAATTTTACCTGGCATACGCTACTAGTGAAAACGTGGTATGCTAATTATCACGCCAAAACCAGAAATTTTATTACATTCTCATGCCCTGAATCCTATCACAAGGCCTCAGGGACTCTGGCGGGCACTGTCGTATCGTTAGTCTTCAATTCTACTCCCGAATGAGGGTCATACCTGCCTCCAGAATCAATGTCCACCCTAAGAGCTGGATGCAGCGGCATAACTATCGAGGCCTAATTGTTCCAACTTAGCCTGAAGGGAAGTCAGCCCTACAGCAGTAAAAACTTCCCTGGTTGGGACAATAGCAGGTACTCTATAAAAGGATAAAACCAGATTATGATCAAGAAATCCGTTGAAGCTTCCAGAATTGCTGAGGCGCATCATGATATCGCGAGCGAACTCTATGATACTTTAGGATAACTAATGGATAACTTGATGATCTACAAAGCTTGATCATACCTCTATATACAGGATCATATCACTCTTTTCTTCGCATCTGCTACCTTGCCGCCTGAAATCATAGGATACAGCACCGTCTAGCAAAGAAGACGATCAGCCTGTTCCGGAAACTCCATCAGCGAGAAGTTTGCATACCACACAACGCCCTACGTTAGCTCTAGAAGGAGTTTCTAGGTATCGTTTATTACTGGATAAGTGAATCATGTATCATAATGAACTCTCACTCCAAAGCTATAACTCTCTGATCTCCTTGATTCAACTACATCCCTGGCGCTGTGAAGGTTCAGTGGACTTGAGCCGAACCGGCTCCTAACTGCCTCTGACATGATTCAAGATCGGCGGGGTCCAAAAAGCTTCAGGCACCAACTAAACTTAATCCAAGTTTCAGGCAAACTTGAACAGTCCCACCAGCGGATGCCGGGACGTATCGTAACTCTCAAATCCCAATATCCGATTGACTGCGGGGTTGGGATAAACCGATACTGAGTTCCATGGTAAATGCCTAGTCCATGTCACATACCGCAGAGTAGGTCATCCACTCGCTTTGTTCATGTTAGTTCGTCTTGTAGTCGCAATAGGTAAAAATCGGATATGAAATGTTGCCCGTGAACAATAACGGCACAGACCCATCAACTTCTGGAATCGAAACTGTCCACTGGAGCACGATGAAGGATCTGCAGCGACCCCTTAACTTAACCCACGAGTAACAGATGGTTTTCCTGAAAAGCTCAGTCTTCAGCTCGAACCAGTTTGCCTTGAAATACGGAGATCTTATCGGCATCCACCCAGGGGATCCTGATGTTCTACACCTGTCCGGGAACTCGAACACCAACCCATCGCCCGAACTGTTCAAGACAAAGTTTACTGAGTGCGTCTTCCACAATTTTGCATAAATAATGGACTTTGAGAAAAAGTAGTGACCTTTGTATCGTTTGTATCCCAGACAATATGCTGACGACAGTAATTCAGCCAGACCCAGGTGTAGTACTCCCAAGGATCTACACCTCTTGCTGCTCAAGGCAAGCCGATCAAAAACGACATCCAAGGACAGGGACAGTTCCATTTTGGTGTCTTGAAGAAGTCGATCAATCCTACTGGAGATTTGACTAAGTCTGGATTCCATGAGTCCGGCATCAGCGAGGGAATTGTCTTCGGCGGAATCTTTGAAGGACAGTGCCAATGGATGCGTAACTTTGTCTCTGTGAGCTATGAGATCAAGAAGTAGACTGTGGGACTATATTTGTAACGCAAACAGAACAATGCTTGCTTAGCGGGCCATTCCTGAGTAAGAGGACGCAGACAAGCCCATATTTGTTAACCCGACTTGTGAGGTTTACATCGATGCGTATTGTTTCAGCCGTATGCCATGTCCAACGAACAGAACATCAAAGAGCCCTGATATATCAATGTCACTTCCATCGACTTGTTACACAAAGCACCATCTTCATTGAGAGTACAGGCAATAACTCAAGCCTCCAGCTTCAGATCTTCCAAAACTTCCTTCGCAGCCCTCTGACCCGCAAACACGGCACCTTCCATATACCCATAATGCTTTGTCGCCGTCTCCGTGCCAGCCCAATGAATCGGTCCAGTCGGCTTCCTAATCCACTCGCCGAACAGGGTCCACATCCCAGGCGCCGGTGTCGCCATCGGACACCCAAAGGACCAATCCTCTTCAATCATGTTATGGAAGAAGAAGTCTTCCGGGTCTAGGGCTTCTTGCCCAAAAGCGGCGGCGAACCCGGCGAGGGCGATATGCCGTCTTTGCTCTTTGCTGAAGCTCATGAATTTGTGACATTTCGTACCGGCGATGAACCCTACGAGTTTAGGACGACCGGATGGTGGCGTCGCGTCAAACGTTACACTGACGAAACCGGCCGGATTCGTGCTCTCTCCTGTCAGACCCTTTTCTCGCCAAAAGTGTCTCTTGTACGTTGCGTAGACTTTGGAAAAAGTTCCCATCGGCATGTGTTGAAGCAACGATGTTTTCTCTATCGGTAATCGCGGCTCGAAATGGATTTTGAGGATGTTGCCTGGTGGAATGGCAGAAATAATTCGTCGTGATCGGTACGTGCTTTTTCCTGTTCGGATAGTTGCGACGCTTTCCGTATACGAGATTCCCCGTACAGGCTCCTCCAAATGAACTACTTCGTCCCCAAGGTGCTCCACTAACTTTTTGGCAATGGCTTGTCCACCGCCCCAGATGAAATGGTTCTGTGCTCCATTCTCTGAACTGAGCGCCGATGTGAAATTGACCACGCTTTTGAAAAAGAACATGGCGTGAAGCATCGATATGCAAGATGTGTTTTGCCCGATAGTCGTCTCGACCGCCAGACTCGCCATGTCGATCGTAGCCTGCGTCCATGCCCCTTTCTTCACCCACTCATGAACTGTCACACGATCGAGTCTTTCCGCGTCCGGTGTCCGCCATGGCTCCTCTAGGTTGACACTCTCACACAACTTCTCAAACCGGTGAATGAACAAGCCCATGTCGAGGACCTCCCAAGGCCACATCGGTGGAATAAGTCCGCTGTATTCGCGCGCTTTTCCCCGATAAGCCAAAACGATTTTACCGTCCGTGGGTGCAGTGAAGAGTGGTACGTTGAATTCTTCTGCCAAGCCATACATCAAGTGCTGCTGGTCGCCGATGAAGGACGCTCCGACATCCCAGTATTCGCCATCGTCGAGGGGTATCGTTTTCGCGCGTCCACCAACACGGTTACGGGCTTCCAAGACCAAGACGTTTTTGCCAGAGTCCTTGAGGGTTCTGGCTGCAGTGAGCCCAGAGTAGCCTGCACCGATTATTACACAATCGTACGTCGGCGCGTCGTCCGCCAGGGTTTCGTCCATGCTGAGTTTGTGGAAAGCGGTTAGGCAGCTGCAAAAATAGTGAGATCTTATTTTTTACTTAGATACTATGTAGAAGGAATGATTCACCTTTTGCTTACAAACATATTTCAACGAAAGCTATCTAGTCTAATTAGGTACTTGGAGAGCTGTCAGCCACATGTTAGGCAGGGCCAATCACAGTGCCTCACAATCCCCCTGTCTTCCTTTATCATCTTTCGCGTTGTTCCAGACTTCATTCATTCTAAAAAGACCACTCATGAGGCTGTGTCGAGCTGAATTAGTGTACAGCCGCGGCGTCGATCGCGATGAGACGCCAAGTGTTGTGCAAATGGCTGATTGGACATGGTTGTCTGCCACATCAAATATAGTGTGTGCGCTTTTCTTTTAAAGGAGAGGAGCACGAAACAAGTAGGGCTGAGTATTGCCGCCTTCGGATTCCGTCCAATTTGGGAAGACCCCGCCGATTGAGCTTCGCCCAGCAAATCAAAACTGTTAAAGCTGGCATTTCCTAGTATTGCCCTGTTCCATACGTATGGTTTTCCATAAGTATGATTTGTAGTTTTGAGAAACCAGGGGGATGCATTGTCAACGCCAAGCTCTGTATCAAAGTGTAGATTGAGAGTTGAAGGCTAATTAATGATGCCAGGCTTGACATGAAACGTTGTCATTGAATGCTGAAATTATTCAGGCTCGAAGTTCAAATCTCGGCGCTGTGATGACTTCCATGCGTTGGAAATGTCGAGAAAGTGGACGGAAAGAAAGTTGACCAATTCTCCCCTCAGATAAATTCTTTTGCGATGTTATGTTAATCTTCGTTGTCATACCGTGTTGTCGGTGTCTCCCATCCCGGGTTGCAGCACCTCGCCCTGGATCCTCCGCCTGAGGAAACTGCCATGACCATGCTGAGAGGCCGGACCCAATCTACGGCTGCTCTTCTATTGCTGCCAGGACCTCGCTATGCCTCCCACCGCCGTGCTCGCTGACACAAACACTCAAGGCGGGTTATATATCTCCCTGGATCGATGCAACGTTACCGTCACTACTCCTACTTAAGTGCTAGGAACCATCGAAGAATATAACCGGTGGGTAGACCAGGACTGCACGAACCGCACACGGCGGGCGACGAGGCTTTTAGCCACGTGCCGCGTCCATCGACCGAGAACGGCGAGTTCGCCGGAAACGCATCTGTTTTTGGCGAAACGACCATCCTCCATGACGCGCCCGGGTACAGCGACTATATCAGCATGCCTCCGAAAGGATCGAAGGTTGCAGAGGGCACTGCATTGAACCCCGTCCACAGTACAGAATGAGAGTAGGCGCATATTACGTAGCTCAACACGCATCGACGTTCAACATGACGTCGCCTAGACTCTCATCCTGTTCCGCGCTGCACCCCAAGGTTGCCTTCAGTGAGCTCCGCTAGGGAGGTTAAATCTTCTTCGGTGGCCCCGATGAAGTGGGAAGTTGGTCCAGATCCAGCCAGCGCGCTGACTTTTGCTTTCTTTTATCCTCTTCTCCCCGATTCTAAAATTACTTTCACGTTTCATTGCTCCTGGCAGGTTACAATCTCTTTTGCCATTAACAGGAGAATTCACGTCTCAAAAACTAGGCTGGGTTCCGTTTGGTGTTCGTAATGGGATACCCTCAGCCATTGTCAGACCTCACATGTAGCCACACGTCAACTTATTACTAATCAACATTCAAGAATGCATACTTTCAACCATAGCTCAATCCCCTGTATACACGAAAAAGGCCCAAAAACTAGTCATCAGCGGCTCACTCGACATTCACAGCGTGCAACAGCAGTGGTGTTCCTAGTGCGGATCAAGGTTTATTCACGTATGAAATACTGACAACAGGTGTGCATGGCACCAGCATTCAGACTGTTCGCATGTTACATATTAAAGATTTCTATTTGCCGTTCTCTGTTTGCCCAACGTGTCAGTTTCTAGGGACGTTGTGTACTTGGCAGTAGTGAGCCACTCAATGAGTGCTCTTCCCTAATTGCCAGGAGAGGTATATCACTAATGAGAGCGATATACTTTAGATGTTATTTACTTACAGTGTAGGTCAAAGGACATAGTAGATAGTGTAATGGAGACTGAATGACAGCATGGGACTGAACGCTGGTGGAGTGGGCCACCATCGTGAGATTTGCTATAGTGGACCTAGAACATCAAATCAAAAAACATACAACACCAGGTATTCGCTGGTCGTCACCGACCCAACTACTAATCCGGCCCTCACTGGCTTATCTATGGGAGAGCGGACGGGATCCCGAGTTTTCCAGTGGGTATGGTCGTATGTGCTTGAAACCTTTTGCAAGTATGCTTATACACACACAGTGAGCCTTTGTCAGCAGATGGGCACCGGCTGAAGCTACCAATAACTGAACACTGCCAAGCGAGTTGTTGCCCGAATTCTTCCCGTGAATGGCTTCATTGCTTAATTAATAATAAGCAAAATGTATTTCAATTACGTTCTTACTCTCTTCTAGCTACTCCTTTGACGTCAACACCCTAGCCCATATACTTGTCTAGATATATATAAGATTGCCGGCAGCTTCCACACGCCTAAACCCCCAGGATGGTATCCTGGCAGGGTCTTATTTGGGTTTAGACAACTAGGTCGCTGCCTCCTTCCTCGCCCGGCACCTAAGGATAGCATGCGTGACGCAGGCTTTTTCGCACACAAAATTGTAGGTATTATAGAAGGAACAGTTGGATTCGCAGCGCACGAACCAATAATCTTTATAATGCTGTCGTTCGCTGCAAGAATCGCTGGGTCGGGAGGACTCGCTGCTCCCTTCGACTACAGCCAAGGCTGACTCGGCCGCTGAGTACTCTCCATCTTTAGGCTTGGCCTCGGTTACTCTCTTCTCTCTGCACCGCCTTTCCGTGATCCCCAAGAAGCAAGGATGCAGGCAGACGCCGAGAAAAGACCCGGCGGGACAGGCCTCGAGGCAAAGATACAGTTCCCTTTGACTTGGCCAAGAGTTATCCAACTGTGGTGGCCAGGCGCAAGGGTTGCCCATGGGCAGCCCTGGAATGATTCTGTCATTCTCCCCACCACCAGCCAGGACTGCCACGGCTGCCAGGTGCTGCTCGCTTTGGCCCTCGTTGTCGGTCACGTTCCAGAAAAGGTGCTTCTTAAGAGGCAGAGTGTATAGCTCGTCCCGAGCGCCTATCTCATGACTCTCACTAGCGAGAGATTCCTCGCCTCGGCCCTTTTGTCCGGGTTTTCCTTCTGTTCCCTGGCTCGCCCTGCGGTAGGCGTCCGCACCGCAGCGAAGTCTGCACAAGAAGGTGAGAGGTTGTTTGTAAGGATGGAGCCCTGGGATGACGGCCGGGCACTTCTTCAAGCAGGCCAATTCCTGTTCGTCCTGGGTGAAGTCTTTCTTGGGAGTTACCGAGTCAGGATGGTAGATGACGTCGTTGGGGCCGATGGGCGTACGGGGACTGTTGACAGAGTGAAAGCCGGAGTCGGTGGCCACAACGGAGCTGGTAGAGGGGGTAGGAGAGGCGGCCACAGAGGCCAGGACAGCGGTGAAGGAGAAAAAGTTAAGCTTCATGATGGGTGCTGATCGACTTGGTTGGTGAAGGAGAAAGCTGGAGGGGAGAGTTATCTAGGACATACGAAGGTATTTTCCCATTGTTTATATGCTTAGTGTCCTCTAATACCTGGAAGGCCTTTTTTCAACCTTAGTAAACGATCCTCACCATGCAGGCTTAATTCCCTGGCCATTTGAAAGTGTCCTCGAGGATGGAGCATCATGAGGCCTGAGAGCATCTCCAACCTTGTTAGCAGATTCACTTCTTGTAGTGGCCTCAAAGTAGAGTTGAGTTTTATGGCGTTGCGGTTTTCATCTGTTAGCCCGTTATCATAAGGTGATATACCCTGGCGAGCTTGGTGTTGAATAAGAGTGTGAGTGAGAGTTTGTATATCTGCCGGAAACTCTCGGTATTGAGGTTTAGAAAGGCTATGGCTCACACAAACACACGCGCAAGAACAAGCCAAAGTCTACTAGAATAATTCACAATGCCCTTGGAATTTCGGCGCTAGCCAATGCAATAAGACCTCTTTGTAGCCTATTTAGTGTTGGGTACAACAAGTTCCCTCCGATGCTGAGAGGGCTTTATCTACGGCCGTCAAAATTGGCCAACGAATCGTACAGTTCTGTAGCAGATCATCGTGCTATAGCCGTGGGCCATAATGTAGCGAAAGTACCTCTCCCACGGCCGGGTTTCCATCAACTTCATGCGTCGTAATATACAAGAAATTTCAACTGCGCTATTTTTCGTCCATCTCCTCATCGTCGTCCCCTTCAGCCTCATCATCGTCGTCATCATCGTCATCATCGTCGCTCGAACCCGAGCCTTCACTCTCACCTTCGCTGCCAGGGTCATAGTCTTCTTCATCTTCATCCTCGTCCTCCTGAAGAGCTTGCTCTGCCTCAAGGTGAGCCTTCTCCAGCTCCGTCATGCCGTTAGCATCAGCATCACCGTTCGCATCAGCCTCGGCATCGGCGGCCTTCTTCGCCTTCAAGTTCTCCGTCAGCTCCATCTTGGCCTTCCTCTGCTCTGCCATGCTGCGGTCTTGTAATCCATGACGCTTGACGTAGGACTCGTCGATGCCACCATAATCCTCTTGATCTAGCATGCCAAACTCAATCTCCTCCGTCGCGTCGCCCTCGGTAAAAACCTCGACGACAATGTTGAACGTGCGCTGCAACACGCTTGTGTAGCTAACGGCCACAATACGGTCAATGGGCAAGAAGACAAGGGGCTTCTTGAAGCCATAGAAAATGCCGTTTGGCAGGAAGAAAAGGTACCCATCCTTGGACCCGCGAAAGGCCTTGACGTGCACCGCCTTCTCATTGGGCCTGTGCGGCTGCCGGACAAGACTATGGAACTTGTTGGGGTCTGCCGCGACGATTTCGGCCCTGTTGCCTGCGGAGCTGAGATGTGTCGTCAGCGCCCAATCGAATAGGGCACGGTAGGTATCGGAGACTGCTGCCGCGGCGTTCGCTCTCGGGCCGCCGATTGTGCCCTGCTTCGGTGGTGTAGATGGCACTGTGAACACGAGCGCTTCCTTCTCGAGGGAGGCTTTTGTAGGGAGACAGGTTCCGCGCGGGAACAGGACATAGTTGTGCTGCACCTGGGTCTTTTCGGGTACGGGGAGGTAAAAAGCGTACTCTGGAGGACCGGGTTAGTTCTGTTTTGTGCTCGTCAGGCTGAAGTGTACGTACCGATGTCTTCCCACGCGTAAACAATGCCCTCTACGGGGGCAGTAGTGTTCGGTGCGCGAGCATACAGGTGATTCGCCGTGAAGCAGAGGTCGTACTTCTTGCGCTGTGGTACCGAGACCGAAATCTCCTTGATCTCGAGCAGAACCTCCTCGTCAGCCGCATTACCCGTGCCCGAGTTAATGGGCGCAGTCTTTCCGGCCGCACCATTTGTGTTCGTTGCCTTGAATCCGTTTGCAGGACCCTCGTCTACCCGTCTACGTTTTGATGCAGGCTCCGGCCCGTTGATCTGTTCATGGACGAAGTTTGCAATGCTGTTAAACAATGCGACTCGAGCAGGAGTGTCTGCATGAGAAAGGGGTTAGCACTTCGACGTCGACGAGAAAACTCTGCGCGAGTAAGGGCCAACGGCGTACCAGCTGCTTTCTGAATGCCTTGCAGGATGTCTGGCCGCGACTGAAAGACGGCATCTAGCCGCTGGTTATCGAGGCTGGCGGGCATTATAATGAATCACCGGGTCTCGGTGATTTCCTGGAAGGATTCGATGGGGTTTTCGGTTGATCGGAAGGTATATTGTAGGTTCTATGGGTGGGTGTAAAAGGAGGAGTTGTCAAATATTCGGGGAGGAATTGATGATGTTTTCTTTGACGCGACGTCAACCGAAATTTTGTGAAGTGACGTGTCGGAGCTGGACGCTGGACACTCTCTGTTCACTGCGTGTTCCTGGCGCGCTACAGCGCGGACTGTGACTTACATAATTTGGGGGTCCTTGGGGCAGCAGCAAATTACGCCCCTTTTCTCGAGTTAAGTTGCCACTAGAAATCGTCCAACTCAAAACTTCAGTCAAAGGACTGAGCGGTACAGTGAATCAACGCGCCGGATGTGCCATTGAGCCTGTTGGTGCTGTTTTATCGACACATCGTATTAACCTTTCCCTCATTTTTTATCCCAATTCTATAAGTTTTTGTTGTTTTCGCCGTTTCCAATACCAATCATGCACGTTCAACCCTATATCTACTCAGAACTCGCTCCCATTAACCATGACCCAATGGTTGCCCAGGGCACCCTAGACCGCACGTTTTTAGTGAAATCCTTGATTCCCAGCTTAGGCGCGAATTGTTCCAAGGAAGCCCGCAGAACGCCAATCTGCTCGAGGACACTAGACCTGCTGGTACCGCCCTTGGCGGCCCGCATCTCAAAACTCTTTTTTCGTAGTTAAAGGTCTCGGCAATGTCCCCCTCGAAGCGCTCATCAACGGTCTTCAGCTGCTCGTAGCTAAGCTCAGTCATCTGTACCCGCAAATTTTTATTAATCGGAGCTCAAGTCGGAGCACTGAGTGACCCAATACAGACCTCTCTCAGCCTTGCCTTAATTATCTTCTGCGGATGTATGTCTTATCGCGCTCGAGCAAAGGAGCTTTGACCACCCTGCTTTAGGGGATTAGACTTGCCCCTGAAGGCCCCGACGTCACAGTGGAGGATGCGACCCAAATTCCACCGCCACTGGTTTGACGCGACAGCCTTCACCCCGCGATTTCCACCGGTCCGTCACAGGTGGTCTCTCGTCTTAGCTAACGGACCATTTCCTGCCCCACGTTGCTGTTACCACCATCCTTACCTACCTCATCCATCCTCGAACGTCACAAAACCAGCGTCTCGTGTCCCAACGTCGAGCCCGTCTGACGCCGTCCCGCCCCCTGGTGTCGGTGATGACAAACCTGTCCTCTGAGGTCGTACACCATTTTCGAGTCGAGTCTGGACATACAACACGACGTCTGCCGTGATCGCCGACATCATGTCCTTCCCCAACATCTACACCCATCGCAAGGTTGCCGAGACTGCGGCTAAGGGCTGCGATGTATGCTATCGCGCTACAAGCAGCGTCCTCGTCGCGTCGGAGAAGAAGGTATGAAGAAGAATTTGCTTCCAACAACGGTCGCAGCTGACTCAAATGTTAGGACTTCTTCTACGTGTGCCCCAGCCATCTGAAGGACAAGAACTTCTGTTCCCCCATAATCGACAAAGAGGCTGTGGAAGCAAGAAAGAAGAAAGAGCTCGAAGACGAAGTGGAGCGCGTTAAGAAGGAGTACGAAGAGAAGCAGAAGAAGAAAAAGGAAAAGGAAGAAAAGGACAAGAACGCGGACAAGGGCAAGGACAAGGAGAAAGATAAGGACGACAAGACAAACGACGACAAGATAGAAGACAATGCTAAACCCCAACAAAAGGTGAGCCCTTGCAGGTGTCTCCTGAGTCTTCGATCAAGCGCGGCTGCCACTGCACCGAGGCCCAAAACTATGACTGACGAGCTTCTAGGACGGTGCCGAGACACCCACTCCGTCCACGGAAGAGGAGCCCCGCGTTTTTGCACTCCACAAGTAGGCAACGCCCCGCCATACTAGAATCCTCCCAAACTCAGTGTCTCAATAGGAACTTTTACGGCATGCGACTTGAGAAGAAGCGGCAGATCGAGATTGCGAAGAGGAATCGAGAACGACTGCAACAGCCGAACCTCTTCCCGTCAGTTCCGAAAGGCGCGCCAGGCGCACAAGGTAATTAAGATATATCTCTAATGCCGGAATGAGTATAACTTCTCGACTCTGCCGGCATGAATATCCTCCGATGAAGGGCCTCAACAATAACGTCGCTCTGCTGTCCAAGGAGCATCAGACTCCCAGACCACTCAAACACCTGACTGTGTCAGCCATTGTGAAGGCCGCCTTCTGATATATACCAATTTCCAGTTCCAATCATAGCTAGGACAGGGATTCGAAAGCCAACTGAGGTTCCGTCCAAATTAGGTATGCTGCATTGGTTGTCTTCGCTTCTGGTCCGCGGCGGGTGTCATCCGTTCCCTTGCCAACAACGCCTCGGCGTCGCATTCCACCACCCACTGCTTCACTTCTATCCGAACCTGGCCTTTCAATTGGCTGAAGTACGCGTATACAGGGCTCGCTGGCTCAATTATGTTCTATGTCTCTGTGCATAGTAAGACGACCTGCAGTAGCCCGAGTGGGCTGTTGCCGTGTGCGGGAGCACAAGCTTGCCGTTTGAGGTGCAGTTCCGTCAGAATCCTTGTCGATGATCACGGGCGTGTCGTTATTATCTGGCAATCCGCCATTGGCTATGCCAGGGATTGTTCAAGAGATCCAAGGCTTCAATCTATTACCGACGGCGCTGACAAGTCCTCGAGGAGCGTCTCGGGAATAACCATCATCAATGCATTCATTGCAGTAGTTGGCATGCACTCAAAACTCCCCAGAAAACACACCCCCTACTCGAAAGCATGGAAAGCAATCCATGCGTACTACATATCACCTCAATCACGGACTGTTTTTACTTAACTGCTCGGTATGAAATCAGTCTTACCAGCCTCAATCAGCAAGCTTCCGCTACCCAACTTGCTCAGCATCGGCTCTCCGGCTCTTCATGGTGCAATAGGCCTCCAAAGAAGTCATTGGCGATATCCCCTTGCGACTTTCAACACTTCTTCCCACCTCGCCCTTGCCATGTACAACCTGACTACTGTCGGCTCGCTAGATCTAACCTCCTTGCAGGCTGGTGCTCGTTCAGCGGGGAACTAGTCCCCTTGCCTCGAGGGCTCCAATGATCTCCGGCCGCGTCCTTTCTGCCACTCAAGTCCCCTTGTCAGGCTTAGTGCTTACACGCGTCAGCATGCTTACGCTGCTGGGCAACATATGCATATGCCTCTATTCAACTAGCCAGCAAATCAAAGCACCCTGCACTTCGCAGACTACACTGCATTAAGACGGCCAAGAGTAAATCCGAGGAGGAAATATGATTAATCCGTGATGTTTACGATACGAGTAGGCCCCATCAACACACAGGAAAACCACACCACACAATTTCAGACGAGCTTTGCAGCGGATCATACCCTGTCGAACACCACCTCACGCGGACATAAAATCGGTACCGTCGGCCTTTGGGAACGCCGTATCTTCCTATCGCCGGTTGCCTACATCAACCTGGCGGGAGGGCCA
Source organism: Colletotrichum spaethianum (assembly GCF_022836535.1). Lineage (NCBI taxonomy): Eukaryota > Fungi > Ascomycota > Sordariomycetes > Glomerellales > Glomerellaceae > Colletotrichum > Colletotrichum spaethianum. The sequence continues at coordinate 53,842 of NW_026054811.1, read as the reverse complement.
GCCAACTAGACCAAGCTGGGCATTGTTCGAGAAATCGAGCTCGGCGGGGCGAATCGGACCCATGGTCGATCTCAAACTCAAAGATGTCCGGTACTGTTCGACAAGGACTATCCAGTCACTCCATTAGCACAATGCCAAAGCCCCATGCAACCCGCGGCATGCGACTCTCGTCCGGGGAGCTTAGGGCTGACGACTGCTTGCTGGACACACGTGCTACACGATGTCAGTCGGGTGGCGATCAATCGACACGCCATTGTGAGCACTGGTGCAAGGCAATTCGTTCTTAGCAGTCTGTCCCGAGTATGTGGCGCAGAGTCAGGTTGGTGTCGCAACGAATCGGCTAGGGTAATATTTGCTCTGATGATTATCTCTGTAACACCCCTCTCCCCGGGCGGAGTTAAATCTTAGGTCAGCTACGGCAGATGTAGTATCTCTGTTGTTTTAAGTCATGGTGGGATGTTTTAGCCGGCTTGATTGTCGAAGGGATCGGCCTGGGCTCATAAATGTAATTACCAGCCGATGAAAAGTGGTCGAGTCAATTCGCCAAACTTGAACGTTGGAGAATCGAACACCAGTGAAGACAACCCATACGTCAGCATAAGCCATAACGGAAAGCAATACACTTCGAAGATACCTTCAACGCATTTGGCTAATAGTCATCTGGTGACTGATCAGGCAACCTCGACCTCAAGTGACTCAGGTTGAAGTGCGCCATGGGTGTTCCCTTACCCCACACATTGCTTACCCCTTCGCAGGGTCATTTTCTCCACACCGCATCGGGTGACAAGTACGAATCAAGAATCGGGCAACACGTTCGAGCTCATCGCTGCGACGCCATGACGGGAAATGCCGCAGGATAGTAAGCAGAATCATTAAATATTCTCTAGATTAGGCAATACGATCGGCAAAAATCGAAATTCCTCAAGATCAAGTTGCCCAGGTTCTGCCTCGAGCGGCGGCTGCATAGCCGGGGCGTATGCTGACATTGTCAGGGGTGTTCCTCTCAAAAAGGACTGTACCAGCCGAAGAGCTACTAACCAAGTCTTATTTTTGGGTATCACAGTCGGCACCCACTCGGATTGCTGTACCCGCTGGGACAAGCCGAGGCGGTTGTTGGGCTGTAAGATGAGGGGTTGGGTTTGCCAGTATACAGTGACCGACTTGATGCTGTATCTACGGCTCTGAGGCTCAGAAAACAGCGGATATTACATTGTTAAGCTTCGCACTAGGCGCTTTGACAGGCTTATTCGATGCTAATGGGCGTCATCACGTCAGAAATACGCCGTCCCACTCCAACATCTTAGAGACAAAAACAAGTGTATCTAGAATTCTTGATTAGAGAGTGACTTCATCTCACCTTCGAGCGTCAGCAGTATCCACTATGAGAGGTTGGAAAGATCACACCTTCAGGCTCTCACCGAAGACATGGAGGAATCCTTATTGGCAGTTGCTGACGCATAGAATGGCGAAGCCAATGAGACAGTGACAGCCTTGCGGGTAGTTGGTGGCCCCAGCACGCTCTTGATTTGATAAAGATTTGTCCGTGTCCTGTATCCCCTCAACTTTGTCGAATTCTCAGCCACAATGTATGAGAATGCTGAGAATTTCCTCGATGAACTGGCCCAGTTAGCCCTTCTTGGACTGCCGAGATGATCAAAAGCCCGGTGAAGCAGCCCGCTGCGGCGCCACACCACGGAGGCAGGCCCCTTATAGACAACATATTCAACCTCTAGACCCATTCAATTCCACACACCCCATACGATGATCACCGATCCAGAGGAGAAGTCTATTCCGTTCAAGGGTATGGCACAAGATGGTGTGGGAACCGTGCTACCCCCTCCTCCATGCCATCCCGTTCCGCTCCCCGTACCCAGCCGAGGCTCGATGTAGCTGATAGGCTTTTTGTGGATAGAGCTACCCTGACGAAGAGCACACCCGAGAAGGGGGCGTAAGCCGAGCAAGCTCTAACGTTGTCCAGTCAAACGCCAGTGGTGTATCCGAAGCCGAGTGTCTCGCGCCTCTGGCGTGAGAGTAGCATGTTCATCTCTCGGCACGGCATGGAGGGGGGCGTGAGTTGTAGCATGTGTTTGATTTGGCGTATAGAAGCCTCACCAATCTTCACCGGGTATCAGGTGTGCTATGTATGCCGTTCATCTTGCCAGCCGGACCGGTTAGCAAGGTTTATATCACCGTTGTCAGGTTCAGGCATGGCGGAGAAGCACATGAAAAGGCTCAACGGGGATGTTGCAGCTCTTTAGCTCTTTGTCAGCATCATGACCATCGAACCGTCCCATCTTCTCTTAGTAATCACCATGTCTATAGGGCTGAGATTGCTATGGCAATGTCTCTTGATGCCGTCAGTCTCAGATCTTCCGGCATCCTGTTTGAAGTGCTTGGAGCTTGGAGCTTGAGCACGGATGCGTCGCCTCATCTGTGTAAGCCATTGATCGGCCCCTGGGAGTTGAGATCTCACTCATCGCATGGGTGGCGGCGATGTCGTACCCCCTCAGCTCCTCGGCAGTTGCATCTTTTCCACTCAACGAAGAGCCGGCCCCCGAACTAGCATTGCCAAAGAATCCGAAACGAACGAAATGATGACAGTGATAGTATTCAGCCCGCTTTGTACCCCGCACATGCTGTGCTTGCTCCCAGATAAGTTGAGCAAACTACGTGAAGTGCCCACTCTTGGTGGAAACCTCTTTGCTTACGTGCCACCTTCAGTGATTGGCTCGCTCGGATTTGGCGATACATTGAGTCGAATTCGTGACGCCAGGGGTGAGGCGAGGAAAGTCGTCATCACTGGGCAATAGGGAGAGATTTGTGCTTTGGCACTGGGGAAACATCATAATGTACCGGTGCCGGCGTGGGTTAGAGCTCGGCCTCAGTGACAGTCACGGTGAGAGCTCCGAATACTAATTATGGCAATGGGGTTGGGGTGTTAAAATGGCGTTTCAACATAAACAAGAAAAGGATGTGGGATCATTGCACGGTATTGGTGTTTACATATAGTCTTAAAGCCTGAAACGCCGATGATGGCGAGCATGGAGTGCGCAGCTTACCATGTACCTCGCAGCTTGGCTGTCGCGAGGTGAAGATACTGGTCACAAAAGTGAGGAAGATTACGTGAGAATTTTGTTACTCGCGCGCCAGCCAGCTAGCCACGAACACCCTTTAGTGAGAAAAGTCAAAAGTTGACATAGGGGCCTGACCATGTCACAAGACTTTTGATATCCTTTTCGGGTTTTTTTTCGTATGGATGTCCTGCAGTGCGGTGCGGAGGTGTGGCTGCTGACGGGAAAGCTTTGTGATTTTGGGGCACACGGTTCATGTGACTGTGACGCCCTGGTGACTAGCTCCGTGACGATACGCCGAGCAAGTCGACGGCTGTCGACAAGCTGATAAGCTCCTTCCACTAGCCGATGTAATGTGATTATGATGTGACTAGAACTTAGGTGAAACAAAAGTCGTTTTTCAGCTGGTTGGGAGATGTGAGTTGTGATAAGTCCGTGAATAAGGATAGGTTGAGCGGCGACAGTGTTTATTGCCTATCAAGTCCCGGTCTCTTAAAAGTCCGGCTTCTACTGGAATACACTGTTGAAAGGCATATGAAACGTTTATTGTATCTTTGTGAACTAGTATGGAACCATTGGAGGAAGTAGAAACCTAGCCAAAAGTGCAGATATTGTCCTTTCTCGTTAGCTTGTAATTGGTACTGTTAACAGTCACACACTTCTTCGATATCCTAAATGGGAACTAACACTACTGGAGGAATTGAGTTATTTTGAGAGTTGCAGATGAGTTACTTGAGACATGTCATATTGCAAGCTTGGGCTTAGTCTTGCAAAAGGGAGTAAGATTTGTGAAAGATGTTAAAGATTACAATCGTCTTACTAACATGAGAATACATCCGCCATATACTTAAGTATTAAAGTGGAAAAGCACCCAGGTCATCACTAAAACGGCAATAATCAAAATTCAACATGCAAGTTTGAGGGTGCTGATTGTTCGACTCAGACGCTGACTACGCTTGCTAAAACCCCCATAAATATGTACATGAGAAGTATTTGACTTTGGTCGTTTAAGAAACCGTCAAAGTTGTCTGTGTCCGGAAATCTCTGCTGCTAGCTCCAACATACAGCTTATACTCTCCACTCTCAACCTTCCACTCCTGTCCGGCGACATCCCAGACACTCAGGTCTCTCCGCCTCAGGGGGAAGGCCACATCAACGCTTTCTCCAGGCTGAACCGTAATCTTTTGGAAACCACGCAGTTGCCTGACGGGCTCTCCAGCCACGTCAGGGAACGAGATATACAATTGGGCGACCTCAGCCCCGACCACGGAACCCGTGTTAGAAATAGTGGTTGATACGATGGCTACAGTGTCCCACAGATCCTCTCGCCCGCCAATGGACCTCTCTCCTACAGCGAATCCACTTGTGAGCTTGTCAGTGGCGTCAACCTTGACGGTGGATGAGTAATTGAAGGTCGTGTAAGATAGACCGTATCCGTACTCGTACCGGGGCGTGATGTTGTAGTAGTCGAAGTACTTGTAGTCAATGTAGTTGCCGTCTGAGAAGTCCAGATCCAGCTCTGTAGAGCTGATGATAGTATCCGGGTTGTAGTCGCTCTCGTTCTTGGCAATTGTGTGCACAAGTCTGCCCGAAGGGTTCACGGCGCCAAAAAGGACGTCGTCGATTGCGTTTCCAGACTCCTGTCCCAGCGCACCTGCGTAAAGGACACCCGTAACGTTCTCATGCTCAATCCAGTTGTCTACCAGGCGGGGACCGATGGTGTTGATCACAACGATGGTATTGTTGCACACGCCAGCCACAGTTTGGACGAGAGTATCCTGGTCCGCGTTGTACAGCTCTGAGCGGTCAGCGCCCTCGCCGCCCCATGCGTTGAGGAAGACAACACAAGCATCGGAGTTTTCAGCCACGCCTGTCGTAGTCTCAGTGAGCTCCGTGCCGGAGCCGACCATTCCGCTAGACGTTGTCTCGGAGGTGTCATTGAGCCACCAGCGGAGCATGAAGCCATCCTTCGCGGCCCGCTGGTTGAAGAGCTGCAGAGGTGTGGTAAGGTAGGCGAGCGAGCCCATGGCGGATCCTCCAACCACGGACATGTGACCCTGCATAGTCGAGGGCTCGCCAGCGTAGACAGCCAGAGCCGTATTGGCACCGACATATCGCGGGCCAGCGTGGTATCCAAAGATGCTTACACTGGTCTTGTTCATCAAGGGGAGCGCTCCGTTGGTGTTCTTGAGCAAGGCGATTGACTCGGCGGCGTACTGCCTTGCCAGTACACTGTGGTTGCCGCGGTTGTCCACGCGGTCAGTGGCGCCGGCGAGACTGGGGTAGCCATCGTCCTGGCCCAGATGGAAGTAGCCGATCATGTTGCGGATAACCATGTCGTCGAGTCTTTCGGTAGTAAAGCTACCGTTGGCGAGACCTGCTCCAAGCGTGGTGTTGGACCAGTACGAGCTGGTAGAGAGATCCATGCCCGCATTGGCAGCGTTGATACCTGTCTGCTGGGCACTGACATCTGCAGAAACAAGGCCTGGAAATCCAAGCTCAACCTTGAGGTACTTGGCGAGGAGGTCTTGGCTCTCGCAAGAGAAGGTGCTGTTGACCTTGTTCATGGCGCACATAGCACCACCCATGCCGTTGTATATGGTGTCGTAAAACGGCCACAAGTACGTTTCGTGAAAGGCTTTGTCGCCAATGGTCACGCTGTATGGGGCGGAACCGCCCGAAGCAGTCGTGCCGTTGGTCGTATTGCCTGTAGAGGGTGTTTGGCGGGTTGTGAGTGTGGCGTTCCCTCCTCCGCCGGGAGGACCGCCTTGTCCACCGCCCATGCCACCACCGGTAGCCATTCGGTTGGTCTCTTGTTCGTTGAGAATGAAGTGCTTGGCGTTGGCGATGACGCCGGCGGACGACATCCCCTTGACGACTGAGCCGGCCATGATGCCGGCCTGATAGCTGTCAACACCGTACGTCTCACCAGATCGACCGCCCCATGCTGAGCGACCGAGGGGCTCCAAGGTTGGTCCGTATGCCATGTTGATGCCCTTTCCCTTGAACTCTTCGCCAACGCCATAGCCTTGACCCTGGGCGGCTGCTGTATCCCAAGTCATAGCCATCGCTAGGCCAGCGGGCCACGTCGTGACGTAAAAATAGGTGAGAGGGTTCGTGGCCGAGTCGAGGTTGTGCAGACCGGACCAATTGCCTGCACTACTACCAGCCACGATGGAAATCTTTTCATCGTTAGTCAGAGTCGCCACCAGTGCTGCTGCCTTATCGTAGGCGTCCTGCCATTCTCCGAGCTTGACTATTGAAAGATCATTTAGTGACCGTCTCTTGCGCAGAGCAGAAAGGTGAGGAGACATGGACAAACGTACTCGTGCCTGAGCTCAACAGTTGCTCGGTATAGTTGGCCGACGCATCTTCGGCCAAGGTGCCAGTCACAAAAGTGAGTAGGGCTAAAGCCCAGGCGGTTGATGGTTTATGCATGGTAGGCAGAGTGTGTGCCCCAATGAGAATATCTACACCTAACCACGGAACAGTAGAACGAAACAAAAAGGATTTCTGTGTTTAGCGAATGTGGTTGAAGAAAACCAAGCCAATAAACCGTTTCGTTTCTACGGTCTACAGTAGAACTATATGCATAGATTACATTTTTCAAGGCTCTGCTCTTCTTTTATTGTTGATCACTCTCGAAGCTCGGGGCCTCCTAGCCTGCCTATACAACGTGCTGAGTCCAGGCGATTTGAGCAGAGAGGCAAAAAAGTGGTACAGAGCTTACGAGCCGTGTCCACCGCCCCGTCCGTGGCCAAATCAAAACTCTGTGGTCTGAGCAACAACAACGAATGTCGACCACGCCATTGTCTCCAATGTGCGTGGCTTCCCTCCTGAGCGGAAATTGTCCGTCTGGCTGGTATAGCGAAGACGGTTGTGGCGGGCGTAAATTCAAGGAAGCTAGGGGCTAGGGACACGAAGAATTGGGGCTGATGGTATCGTCGCATCAACCTAGGTTACATTTGGGTCCCTTGAGGACGCGGCCTCATCTATTCAGCATGTATACTAGTTGATGAGGGGATGAGAACTATGCATTCGGCGATGATGGGGTAGACGCCCCCACACTGAAAGGGGAGAGAAACCGCGATACATGATTCTCGTCAGGGGTTGCGCATGTGCTGGTGTCGCTGTGTCGATCCTGTGGCATCCCAGTCATAGAAACAAATCCGGAAACATTGAAGCGCATCGCTTGGGCTTCATTCGTTTACTTTGCACGTGTTATGGGCCATGGTCCCAACTGCCAGGTTGTTAGGATTGTGGGTGAAGATGTGAACCCGATACTGGGATTTACGGTGGGGAGCCACGTGTCGGATGCTTGCCGATGATCCAAAGAGGAAGGGGGCCTCGAGATGGCCGGTCTACGCTCAATTTGCTCCTTTTCTCCGCTGTCATAGCCGCCATCTCCCATGCTCAGGACAAGAGAATGAAAACGTTGAGTGGCGGTACGGATAAAAATATCCAAGAGTCAAAGCAGATATGCCCTTGGTATACATTTATAGTCGAGCAGTTGGTGGACCCTGTCAAGTCAGCAGCTTGGATATAATACAAGGGCCAAAAGCTTAGGCTAGCCAAATCGACAGGCCCCTCAAATGCCAGCCATTTCGTGTCGTCATACGGAGGTATTGTGGATTAGTCCTTTTATCAGAATTTTGCCCTTCAAGATAGCTAGGATAAGGTTGAATCACAATCGCCAAGGCCGGCTTAAAGGCTCATATTATAGTGGTACTTTTCAGCGGGTATCCGTGGCTGGATGAATACTCCATTGCGCTGTTCATCGCGCCAATCTTCGCCACTATTTTGCGTTTCTGAGTAATGTCGAAGGAAGAACTTGGCATTCGACCATAACTAACATGACTGCGCCTCTATAATGTACCTTAAACCCTCCCATTCCAATTACTTTTCCCAGATATTCTCGCTTCTTCGAAAGCTGCATTCAACCCGTCTCGTTGCTCGTCAGTTAATCTCGCACTATGAAGGCCCAAGTCTCGCTCCCTCAGCGTTGCCCCGTTTTCCGCTAGCATAACAGACAACTTTATCCTGTCTCCGCCCAACAGCGTTGTAACCAAGCACAAGTCCAATGGTGATAGGCTGTCTGTGTTCCGCATGTTCGGGTCTGCTCCGTACTTGAGTAAGAGCGATAACGTCTTGGTGTCTTTCGCACCGCCTTCAACTCGAAACCTGGAGTCGATGTGGTGATGAAGGGGTGTGTTTCCCGCAGCATCCAAGATATTTGGGTCGATTTTCATCACTCTCAACAGAAACTCCGTGACCTCGACGTTGTCGTACGCAGCGGCTTGGTGAAGCGCATGAAGTCTGGCAGCTTCATGCGTCAACAGCGAAGAGCCGGCCTCCATGAGAAGCTTCATCATCTCCAGTGTCTTGCCGTGGTTTCTCAACCTGCTCGTCCCCAGCAGGAAGTAGAGCGCATTCGCCCCGTTGGAACTTACGTGGTTGTATCCCATGGTCGTCTGCAACGCCACGCATGGAAAACTCGCGTTGTACTCGTCGCAGTAATCTTCCACATACCGCAGCGACCCATAGTTTCCAGCCTCTAGCCCTGGTTGCACCGCGGCTCTCTTGTTCGGAGATGCTCCTTTCTTGTGACGCAGAAGAAGCTCGAGAACATTGGACTGCCCGCATACCGCCGCCCAGTGAAGCGCGCTCATATCGAGCCTCCTCGGTTCTCTCCACCACACTTGGTACTCGCAATGCTCACAGTGTCGGAAGCACTCATTTGTCCACTGCAGCGGCATCGTGTGGTCGTCCTCATCCGCGTTTGCGCCGTTCTCCAGCGCCAGTTTCATAGCGCGGATATTGCCCCTTTTTGCTGAAATTACCAGCGCAGACGAGTGGTTCTGCTCCGCGTCGCGTCGGTATAGCACAGGCGTGACGAGCTCGTAAAGCGCGCGGCATGTTGCCGCCAGGTTCGCCACGTCTCTCCAAACCTCGAAGCGGGGGAGCATGCAAAACGGACACATCTTGTCGGTCTCGTAGGGAAGACACGAGGACTCCCAGTACTTCTCGTAACCTAGAGACACCTCCTTGGCGCACATATCGAAGAGGGCATCGACAATGCAGAGGATGATCTCGGATGGCAGGCGCCGTACAATGCCTGGCGCATTGGGCTTCGCCAATGCATGGTAATAGCTACGCCGTTTCTGAGCGTCGCCGTAAAGTGGCACATGGCTCCATACACATGGGCATCCGAATAACGCTGGAACTTTCTCGTTGCTCGTGGCGGGGAAATCTGGTACAAGATTAGGTCGGATTCGACGACTCCGGCAGTGCCGGTGAGGCTTGCACAGCCGCAAAGCCGACTGGGACTTACGTGAGTGGGCCATCATCATAGACTGAGAAAAACAAACCAAAAAAAGAGAGGCACAGTCCAAATCTAGGAGTCAAAAGAACGATCTGTTCATCTATAATACTGTACTTGCTAACTGGCAACTCTTCAACATGGGGCGTAACGAGTGTGGTGGAGAGAAGAGATCGCCTGGGGGAACAAGTGCAAGAGCAAGAACGTCACTCAGGCGATTTCAATCATCATCGCCGAGAGTCAGTGGCGGAAATTTTTTCGTCTCAGTTGCCGGCCCCTATTTCGTACATCAGGGGTACACCTGTGTGTCAATGCAGTGCTGTCGCGACTCTCGGTAAAACGTGTCATTTGGCTGTCAGAGTTCAAGGGACGTTCCTTGCTCAATGCGTGGTGCTGCAATCCTGCTTACTCATGATTTCAATCATCGCATGAACACTTCGGGCTCAGCTCGGAGATCACACTTTGTTATTACTATTAAGCATCATTCAGCCATCATGTTCGGCGAAACTCAATTGTCCCTGAGTCAATTCGATTATAGTGTGGTGTGTTGAAACTCTTGATGGGCCGGCATACAATGTCACCTAATTACTGCCAACTCCACGTTTACTAAAGATGTCTCTAACCACGAATTAACAACCTCTCTCAGTGTTTCTCGTCAATGATTCTGAGTCAGGGTTGAGTCGGTGTGACCCTACAAATACAGATATTGTCTTCACCTGTTTCAGAGACACCAAAGCGACGTCGCAAAAGTCTAGGGGTTGGGAGCACAAACTACCATTCATCCTAGTGATACAGGCAAGTTAGTACGATTATCGACATTACTGATTGTAGTTTCAGCCTAGTCACAAAACAACGCAGAGTAAACTTGTAAGCTTGCAGATGGGTACTTAATCCTCCAGTGAGGCGTACTTGACGTGGAGCTTTTGCTATTGACCATACAGGTAATCGCCTAGAGGGTAGGAGACACTCGGTTGCAGCAACAAATCAAGATTACGTCTTCAAAGAATGGCTTTTCGCGCTTGGTATCCAATGTGAGGTACGTCGGCGTGATGTAACTTAGCGTCCGAGGCCCAAGTTCTGCGAAGATGAGTCGCAAGGAACGTTGTGTTACTTACGCCGCAAAGATAGCCCGCAGATGGTGTCTATACCTATATCACAAGTAGGGAAGTAACGGTAGACCAACTGCATACGGTCATAACTGTGGAAGGTTCTGTTTAGAGTCGTACACCGTATACTGACCAATCAGTATGCTCGAGCACCAGTCCCGCAAGGACCAATTCATCTCAAAACTTAGCTCCTTGGCCTAGATGGTTGTGACAAGTGGAGAGCCGCAGGTTGAGGTCTTTCAAACACGCCCAAAAGTTCCTTTATTGTACGCGTAATCATTTTTACAATCACTAGTAGCCTCACGCCGCGCATCCTCTCCAGACCTGTCGGCGTCAGTGACCAGCATGTTACCATTGCCGGTAGTCGACAGAGCCCAGAAACGGATATAGGGGAGGCACAAAACTTTCCATGAGCCGCCCCGACTCACTTTTGTTTGACAAGAGGCGGGGCGCACGGGGCTGCTGACCGTTCGTTCCCTGCTGTCCCGTACGTGCCGGGATGGTGATCCTTCAAGCACAGATGTGCAAAACAGGAGTCGGTACAAAGATTGGCATCATGGACATAAATGTTGCCTCTTTAGGATGCCTTCGTTTCTCATCGGCACCATGCAGATGGATCTTACATGCTCGAGGATCTCAATTGTTCCATGCCCGTGGGTGGGCGTGTTAGCTGAAGCCTCAGGAGGTGACGATAGCTGCCGGCACTAGTTCGTAGGAACTCTATCCATGCTGCCCGAGTCCGTCCCTACCGCACCCCCACAGCAAAGACCGAAAGGCCGCGGAGATGAAATCCCGCGCGAGATTGGCAAACTATACGGTTCAAGGGGTACCGCTATTACCGCCCCCAAGGCCCTCACTGCAGCCTTAGGGAAGGAAGGAGTGGATGTCCTCCGCCGCGGCCACCATGTCCATTACGGCCACAGGATGTCACTTTGGTCTCCATCGAAGGATTCTTCACAAGGCATCAAACGCCTAGGGCAGTAGGGGGGAGGGGGAACATGCTAGTAGTTGGGTCCTTGTTTCTGTCCCCCTCGTGACTGGTTCGTTCGTCTTCCAACATGCTTCTCGAGCGCGGTATTACGCCAGTGCCGGCCCCTTGATCGGCCAGTCGAGCATTGGGTAGCGACAGGCTGTCACATGGATGGAGGTTCCGCTCCGGGGTGGTGTAGGAGTATCAAGCGTGCCGCTGCGCCTCGCTGGCCAACATTGGAAGTCCACGCCGTTGGAAGTCGCAGTGAGGGATTTCGACCGCATGCCTCAAACCAAAGAGAAGGAGTGCTAAGGTTGTGCGGCCATTCTACATCGGAGGATTCTCCGGTAAGTCACAGGGCGAGGCGCCTCCGTGATCATCAGTACTTACGAAAACGGGCATTGGATGTCGCTGAGACCTAACCTCCATTATGTTATTTTTAAGCCCCCCCCCCCCCCAAACGAGCAGGATAGACAACTTAGCAAGGCCCAAAACTGTCTGGCTTTATGTTCGATGCTCTCTAGCTGTGGCAGACGACACAGCTGCAACCTTGGATGGACCTGCCACATCCGGGGTGGTGATGAGTAGCGGCAAAGGCCCCTTGTTGATGCATGTGCAGCGTTTGTTAACCCTGATATGCAGAGAGTCTGAGCAGTTGAGAAGCTGCTCCTTCTGATCCTTGACGCCTCATTTTCCGTAGAGGTGATGAATTGTGACCGTTCCACAGGATATCGTCCAAACTCAGCACCAGAGTTTCACAAGGTTCGGGCACCATTCAAATAGATCGGCTCGCTCGCTATGCAGACGCCTTAGCCCACAGGAGGGCGAGGGGGCTGAACAAGACTCTTGCACCAGTTTGCACAACTGGGCCGACAGAACCCTTGAAGCAAGCTACGGCCTGGTCTACTGTCCAGGGCTGTGGAGTTCACCGGGTGAAGTCTACAATGAAAGTAAAACCTCCCGTTCGCTGGATATAGTTGCGGAGTGGTTGTTGCTGTAGATTTGCACGTTACACTCGTCAATGCGTATATATCTATCGACGTGCTTCTTACATGTACTGCCCCCCCCCCCCACTCCTTCAGGACTCATGCAACCCGTGTATGTCATCAGTGAAAGGCGACCTATCCTGCCACAATTCCAACCTCTCTATGCACCCACCGCCTCTTTCATTGCCCCGTACCACGAAACCAGCCCAATCACAGTCTCCCGGCCCCGGGAGGCATCCGGATGCCCAAGGACGCCATTCCGGCCGCGGATGCAGCAGCCCCTGGCGCCCTCACGGCCACCTCATCGACCCGCCCCTTCTGCAGACTGAACCCCGGCGTAACCCACCCACCACAACTACACCGGAACCCCCGCCAGCTATACCGCCCAACGGCCGCGCCGCACTTGCCATTCGGACAGCACAGCCGCCCCTCCAGCGCACCCTTCTCCAGCTCGTCCCTCATCCAGCTCAACGGCTCCACGAAGACATGCCCGCAGGCCTGGCCCCTCGCCTTGCCCTGCGCATCCTGTTCGTGCTCCAACACGAACCGCGGCGTCGCCAGCGTCTTGCGGCACATCTTACACCGCATCTCCTTCCCCTTGGCCTCCGCCGCCTCCTCCTTGCTCGTCTCCTCGTCCTCGAAGCGTAGCCGGCTCGGCGCCTGCCCCGCCGCGAGGCTCTCGTCGATTTCGCGGCGGAAGTCCCAGCGCTGGTAGACCGGGTGTGACTCCACGTCGTCCGGGCAGCCCATGGTCCACCACATCTCGAGCTGCTGGATGAAGCCCGGGTTCGGCTCGGCGATCTCGCGCGTGTTGCGGACCCATTTCACAGCCGCGGCGACGGCGGCCGAGGCGCGCTCTGCTGCCGCGGCGGCGTCCTCGGGCTTCGAGGCCTTTTGCGCTGCGGCGGTGGAGGTGGAGGAGCGACCGAAGCGCGAGGGGTACTTCCAGAGGAGGTAGGCGACAACGGCCGTGACGGAGCGGGACTTGCCCATGGCGCAGTGGACGTACACGGCACCGGGGGAGCTGGGGTCAGGCTTCTCGCCGTCGGAATGGAGGTTCAGGTTTTTGAATAGGGGTGCTGGGGTGATGGCGTCCGGGTCCGTCGGTGCAGCCGCCATGGCCTCGGATTCGGACTCCGACGAGGCCTCCTCGTCCTGCTCCACAGCCGCCCTTAACCGCTTTGCCTTCTCCTCAAAGCTCTCCTTCTTCGCCTCCTCCCCCGGGCCGCCGGCGTCCTTTTCATCGTCAACATAGTTCTGCGGGTACAGCGCCTTGTCGATGAAGCGCACGGCCTTGGGCAGGTGGACGAGGATGTCGGCGTCGTCGACGTCGTCGACGTCAATGACCATGTGCTTGAAGCTCTTGCCGTAGTTCTCCCACGTGTCGGTCTCGCTCTTGAGGCCGGCCGGGTCGAAGCGCACAACCGAGAGGATGTGCGTAATGTTGCGCTCCTTGAGAGCCGACGGACGGCGCAGGGCCCAGATGCTGAATGAGAGAGGGTCAGCCACATGACGTGGTGAGAAGTAAACGCGCAAACTCACCCGCCTACGAACAACTCGTCGTCCCCGTCCACGCGATTCATCGCCATCTCGACACAGCTCCTCCGTAACAGCCGGTGCAGCTCCTCCGATTGCTCGGCTCCGTCAGGCTCGCCCTCGTAAATCTCTAGCACGTTGTTCCCCGTCTGTTCCGTCTTTTCCTGCTCTGCAGTCGGCAAGAATTTCGACTCAATGTCTTTCAATCGCTTTGTTACGTCCCCTGGCGGCAGCTGGCCAGAAACCATGCGAACAACGATGGGGGGGGGGACGAATGCAAAAGAGTGTCTTCACACGAGCTCGCACAAGCCACAAGTATGCTCAGGGGTTGTCGGATTCTTTTTGCTGGGTCCAGATGAGTGATTTCAATGATGTGAGTGAAGTGAAATGTGCTAGCGGCGGGTTGCAGTTCCTCTCCGTCTCGTGCGCTCTTCCTCTTTCTCTCTCTTAGCTCCCCCGTTATCAAACACACCAGATCCGAGGGCGGTGGCTTAGTAGTGAAGGAGGATGACGCAGTTGAGCAGGTCGCTCGGCCGAGGAAAAGGTGCATTGGGTTCGTCCTCCAAAAGTTGTTGGCCGAAAAGAGTCGCTAGCCCCGCCTTTGAAGAGCTCGCTACCATAAGGTACGCTGTACTTCTCCGTACGTACCCTCCCTAAGCCTGGGGGATTTCAAGCCCTGGAGGGGCTGGACTTCTGCTTTTTTGTCCCGCTGACGGGGAGGCGTAAAAAGTTCAGAAATAAAATAAAAATAAACCCCAGTGGCTAGCTCCCCCTCATTGCCCCTCATTGCCCGAAATTCCCATCCTTCTCATCTCTGTCACCCTTCCCCTTCGCCACACTGCTCAACGACGCGTGTGGCTCGTAGGGCTGAAATCATGTGACATTAGGCTGCCTCTCCAGCCTGCTCAACTGCTTCGCTGGCAAGCCTCGTCATATTGCCCATGTGAATCCTGTTGCGTGTTCCTCGTTTTGTTCCCTCCCCTTGTGCTTGTGCAGGTGTTGGTCGTCCCTGGCCAAGTTTAGTGAACTGGAGCATGCTTTCACAGTTGGATGTCATGTCTGGACGGACCCGATCATGTGCATTTGTTTTGTTTTGATTTGTGACCTGCTAAGCTCAAGTCTTTTTGTCTTTTCTTTGCTCACTTGTCCAACCTGTGTTCCAAACCCTTTACAAAGTACAATGCCAGCCAGCCAGCCGGCTCGCCACGGATCGTGCTGTTTCTCCTCTAATGCTATCATGTCATCGTATCGCTTCCTCCCCCCTCTGGCCCAACAATACCTGGTATACCCTCCAAAAGAAATGCGCGCGCAACTGACAACATGCATGACTGTGTATCCGGTGCCTGAAAGCTCCAATTTGCAACCACCCGTACTCCAAGAGCCCCGAAACATGGGCGCTTTCAAATGGCCAGCCTATCAATCCTTAAATGCTGTCCATATTACTCGAGGGAGCTGCTTTTGTATTTTGATTTTTGCCCATGATGCTTGCTGGTGGTGAGGAATCCCCCAAACAGAGCGATGGGCGGGTATTTCCTTTCCCCTCCTTATCTCAGAAGAATCGAAACAAAGTTCAGACAGGTGTCGCAGAGGCGGCCACCTGTCCCCCCAATCCTCTGTATCGAATCGTCCCCTCAAAGGGCCCATCAGGTACTTGTATCGACACCGGCCCTCATCTTCCAACCTTTCGCATAGGCCTGGCCACATCACTTCCTGCAACTTGCTGACATTGGTTTTGATTGCAGGAATGAGCCCAAGGAAGTCTAACTTTCTGGAATTGACTCGTTTTGTCTTCGTCCATTCACCTTGGGGTCGGGTCCTCGTCCAACATGCAGGCATTTTCCAGCATGTTCGTCCATTTGCCACTTGTCCCGGCGTGGCTGTGCTTGAGATGCTGCCGGAAATGGTCCGCACGGAAGAACTTTTTGCTGCTGTTGCACTCCCGGAACTTGTGCACCTCCTGAAGATGGCGGATGCGCTCCTCCCAATCCTGATCGGTGGCGTGACGAGGGGCCGAGGCACCAGGGCCGCGGCCGTTTCGAGTGAACTCCTCGCCGCAATAGCCACAAGTGTCTGCCTCGCCAGGCCGGTTGGTGCTGTCGTGAAAGGCTCGGTCATAATGGCTAAGCGCCGAGCAGCTCCAGCTATGTCTGCGGACGTGGAGACTGTTCTGGTGGCGCTCCGCCTCGTTCTTGTTCTTGAATCGATTTCCGCAGAAAGAACATTCGTATTGCTTTTCTTGTTCGTGAGCTCTGTTTTGTGTTAGTCAACTGACGGGTATGATGAGTATGATTCAGGCTTAACTTACCCTAACTCCTCTGCGGTTTCGAACTTTTTGGGCTTCTTGGGGCAGCACTCGCACATGAAGAAACCAGAGATCTTGGTGCCGCCTGGCTTGCTCACCTCAGTGAGCTTGCGGGGAGAAGCAAGAGGCCGGCTTTCGCTTATTGTCCGCTGGTGAGGTGCGCGTGAGAGAGAGCCACGCGGCGAAGGATTCAGCGACATTGTTGCGCTGTACGGAGAGCTACAGCTGGGGTCCGTACCGCCGGGCGAGATGCCTCCCGGCGACAAGCCGCCAGGGGAGACTCGGCCGTAAGAAGAGCTCATGCTGGCGATGCTGCCAGTGAGCAGGGACAGGTTGGAACTGTAGGATCCTGCACGCCCTCCAGACGAGATGGAGGAAACAGAGCCCTGGGGAATCACGCTCAGGCGAGGTGTCGGCGAACCTCTCTGGTTACCATCACGGCGGCGCAACAAGTCACCCTGAGTCGTGAAGCCGAGGGGGACACTATCGTCCGGATCGGCCGAGGCGCGTCGTTTTGTCCCAACGCCGTCATAATGAGCTCGCATAGGATCCTCGATGCGTAACCTCTTCATCGAATTTGTCTCCTCGATTTCCATGTCCTCCACCTCATACCCGTGCGAAGATGTATCGTCGCTATTATTCCTCCTCGATCGCATGGGCGGTGACCGCTCAAGGTCAGAGACTGAACGCGGTGACCGATAATCATGGCCGAGATGAAGACTCCCCGGAGACGGGGATAAGGCAGAGTGTGGCGTCTGGGTGTACCGGTCCGGCGAGTCTAGAAGATTTGACGTTTTCAGGTGAAAGGGCAGATTCGTGGGTACGGAGAGCGAAGGTACACGTTGGTCGCCGGACAGTCTCCTTGAGAAGGGGTCGGTAGCAGATGCGCTCGAGGCACTAAGAAGGGATACAGAAGGCTTGTTGTCGAATGTCTTCGCTGGGTCCAACTTCTTCTTCATATCGGTGAAGGCATCGGCGCTGGACTGAAATTGGAACTTGTTGTGGTGTAAACCAAACCCAGCAGAGATACTCGGCAAAGAGCATTCGGACCTAGAAGGAAACGCAGTCAGATTCGTAGAACCTCACAATGGACCATTCTCGTTATCACAGGGAGGCCCCCACAGGACACCTACCTTGTCGAGGCCGAAGCCGAGCCCATGCTTGCATATCCTTCGTCTCTCTCATGCCTGTAACCAGCTCTCTTGTAGTTGGGCCTGTCGTCCAAGCTTCCAATGCTATCATGATAACTGTGTTCCCTCGGACTGTAGGATGAAGGGTCGCGATGGTACTGTCTAGGCTCATGAGGATGCATGTGGGCTTGTTCCAAAGGGAATCGAGGAGGAGGTAAAGGCGGAGGAGCCGCGTTGTTGATTCTATCCGATCCGGGAATGGAGACGGCAACGGACGAGGAGTACATGCTAAAAGGATCCGTCCGGGCCGAGGTCCTGGGGTTCGAAGAATCTATAAGGATACTCGGAAGACCGGCGGGCTCCCTGTATCGTGAGGGTGCCTCCATTTTGTCGGCGGATACCTGTGCAAAGCCAGCTGATGTTTAGGACAGTTACAGCTGAACCGGAGCGCCACCAAAGGTTTATAGCGACGGGAGCACGGGCGTCATGAGTGATGGGTCGGCGTTCTTGTTCTCTTTCGGATCGCGATGAGATACGAAGTGGTGCGTCCGAGGCCAAGGCGGTCTTATTGGAGGCCGCGGGTGGCGATGAAAGTCGGGTTCGCCGTTGGGTGGTGACGGGGGCCAATGCAGGTCAGGAATGCCTGTCTCTGGTTTTTTTTTTGTCTTTCCTTCGCTCTCACTCCTCACACGTAGAAGCCGAAGCGAAGAGAGGGAGTAGAAATGCAAAGACAAGGCTAGACGTAAGAGATACAGGCGGTGCGAATCGCAATGTGCGGAGATGCAATAATGCTCGACGGGGCGGGCTAGTTGTACAGCCGAATGGGAGTGTCCGGCGGTCTAATCGCGGGGACAAGCAGAAACAATGCAGGTCCGGACGGCGTCGGGGAATGCTCAGAGAGCAAGGTTCGTCGTCGGAAGAAGGGTGGTCGAAGCCGGTCGTATTGCAGTCTTGTCAGTCGTAGGGGAGGGAAGACGACAGCTGAAATAAGAGGCGATGTGTGACGTTCGCTGAACAACCCCAGGTGATCAGGACTTAACGGCGGAAGGAGGCGACAAGGTACCTTTATGAAGATGGGAGAGCGGGTGGAGGAGAGAGACGATGGGCAACAACCTGAAGAGGAGAACAGAAGAGGAAGGGGGGGGGGCGTGTGGGAAGCTGTCGGCAGCGGCAAGCGAAGCAAAAGGCCAGCCCAGCGGCAGCGGTAGAGGGGCGGTAGCGGTGCGGTAGGGTTCCTTAGAAAGCGGGTCAGGATGAGAAAAGGTACTAGAGTACATTCTGGTTTTTACCCACAGCTTCAACTCGGTGCAACGCAGGTGGATTGGTTTCCTCTGAAGTGTCTCCCCCAAGTACAAGCCCAAGCTTGCCCAGGACAAGAGTAAAAGGATAGGCCAGACAGGGCAGTTGGCAGGGCAGGGCAGAAAGAAGATGGATGGAGACGAAGCGGAACGGGGGGTCAGACAGGGACGGGGGAAGACAGCCCAGTGACAGGGATGGGGGATGGAGAACGGGTACGGAGACGGGGAGCACAGAAGGGGTGGGGAGGGGGTGAATCTTGGAGAAGGGGAGAAGGACAGAGACAAAGGTAGAGGGGAGCGGGACGTCTGGTCGGCGAGCAGCCCTAAGAGGAATAGGATGCGGAAGAACTGACTAGCAGCACACCAGGGAGCACGACGACGGCTGGCGTGTGTGGCTGTTCCTTATGGCCTTCTCCTCTCTCCTCTTGTTTTGATTCGTGTGATGCAAGCACACAAGCAGCAGCAGCAATGCAGCCCTGTCTGTCTATTTTCCTGCTATTTTCCTTTGGTCGGGGGTGGGGTGTGAAGGTGCATGTACCTAATATGTGTGGTATCCGAGTTGCTTGGGTTCGAGGGGATGTTCGAGGGGGGGGGGGGGGGGGGGGGGGGGGGGGGGGGGGGTAACGAGGTGCAAGTGGGAAGGAGTTGCTGACAGCAGGGTACGGTAATGCAACGAAGAGCACCACCCAAGCAATAGTAATCAAGGTGCAAGGGAGTTTGTCAAGGCGCGAGTGAAAGAGGGACGGTGATTGCTCTGCTCGGAACCGTAATGCAAGTGTATGGACTGTCGCTATGATCGAGAATCTGCAAGGCGTACCCGTATGTAAAGGGAGTACCCGAGTCGACCGACGAGCGGATCCGGGCTCGTGAGGCGCCTTCCCGGACGATAGTCGGAGTGGTGCGGACAATAGGACGGCGGTGACGGACGTGGCAGGCGGCGTCGGCGTCGTTCCTTTTGCTAGGTGTTTGACAGATGAGGACCGTTCCAGGTGAGACTCGGAAGCCTTGACAAAGAAGCCTTCGTGCTGGGATTGGGAGACACAGCTGGAACACAACGCCGAGAGACGGACAAGCGAAGTCAAGGACGGGATTGACTGTGTCGTGTCTGCGGTCCGTGAGTCGGTCAGATGTCCACGGGGTCGACAATATGGTGTGTTTTGCTGATCGAGCTTCTGAGGAGGATTCCGACATGGGGATAGTGCAAGAGACGTGGGAACGCAGTGAATTTGAATGCTGGTCGACGTGCAAAGACGGCTTGACCCAAAACTGGCCCAGGTGCCCCAAAGTTGCTACCTGATGCAGAGAAGGGGCAGGCAGACATGCTGCTGCCTTTCGGTTCCTTCCCTGTTGACGAAGCTACATGCGGGTCGGCGTGAGAAACACGCGCAAGGCAGGCAGGCACGATGTGATGCGATACGATAAGGCAGGTAAGACAGGTACGACATGTTGCCCGGAAGAGGGGCTTGACCTTGGTGAAGGAGGGAAAAAAGAACCGGGACAGAAAGAAAAAAAAAGGACTTTGGACGCTCATCAGTCCATGCATCATCCATCGTCGGGTTGGGAAGAGTGCGCCAAGCGCTCATCAATCCTCCTGTCGAACCGTAGGCATGGTGGCATCGTCCAGGAAGCACGCCGGCCACCACCAGCCTTACAGAGCAGCCTGCTGCCAAGTATCCCCCAGTACTAGCGTGTATGGAACGGTACTCGGGCCAACTCCGTTGAGCTAAGGCCCATCCATCCGTCCTCACTCACCTCACCTTACCTAACCTCACCACGCCTCGCCTCGCCATTATGTAGGTAGGGCACGGACATGTCACTGTCCGTCATCCGCCGCCGTCAGATGAGGCACTTCCTTCGCGGCTCGCCGGACTTGCTTTCCTTGCACCAAAGGCTCACCACAAACGTTTGGTTTGCAACCTCAATTGGGTTCCTTGTCTCTCTGGATCGGTGATGTCACACTCGACCGTCATAGGCAGCATGCTCCTCCGTTTGTTGCGATTGTTGCGAGCTGCTATACTATGTACGTACGTGTCGGAGGGGCAGAGGACAGGACGCCAAGGGTGCCCTATCAGGCTTAGTGCGTGCGACCCACGGAGATGGGGTGGATGAGGGGAGCGAAGGCTGGAGCAGGGGCTGACAGGGCGAAGACCAAGACTGAGAGAACCGTAGCCATGGACACCAAGAGCTAGGCAGTTCAGAACGAGTCAACCAGTCCAACCGGAACCATTCATTGGTCGAAAAGGCGGGGTCCCTCCTACCGTTTCTCTTATTCAATCCCATTGCTTGCTCGTTTACGGCTTCCATGGGTCGGTCACTCACCTCACTACCTACTGAGTATGTAGTATAATTACCCACGAGAATCAGGTAAAAAGGGAGGTCATAGTGGCGTGCAAAATCTCCAAGTTGAGTTGAAGTTCCCTGTGCAGTGCCAGAGCCGAAGTTGATAACACCACACAACTTGTGTCTCGGCTACGCAGCTGCTGGGCATGGTCTAGCTCACACATGACTACCTACCTCCTCTTGTTGCTCGCCGCCAAGCAATGTAGGAACATGAGGAATACGGCAGGTGGCCCTCGCCCTGGGCCGACTACGTGAGATAGAGTATGTACAGGCGCTACATACCTTACTATAGTACATACATGGAATCTCAAGGTGAGAATACTCATCTCACTCGCAGAGACGAGAGCAAGAGATGAGAGAAAGAGGGCGTGGACGGGAGCAACGATCGAGAAGGGGTGTGGAAGGCAAGTGCGGCCCACATCTTGTCTGTCGCCCAGAACTTCGAGCAAGGGGCGTGTGCAACGCGGGTAATCAGTCAGTAAACGCACCCCTCTCTCCATCTGACAGAGGGGTGGAGAAAGCGTTGAGGTGGGGTACAATCTAGCCCTGCTAGCCTTGCTGGCCCTGCACCTCCCCCCTTCCTTCTTCTCCTTCTCACTCCCACTCACGGGGAGGTAAGAACGATGGTGGGATTGACATCTGGCGGGTACGTACCGTTCCTGTCTACCTGGATCTCACCCTCTCCAAAAGAATTGGAAAAAAAATCACCTCAGAGCTCAGGCTGATCAAGGAAGGCCAATGGGACAGAACACTGCAACTGCAGAGACCAGGCGACACACGCACCCAGACACACGATGACATTTGGACAGAATTAGCAGGACTAACAGTCTATCGTGGTGCTGCAGCGCGCTCGGCGATGCAAGTACGTACCCGAGCCGAACCTTCCACTGAGCCTTCCACGACGTCCAAAGGCGTGCGAGGGTCGCATTTGCTGTGGCAGTGGCTGCAGTTTGCCCAAGTTCGGTGCCGTTCCAATCATTCCGACCAATACTCCACAATCCCATCCACAGCCCTCCAGTGAGTCCCTCTTTTTTCCCTCCCTCTCCCTCCCTCTCTTTCTCTCTCGCTCGCTCTCTCTGTCTCCTCAGTCAGGCCTAGTCGGGCCCAGTCCCGTCTAGTCTTCGGGCTGTGGCCGTGTGTTTCTCTCGCAACCTCTCCACCTAGCCCTGTTGCTCGCCCGGTTGGGTAGTACGCCACCGCGATACGATATCCGCAAGACAAACACCATTCGAGTCATCGCCATGATTGTCAGCAAACGTCCACCATCACTCATCACCCATGCCGTGGTCTACTGTATCGGCTGCCGTCGATGCCGGCCCTACATAGTCTTGACAGCATCCACTGATAACTTGCTCGACTCGAGCCGCCTCCACGTGGGGCATGGACCTACAGTAGAACCATGCAATGACAGTCCCTCTCCCTTTCGTATTTCTGCCTGGGGCACCATCACTTCCGTCAGACGTCGAAGTACATGGTGCACACGACTCTACATAGTATACTCCGTACACCTCAGTCACCGTACCACGGTTGGATATCGCTACTACACATGACACATGACCTCTCGTCTCCACCAGGTCGCATCTCGCAGTTGCTGCTACACTACATGGTACACGACTACGAGTGGGGGTCCTTGCTCGGTTTAAACAAACCTATGTCGATTGCCAACATACTGCCAGATTTCGTCGCCAGTCGTTGACAACCCCTACCTGCCCATTTGGCTGGGTTGGAAGCATTCGTTCGAGGCCGTTTTGTTGCGCACTACATACCTTCTCCCCATGCTCCCGATCCTTACAAGGCGTCGGATTACCTGCAGGTGCCGGCCTGGACACCCTCGGGTACATATGGAGAGAGCCGTGGCCGTCCAAGGCCGAAAGTTCCTTATTCTCAACCAGGGCCACAACGCCAGTGCTGCACGCCAGGGCGACTATGTGCTGCCTGCGGCGCTTGCCCCGGCCGACCAGGCACGACACGCACATAATCATCCTCTTGTGTAGGGGCTCTGCCTCGTCAACTTACCGTCGGCAACTATACAGGGCGGCCAGCGTCTGCTGTTGTGGATGCGTGTCTCGCTATCACCAACACCAGATGCCACAGAAGCCGCATAACTCTCTGTGTATGCTCCCAATGCTAACAGCTCATGGGCGGCTGCTTGGCTGGCCCCGACAAGAACGACAACGTCCATCGAGCTATCGTCTCTGAAGTTTGGGACCACCTCAGTCCCATGGACAATCCCAACAGCTTCCCGACAGCATTTCGTTCTACGATACGGACTCTTCTTACTCCTACATTTGCTTTTTTGGCGGCGTGCGATCCGCCTGCTAGGCCGCCCATCTTCACTGAGGCTGCGTGCGCAGTACATTGGCTTCAGCCCCAGCATCCAATCACAGAAGAGGAGACGCACGGGGATTTCGCCGTCGTACCATCCATTCCATCGGCTTCCCCTGATGGCCGGCCCATCACTTACATACCAATTGGTCCTCCAGACTAGCCGGCCGATCCCGCTCATCGCCCGAACCGGTTGGAGATCAACACAATGCCCATTCTGAAGGCTTGAAGCGCAGAGGGAGGGATATCGGAACATGCTCAACACATATTGACCCTCCATGCGGCACGAACCCCCTGAGCACTATTTCCTGTCCATCCGCCACCAACCGTACAGTAGCTGCGGAGTGTGGCCCGCTATCAGCACAGCGCCCAGCCACGCATCGTGCTAATCTCCGACCAGCTGGCCTGACTTAGCTTCGAACTCGACTTATGACGGCTGTTTCGGTGTGCGTTCCTGATCAGGCATCTTCCGTCCTTAGAAACACACGAGACAGCAAGTCACCAAATTAGGGGCCACTCGAGCTCAACCTTTTTTGTCACTCAGGAATTACTGTGACAGGGCGATCCTATATCAGGCTGATCACATTCTGCCCGCATGGTTGGCCCTAAGATCTCCGCTACAAAGCAGAGCGCAAAGTCCCCCAATTTGGGGTTGAAGCCTCGCACTCAATACCAGGCTGTCGATATCCTTCTCATAGCATTGCATCTCATGAGAGCGAAAGGGGATATCACCCTGGGTGTGAGAACCAACAACAGTGACAACCAATGCCTTGATCGATTGGCTCTGCGTGTCTACATTATGCAAGACAGAAGCGGCCCTGCCCTGCCAGATTCAGCCTTCCTTCGCCCTATGAGGCTGGGTCCCCCTCCTTAGTTGCTAACAGTACTTGTTTAGGCGCCTTATCCAGGGGTTCGCATGCTACATGCTGAGTCGACCAATGTTCATTTGTAGTAAGTCTCGAACCCTGTACTGGCAGCGAATCTTAATCTCTTTGGTTGCCCCATCTTTATCGGCATCGCGCTTAGGAGTCGATAAAGTCGTCCTACTCTGTAGCGGACACAGTCTAACGCACGAGTTGACCATTGATGCGCACAATCTTTGTGGCAGCCAATCTAGGCTATTGAAGACGTCCGGTCCGTTAATCGAAACGAAAGTCAAGGCTAGCTTCAACTTGCTTACGACCGTCCAGACTGGTCCTCGCAAGTCTGCAACCAGTGGTAGCTAATGAGCTGCGGAAAGCCAGCCGCCCTTTGACTTCGGGCAGAGCGCACGCTCCCCGGCTACGGAGTTTTCTCCGAAGAGGAATGCGCCTCGCAACAGCCCATCAGAAGGGCCGGATGTTTGAGTTTCAGGCACTACCCTTAGCACAGCCTAGCGGCAAATTCGTCGCTACCACGATCTGTGGTAAGCATGACAAAGCGTTCTAACGAAAAGTGGCTTCTATCTTTATGTTTTCGTTAGGAAATCGCTCGCTATGCGGCACCTGTCAACGGAATGCAGTCTACCACATGAATGGTGCATTGCCCGCTCGGTACGAGTCGCGCAATAAAGATTGAATATTGACCGCATCCTGCCCCTCACTGGAGACATAAGATGAGAGTGAAGACTGTCAGCACGACAATGTGGAGACGGCAGCGTGAATCGGATCCGATGGGGTTTGCCCTGCGTTCAGATCCCCACTGCAGCGCTGTTCCCTGCTTATGCACCAACGACAAGAAGTGTGTCATGCCACGCACCAATGGATCAACGTGGACGAAGAGATGATGCCTCTGCATCTCGACAATGGTTCGTCTGACGAGTCATTCATAAGCTCCGTATCGACAACGCAGCATACGCTTTACGGCCCAAGAGTATTCCAAAGCCTCGACTAAAGCGGCTCGACTAAAGCGCTCGCAAGCATTGACAATGACGAGTGTACATCGATGATACGGCGATGATGACAGGGACAAACTAGGGCATTTTCGAGGCTGTAGCCCAACTCAAACCCTTTCTCAGCCCTACACCGTTTGGGCCTCGCTAAGTAGCTCGGTGCTTCCAACTTGGCGTCAATCTTCCAGCAGGGATGCCCCCTTGTCTTCCTCTGCGGGGGTAGCTGAAGATCCTACTCGCACGTGCCACTCGTATGCCTCTTGTGTGTCCGCAACGGAACATTCTGATGCGGAGAGGAGCACCTGGACATGGAGCTTGTCAACCCCGTGAACGATGGTGATGCATCCCATTCGTCTCTGTTGTCAAGACAAAAGGAGAGTAACTTTGTGGGTACGGTTAATGTCCATCCATAGAGCAGAACGGAATTACCAAGGCTGGAAGCCACTCCACCTTTCAATACGACAGACGATTCCTGAGATGGGAATAGTGTGTCGTCTGTCCGAGGCTGACTGCAGTCCTACTAGGATTTCAGGACGATGACAGCGGGTGTTGGTTGTGTCAATGATACCATGTTCTGCAAATAAGCCAGATCGCAATAATCGGGCTCTCAGTTGCATCGCGCAGCGGCTGTTCACGAACCGTCCCGATGATACTCGTCAGATATCGGTGGCAATCCTACCAATGCTTCGCTGTTCGCAGCCGACGGATTCCCCAATGTCTAGGATCAACCTATTCTGATACCATATCAAATCAGTGCTAAAACCACTGCAACCCGGTGGTTTTCCAGCCACTTCTGTGCGGCCCGCTCTGGGCGGAGAGGCTAGATCGAATACAGTGCAACTTTGCGAAAGGCGCCGGTAGGGCAGAGTGGAAACCCGCCGTCACGGTTGAGGACGATAGCTCATCCGCTATCTGTCTATGGCGCATCGTGGCATCCGCCACGGCCGTGCTAGCGACTGAAGATTTGGAAGCGTGTCAAATCAGTGTCTAGCAGGCCAGCCACATCGGCTTGAACGTCCTGACAAGGAATGCAACCACAACTCCATAGTTTTCACATCCAGTATTGCGGAGTGGCTTCCTTGCCTGCACGCTTCCACCCTCACAGCCGGGGAAAAAGACGGAGAGGCCCGGGGTCGTTTCTGCGCTAGCCAATCTCGGTCTTGGCCTTGGCTACTACAGGCTCACACAACTCTTCGAATATCGACACTAGTCAATTGTTGAGGTTCTCACGTTCGCGTCAAATATGGTTGGTTCATCGCATGCGCCAATCGTTTACTGGGCACAACATAGAAACTCTGGGGAACGCCAATGTGCTTGCGTGCAATCATGGTTGTGGACGTTGCACATTACTAAGCAAATGACGGCGGCAACGAACTGCGCGACTTTCACCAACTCATATACGTACGGGACGTATGCGTGGTATGTAGCGCGAAGCACAGGACAGGTTTGTCCGGAGCCCCCAATGGTCATCCATGACGGGCGACAAGCACACCGGACCAACGGTCGTGTTGATTGCAGAGCGCCGCTACCAACTATTTTCAGACCTCCGCCGCCAGACGCCAAGGCTTCACCACCCCTTACGAACTGTACGTCACCAAGACCCGCGACTCATCTTGAGTGCCTCCACATTTCCACCGAGAGCTCCGATGCTACCAAACACGCCTCTCGACCGCATCTCCTTTCTCCCATGACGTTGGGCTCCAGGTTCATCGCCGGTGTCAACCGACCTCTAGACTTGCATTGTGTCAAGAACCGATGAGAATTTCTGTGCGCTGTGTGAACTTGGCTCATGAACACCTCTGAGCTGGGCAAGCCTACATGGTGTGGAATGTTCTGCGAAAAACCGCAATACCATGGGGGCTCGACCACTACGGTCTCCGTCCTCGTAAGGCGAGCTACATTAGCCCCTAAACGCCATGTAACGTGAAAACGAGAAGAAAGGGGCCAAACCCCGGGCAGCTGTTGTCCCTTCAAGCCCATGCCTCGGTACGCCAGGGCCAAGACCCTTGGGGCCCAGTGGGTCTGGACGCCCTACCCAGGCCAGGCACTAGAGACTGGAAGAAGGCTGTGCAACGGAGCGCGATGGATCTCAATGGAGTCGCTCCGATGGGCGAGAGGCCATGCCTTCCGTATTTGAACGCGCTCCGAGGCCCTTCGTCCAATTGCGCGTCCGGATCACAACGGCATGAAACATCACCAGCTTTCCTCCGAAAGCCAAAGCTTCCCTCCACTACACTGCACCAGTAGCGCACGATTCAAACGATCCAAGCTCCGTTCATCCCCTATCCTGTCGTCACGCCTGCTTGAATCATGAGCCGGAGACCCGCGGGGGGAGGGGGGGAAACAGTACGCGCCCACCACTCATCTAGCACTACGAATCGAGGTCGGTCTGCCGACGGCCCCCTGGTTTCCTCTTTGCAACTGCCGAAGCAACTTGATCGTCGACTTGACCCAGCAATCGGCAAGCGAGAAGAAAGGAAATGAAGTTTTCGGACTTTGGGTACGAATACGTATACAGCAGACTTTCAGTGGCTGCCATCAGCTCCTTAGTCTCACACCTTGAGCCAGGCGAACAAATGACAACGGTCAACCCCATTTCCGCGTACAGGTATCCAGTCACCCCTATCAGTGCTCTGATCAAATAAGAAGAGGACCTTACGCCTCAGCCTTTTCCACCATGGGCGAGGGTGTGCATGTACTGTAGGTGCACAGCGTCGTAAGGCTTGAGGCTTGCAGCAACTCAAGACTTCACTAGTATTACGGACGAGTCACAAGCCACGCGACAAGCCGAGTCAATGATACATGGGCAGAAAGCGCCTTTCCTTCCTAAGGGCAGACAACGCTCACCGAAGGGTTCAAGCCCACCGTGTCGGTGAGTGAAGTTTGACTTGGGTACTCTCTCCTTACTCACTTTGTCTCCTCTAGACACTAGAGCGGTTTTCCAGCATCCGCCCACATTCCGGACTGCATTTCTGGAGCCATAACGCCGAATTTTCCCGTTTCTCGCTATGTCGACTACGGCCTACAGTAAGTCCCGGGCCGGGTACAAAACTTGATAGTCTGCTGCCAATGCGTGAGATGGAACCATCGTTCAGTATCCTTTCAACCGAGAGCTGCGACATTTCAACAGTAGGGCGAGCGGTGGGAGCTAGGTAGAGGCCGCAATGTCCATACTTTCACCAGACGCCCCCCCACCCCACCCCCTGCCAACCGCCGATCTTCGCTCTCCGCCGGACGAGATCTTCCCCCCCTTCAAGGAGGCGACGCCTAGGCCCCGTCTTAGTACGTGCGTCGCGTGTCCTTCCCCTTCATTCTCGCATTTCCCATGGTAGAATGCAAGTGCGCAAATGTTTTCCAATAAGCGACCCAATGACGGAGCAAAACGACCTCGCATGGTCACTAATGACCAAGGAGAGAGCCGCGCCGGCGATGTTTTTAGCAGCATTCCGGAACTTGAACAATCAGAGCGTTCTGTCACGGATGTTGCGACAAGCCCCCTGGGCCGATGGCTCGCCATCAGGACTGGTGAATTGGCTGAGCCATTCGAGCCAAGCAACCGCAGAGCAGCACAAAATTGACCAAGAGCCGGAGATCGACTCCTGACGCAGTTTGCTGTGTAAATATGGAACTCGGTTAGCTATCATTGTTAGACTCGGCTCTGGGATTGGACATTGTATCCAAGACTGCGCTGCACCTAGCGGACATTGGGCACGAAAGTGCGGCATGGAAGGGCACTCGGAGTGTCAAAGCAAGACAAGGGGAAGAATTTTCCTGTGATATGTCACTGTCTCTTCTCAAGTGGCAGCATCAAGTCTAACGGGGTATTGGTGACACCACGAACCCCAGTACCACAGTCGCCGCCTCAGCCCGGCAGTAAGCAGGCTGCAGGACGCTACCGCCCCCTGGCACGCCTCTATGTAAGGCAGCCGAGCTTAGTCTTGGCTAGCTCTGTTGGACGGACGGCTTCATGGCTGGCGGAGTCCTGACTTCTCCGATGTTCGCAGTAGAATGGTTCATGACTTCAAGGCATTGGAAGGGGCGGAAGATGCCAACAATCATCTCGTTTCAACTTCTGGCGGAACATTTCCACGCGTTGCAATAAACGGACAGAGCCTGTTTCTGTTTTGTTTTGTTTTTTTACTATTACCCACCCTGCGGGCAAATTTTCAGGGCCATGTCTTCGGTGTGTACCATTGCATGCCGTCTTCCAAGGCATCACCGTGCGCCATGCACACATACTCAACAAAGGATTGGACGTCAATGTTTCCGCCCCCTCCAACCGCCCCCATTCGGGCCGCTCCACGCACAGGGCTCGTATCTGCTGGAGGCGAAAACGGAGTTGGAGTAAAATTGGAAACAGAAGGCCAGGGTTCATGAACGATCTTGCTCAGATCAGATGATGGATTGCATGTTGAAGACAAGCTTGTTGCAACGACGCCGATAACGAGGCTCGACATTACGTTGCGCGGTACGCAACCACGGTGGCGCGGGCTTCGAGGTGGCTAGGCTCGGAGGTCGTTGGTCCACGGCTGCCAAGACCGCCGTAACAAACGGATTGCAATCATGTGAAGCATCTTGGCGGGAGGGTGTTTGAGCACTGCTATCCGGCTGGAACCGAGGAAATCAAGACGTGGTTGAGCCAAAGATACGCTTGCCCAAAGCCGTCAACTAGGTATATGACAGCCAAGTGGTTGGCCAACAATGTACGGGAATGCCAACGGGAGCAGGACTTCCCGGCCCGAGCAGCTTGGCCCAGTCTCATGGACGGCAGTGACATTCACCTACCTGTTGTGTGGAGTAGGCGATGTAGTTGGCTTATTTGTCAGGACCCTTGATAGAATTTGACCCGCACACGACAGGTTTGCCTTGACACAGCGTGGCACCAGACCCAATGTCTTGTAGACGATGGAATGGCGAGGCCACGCAAGTTTCAACACCTCAGCCTGTCGGTTTAGTCTTTTGTCATCCAGGTCATTCTCTCTCAAGATGGAGGGTCGCTGACATTGATCCGTGGAATGCACACATTAAAGTTCCCGGAGGCTGTGTTGAGCTTAGTCTCGTTTGATACCGCCAAGATCGAATGCCCATACTGCTCGTCATCGACGTTAGCAGAGCACTCCTGGTATAAACGGGCAAGGATTGGTCGAAACGCATCGAGCCTAGCTGTCATATGATCTATCCTCTAGGCGCAAACGGCGCTGTCATCGGTCCCCTTGGAAGACGAACAAGACAAACCTGGCAATATCAAGCAATGGGGGGCCCGACCAGCGTCTACACTGAGAGCCTCGCTCACTGGCCAATCAACGAGTCGGCGCACAAGCTGCTGATTACCGAACCCTTGCACGCCTGAAGGTAGGAAAAAAACGCTCAGGCCTGGGCCGCTGAAGCATCTGGTGGCAAGCCACAGCTCATCGAACCAAGCCCTACGAGAGCCGCTGTGGTCGGCGTCAGCTGAGACAAAGCAGCTTGGACTGGATTGAAGCCGCCACGAACTAGGCCATTCGTGCTTACCCGCAGCACTCCGTCATCATTCGGTGTGATCCTATTTGCCCAAGCCAGCCCGGAGGGGCAGGATGAAGCCTCCGGCCGTAGGTGTGGCCTTTCAAGTTCGGATAGGGAGCTAGGACTGGCAAAGCTGGTTCCTGGGGAAGCGTGCACCGTCGATGCAGTCTGCAAACCGAGGCATTCTTGTCGCCATCACCACTACGAGAAGTTACATTTTGATTTGTCAGAGACACCGCCCGACGTTCAATCATTCCGGGACGAGGCAGTGCCTTCTCATCACGAAGATCGACGCTGACTCTGCGTCGATAATGACTCGCCCTCCAGAGTGAAGCAGCGAACAGCCCAGAAAACAGTCCCCAACAGGTTGCGCCCGTCAGCATCCGCAAAGCCCCGGGCTGAGACTTGAGACTTGCGTTGACTTGACGTGTCAGTTCTCTCCGGGCGCCTCATCGACAATAGTAGCTCCTGTGGCCCTGGTGCGAGAAACAGTTCCAACTTTCCGATTGATTAGAACGTGAGAAACTAAAGTCAGTCGTGAGTCTAATGATCATTGAGCGAGTCCCTTTTTAGCTCGAGCTCGATGCGGACCTCATTCATCATTGGACAGATCGTACCCGATCTTGGGGAGCTAGGGCCGTCTGGTGTCTTCAGCTGAAAAGCCACATCCTGAA
This sequence comes from Colletotrichum spaethianum, assembly GCF_022836535.1. NCBI lineage: Eukaryota > Fungi > Ascomycota > Sordariomycetes > Glomerellales > Glomerellaceae > Colletotrichum > Colletotrichum spaethianum. The sequence continues at coordinate 22,413 of NW_026054811.1, read as the reverse complement.
TCGGTGCATGGGAACCGAGTGCTTCTTCCGACGATGCAGTGCAAGTGTCGGCACACATTACATTGTTGGAAGGTCACAGCAGGACGTACGGCGGAGCCAGCGAATGAGGTGCAATCAGCCCGTCGGAATTCAAGGCCGGTCCCTCGGAGAAAGACGGCCTGCCTCATCTAAGCGTCGCCGCCCTACGGTAACATCTGACTTACTTTTACTGCCTGGGAGTGTGCTGGATCCGAGGAATGCAAGTACCCGCATCCGCAGGGCTGAACCAACATTTACTAAGCACGATTCCCAGGTTGTCTGTCCTGCCCCTTTGGGCGACCTGCATCGGATGGGCTGATACGAGACACGGTCGCATTGTGTCGCGCTGTCGCCGGCCGAGAAACACTCGAAAAGGCGCGCCCTGAGAAGGATTGCCATGTATTGCCCGGCGCCGCGGGGCTTTTGCGTGCCCCCAAACGCCCGTCCGTCCTTTTGGTCAGCGGAGCGGCGATGACGAGGCCGTTGGCATCCATGTCTTAGACACCCTCGAGTTGCTCATCTCCGACGACCTTTTTCGGCACACCTGTTCGAGGTGTATGACATGTCACCCCTCGTCAGCCTGCCTGAGAAAGGCCCGCCTGGGCGAAGAATGCGCTGAGCGGCGCCCGCACCGTCGGTAAAATCTACCCCGTCTGTAGAGGCAGAATCCCGGGGGTATGGTCACAACTTCAGCCCTGGCAATTGTATGACTCAATAGTAATCAGCCAGACCCTTCCTTTTCGCGATGACTCCCTCGTTCTTCTGGGCACGCAGCTTGGTTCCAGGCCTGCTAGCATCTTGCCAGCACAAGGGACGGCCAACCAATACCAAGCGGTCAATTTACCTAGGTCTTCGGAAGAGGATGGCATGTCGGTTGATTCAGGTTGCGCCTCAACAACAGCAGCGAGTGGAGGCTCAACTCTTGCTGTGCACCGATCACAACACTCTTTGCAAGTCTTGCTTTCGTTCCCCAATACAATACTTCTGTCTTACGTACACGGATAGCCGCATCTTCCTCCCAGCTCACTCGCTCTCAGCCCAGTCAGTCTCGTGATAATGCCTGTCGGTTGCCGTGCAGCCTTTCACCCATGCATTCAGTGGGACTCGAGTGACAACGGCCAGAAAGGGCTCTTGACCATCCGCAATATCGAAGAGATTGCCCCTCTTTCCCATATTCGGTCGTTGCGACCCGACGGCAGGTCCCCGCACCGTTCGCAATTGTCAGCGAGCCTCCCGTGCCTCTTACTCGCATCATCGATCACGGCACGCCCACAGCACACATGCTCATGCACACATGTTGCATGATACTCCAATCCTTACAGTGCGTAACTGAGCCAACGAGACGTCCAGGACATGTCTGCAGTTCCTCTCGTCATGCCCGCGGGCCAGCGCTGATCGAGGCGTTGTTGCCGACGGTCGGTACAGATCCAAACCCGACAACCCCAAATGAAAGGCTGCTGCAACTCTGGAAACTTGGCGACATACTTCTAACCGACAGACCAGTATGTAGAGTTCGCCAAACATAGAAATGCTGGCGCTGATTGGATAACGGCCACGGCAGACTCACGCTACACGCTCTTGCGCTTGAAAGTAAGAACCCTAAGGCCATGCAGCGCGGCGACGTTGTTTTCGTCACTGAACATGGTCGGTCCACATTGCTTATTTTCGGGTTCTCTGTTTCCTTCGCTTGGGTCATCACAACCACCCAATACAAGACGACAGATCTCCCACGCGCCTCTTCGGATCCCGGGTTCGCCAACGGAAGCCTCTGCTGCAGCTTGGCGACCCTTCGTGCCGTCTTCCGTCCCTCCCGCTCTGTCTCGGTCCAACCGGCGCATTGCCTCTGCGCCCGCAGTCTTCGCTATCGTGTACCAATCATGGCTGGCCTGGCAGATCGATACTCGCTTACGGTCCTTTACTCCTACTCCGTCGCCGCGAGGAAGCGAATGGCTGAGTCATCAGGTCAGGCTCACGGACGAGCATTCTGAGGACATGTTTGACACACGTGTGATTGGGGGCTACCTATTCAGGAGGTCCATCGTATTATGCCCCCCAGCGACTCTTGGCCATGACGACGCCTCCCCGGGACGCAAATCGCCCCCAAAGTTCCACGGCGCTCGAGCCGCCTCGTGCCGGGCCTGAGTTCCGAATCTGTCGGTGCGTCCGCCCGGGCGATGTGGAGCCGGACCCGAGGTATCCATTCCCCATGGGCAAGGTGTGCGGCTGTCAAACCAGGACGGCCCGGAAATTGTGTACTGCGTATGCGAAGCATATCCAGGTTTATAGGAGAAGGGCTGATGTCGGTCTGTCATACGGCTAATTTTGATGTTTCTAGTTATTCCACCCGAAGCTGGTCTGCCCTTTTCGTGGACCCATTCATGTCAGCATCGCCACCTCCGTGACTTGACCCAGTCATCTCCGGTCCAGATGAGAACGGTTGACCGCTGTACCAGTATTGCTGTGGTATTACACGGAGGCCCGGACGGTCTGTGGTTTACTCATAATCCCACGGAGATCCCACTTTGGAGGGATATAACGACCGACAACGACCACAGGTTTGACATCGTTCGAACCGAGAACTTTCCGTGCTATCTGACTAGGTTCGGTATCCCACCCCAGCAGGCATCAGCAAGGCCAGTCTTTCCTGAAACTTCACCATTCGGGTTTTCGTGGGCACCAGAGGGCTCGCCAGCTGCAACTGGAATGCCGGTTCAGTTTTGTGGGTATTATGTACCCGGCTGTATCTCGATTTGCAAGGACGCCATCCGACCCGTAGTCAGATCATCCAATCGCTCATGTCGCGCGGATTTGTAGTGTATCTATCATGCGTTTCGTAATGGAGCCAAGGTCGTTAAAGTGAAAAGGACCGCCGACGGAGAAAAGATTGGGGGAGACTAAGGCGGAGCAACTGCTCCATTTGGCAAGCTCGTGGAAACGACCTGGAAGGCTTCTGGAAACCCTCGCGTGGCCTCTCCCGCCGCCTGTCATCGTCAGCTCATGCCGGCACTCCCCTTGAGCCAGTGCCTGGTGCGTCAGTTCCGGCTCTTTCAAGGTCCGAAAACACCTGCGCCTGAAGCGGCACGAGGGGGCTGCGTGGGCGAAAAGCCAGGCAACATCTATCGGCTTTTTACTGACTGTCTATGCGCGACGTCTACGACGTTGCATGACATGGACCGTCTTTGACAGTTGACTCGTTGACCGGCATGTATTTGCTACGCATGCGACCCTCAGCAGGAGACTTTCTGGCTGGATCGACGGCGGCGATCTGCTACTCCAAAAGGGGGGCCCCCGCGGTAGCACCGGCGGAGGCTCAGAGAGTGTCTTGCTTTGCAGCGCACGGAGGGCCCCGTGGCCCCCGAAGGGAGGCACAAGTTGACCAAGTTGCCTTTGGCCGCTGAACTGTGTGTGTAGTAATTGCGCCGAGCAGGCAGTGGGGTAGGTGGCGGATGGTGGACTCGCAGGCTCTTCTCAGCTGCCTGGGACTACGTGCAAAGTCTCCATAGCCTTTGGCCCGAAGTTAATTTCCACTGTTTCCTCTGCAGGGCTTGATAGGCCATGGTGGAGAAGTGTATACTCTCTTGATCCTGCTCTGGCTGTTGTAGTGATAGCCGGCGCTGCACTACTGGCCAGTAAAGCCGCCGCGCCCAGGCAAACAATCACACCATCATCATCAATCCGCATGGATCGCTGGTGCCTACGTACGCGCGACATCTCTTGAGGCGTCTCCGGTCAACCGAGCTCACCAAGAGCCTCTTATTTTTGGCTACCTCTCACTAGCTTAAGCGAATGTCGATCCAAGAAAGCCTGTAAGGAAACGGCCACGATGATTAGCTGGTTATCACTCCCTGACCGTCCCTTAGGAGGGCCTGCCATGCTGAACGAGCTGTGCCCAGCGATCAGCCATGCCGAAGCCGTGACACCCAGGATGGAACCTCTCACTGGTGTGAACGCCAACCACGCAGGGCAACGATGAGATCAACGTGTAACACGCGTGTTTCCCTTGTCCGCGCACCGCACCAGTGCACCAACACTCGTTAATGAAAGCTTCACCCGTGGCCTGTCGGTTCGGTGCTTATGCGGCTCCCGGCGGGAAACAAGGAGCACGTGAGGCTGGGACCCAACGCCACGATCAAGCATCTCCATCCCGTGGCAGCAAGATTTCAGGGTATCCTAAACAGGGACAGATCCTGAGGAGAGTTCGGCCTTACTGAACTAGGTAGCAAAGCACCCCCCCACCCCCCCCCCTCCTGCGATGTTGGGTATGCAACGGCGTCGCACCAACCAAACTGGGCGGCTCGACGACGGCCTGGTGGATAGCAAGCGCCAGTCCAACCCCCCTCCCCTGGCTTCGGTACGTCTTTGGTGTTACGCGTGCACTTCGGCCATGACAGCCAATAGCCGGCGGTGCCCCGGCCGGAGTAATTGCTGTCTTGGAGTCCCGTCTCCGGGCGCGCCTCGACTGCCGGAAGCCCTAACCATCAACCATACCCCTCCTATCCCTACCGTCGTTCCCGGCCTTCATAAGTCTGGCCAGGCGCTGGCGTGCGCTGGAGCATCAAAAAATCCGCGACGCCCCCGTTTTACTCCAGGGAGATTGGCATCGAGGGCCCTGTTTGTGGATACCTCTTTGTTCTGCTCTGGATTCGATATGGGATCGCCGGCAACGAGTGTGGCAGTGCAAATAAGAGAGCCAATGTCCCAAGAGGTTGAGAAGCAGCTCATCGACGAGTCATATTCAGTCTTTAGGGGGAACCTTTTTTTTTTTTTTACAGAACAACCTAGGCATGTAGGAGTTATGCTCTCCAATGTATGTTCTCTCTCTGATCGGCGGGGTTTCATGTGCTTGTTTGAGGTCAATTTCGGCGGGATCTCCCATCTGGGACAAGGACAGGACGGACCAGGCAGGCAAGGAGGAGATATTGAGGACCACGATAGCAACTCATTTCCCTCCCTCTACTCTGCCCCCAGCACCCCCCCATTAGGCCTACGGCGATGTCACTGACCTGAAGCGATTGACTGCTCAAGAGCACCTAGTCCCCCCTTACCCCATCTCTTCTCACGCCCTGATACATGGTAGGGCTCTCTCCAACTCTTGCAACCCCGGCGTTTACTCCACCGGCTCCCAGCCAGGTCCCGACATGCCGAGGTCAAGGACGGGGATGCCCTCTTCTTCGGGAAAGGCTGAAGAGTGAGGGAGCCCGTCAACGAAACCGCGCTGATCATGATCCCGCACTTTCCGCCCTACCGGCCACTGACTACATGCCTGGGAACGCGGCGCCCAGGGTCCGTCTGCCGCTAAGGCGGCGCACTAAACCCTTCACTTGGAACCTAACAACATGCTGTAGGGCCTGCGAGGTGGACTGGCCAGGCAAAGCCCGCAAGCTTTCGCGCTTTCCACGGCGCGGTCGAGGTCCACAGAAGAGGGATGGTTAGGCCGACGAGCTAGGCGGAAATCCGTCTGTCTTCTCCTCTGCCGCTTGCGCTACGCTAAGAACGAACTAGATGTCTTCTGGAAGAACGAGAGAGCTCGTATTACAGCGAAGCTAGCTTCGGTCTCGGGGGCCAGGTTTGAGAATGGCATGGCAATAGTCTCGACTAGCCTAGTTCAAAGGGCTGGCCACAACAAAACAAAACAAAAAGCCGATTCCAAAAGATAGTCATGGTTCACTGATACTACTGCGTGGTAATGCCGCCCTCTTCGGTTCCGCATTACGTGCGCGAGAGGCCCCATCATCACATTACCTTTGATGCAACCTCGGAGCTTCGCGGGAGAGGCTCCATCGCGAACTATGCCTCAAACGTGTTCCATCGCCCGCTGTCAAATCTGCTTTTCCCTCCCAGAACGTCACGTTGATGTCAGGCCTGACAGCCAGCAAGTCGAGCCGCAGAGGTCAACCCTGCGATGTCAGGTCTGCTAAGAGTTTGCCGGACCCGGGGGGTAATATGAGAGAAAACCATGGGAGAGCCCCCCATTATGGAATAGATAGGGGAGGGATGGGGTGCCCAAAAGGCAATTAATCGGTGAAATCTTGACTGGCTCCCAACGGGTTGACGCGCCATTTTTTCAGTTGGTCACCCTGTCCCGGGTTGGCTGCTCTCTCCATCGAAAACCGTTGCCTCTGTCGGGGGATATGAATGGATCATCAAGGGGTCTTGCACTCTTTTTGAGTTTGTGCCCTGCGGACATTGCAGTTGGCCCCCAACGGGAGGTTGGCAAAGCAGATGATTGCTCAGGGGGGGGGGGGGGGGCCAGGGTCACGAGTACGAACCGCCCTACCACGCAGTGTCGCTTCTCGGTAGGGCGAAGAGAATGGGGGAAGCTTGCCCGGAAAAGGCGTTTCATCCTCGTCCGGTATATTTTTCTCACACACGCGATCAGCGGCCCCAGCCAGGCTTACTGTGCAGTAGCTCGCTCCAACTCCAGCTCCGACATGAGGGCGAAGCTCGGCCCTTTTTCAGAGTCGATTCTGGATGATTGTTCGACAGTCTCCACATTCTGCAGTATACCAGAGCCGTCGTTTTCTTCTCCACGAACTTGCAGCGTTCAGGGACAGGGGGAACATCAGCCAAACCGACAACGAGCAAACAAGTGAGCCGAGACTCGGTGTGCGGCGGCGTAAGGTTACCATCTTGCTCTGGATGCCCTACGGTGTGGCATTCGGACCCATCGTCATGGGGTATCGACGACACCTTGCATTATGGAAGGGTTGTTCCTTGGTTGGGATGCCGCTTCAGAAGCCTGCCAAAGTGCGGTGAGGGTGGACAGAGGGGAAAGGCGCTAACCAGCCCTGCGTGGCCTTCGCGATCGCATATATCGCGTGGCCAACGGCAGACGAAGAGACGTGCTGGCAAACGGCAGCGCTTCTCAAGGGCGGTGGCCAGTGTGTTTTTGGGGGCAGGGTTTACGATCAGCACCGCACGGGTCGGGCTATGAGACGAAGTTGAACCTTCACAACACCGAAGCCTTCTGCTTGTCGATAGCCCCCACGACTAGTTCGAGTCTGGCTAGCGTACTGTGGTAGGAATTGTCTCTTATGCTGGCCATTGATATCACCACAGTGCTGAGCTAGATGTTACAATATCCGCGCAGCTCGCTTCCTGCTGGCTATCTTCAAGGGTGATCATAAACATCGTGGATTTTGCAGTAACCGACGGCAATCACGGACAATCTCGCATTTGCATCGCACCTCGTCCCCCTATTATCTCTCGTCTAGATAGGGATTCGCACAGAGGTCCCTGCCAGCACTTAACAGACGGATTCAAGGACTGTGTGCTCGCCAGCCATGAGTCGCCAGGGGTGCATTTAACAACATCGTCTGCGGGACCGACAGGAGGTCAAGCAACGTTGCTCCTCCCTTCGCCTTCATGTCGGGCATGTCGAGCCCCCCAGTCAGGTACCCGCTTCGCCCGCAGGCCGGAGTGCGAGAGAGCCCACCGTCAGTCAATTCATTTCCCCCCTAGTGACGCGAAGCTATCCCCAGACTCCCTTTTCGATTGTTTCCGGGTAAGTGAGGCTGGATTCCGCTCAGTGGCCAGAGCGAAGGCTACCTCCTGGGCTACTGAACCTCATTTGTTGCGAAGGACCCATGTCGGAACAAATTCCGTGTGAAGAAGGGAGTGTGATTGGCTACACACGGGGTCTGGTCTCGAGCTTCTCTCCCCTTTTTTACGTTTTTTCCCTCTTCCCATGTGAATAAACTGTGGGTTGCGCCCAAAGACTACAGGTGTCGTCATTGCGATCGACTCGGGAAACAATGCAAATCGCTATTCAGAAGGGGGGAACTGTCTCGCTTTGTGTCCCCGGAGGAAGGCCGGGAAGTTGGCTGACATCTAACTCTTGCTCGGAATTAACCGAACAGCATGGGAGGGTAGGGTCAATGAGTAAGGCGAGTGCATTTTTTTCTGGGGCAGGTTGCGAAAGAGAGTTGCAACTGTGCTGGATACTTAATACCCCTTTGGGATTTGTTGCTATTCGGGGTATACATTTCCTGCTTTCAATACTTTTGATTTCACGTCAGTGCATACGATGTACACATGCTTTGTCAAGTGTTCGTAAGGGATGCTGGGATGGAGGATGACTTAGTCAGGTAAAATCAAATCATCCCATCAGCAAACTTTTGGGGGATGAATGATGCAAGAGCTTCCTTGAACCATCTCATCTCGCCACGAGGCCATTCAGCCCCGTTCGTGTTTCGGGAGGAGGTGTGTCAAGTCGAATGATTGATTCGTACGTTTTCTCGTTCCCCGGCTCGGACTCTCTCATGTGTGAAATATGTATGCATGTGTGCGTACGTGTGCGCCAGCCATCTTCGAGAAGTTGCTGACACTTGCAACATGCCTGTCATTCAGGTGCCCATGGATATCTGTTGTTGAAAGTCAAGTCATCTACAGGTAGATCGATGCTGCTTACCCACTCGATGTTGTAACCCGCGGTCTTGGCATGGAAATATTTTCGCAACTTTTGATGAGGGACACCGCTGGAATAATCGTTCCCAATGTAACCAAATGGACGATACACTGAGTGTTCCCATCCTTTAGTCCCGCGAATTGATTGTAAGAATGGCGATCACCATCAGACGGGGATCAGGACTGATGTTTTGTCTCAGATATAGTGCAATGTGAAGCAGTAGTGCCGTCTACTAGTATGAATGAAAAAATCCGGGAACCACTGGCTATGACTCTAGCTTGGGTTAACTTGCATGCCCCCTCTCAGCTTCTACTTGCGTCTTTGACATGTTGATCTTCTTCCTGTGCTCATCCCAACATCGTCTTGGAACGAGAGACGTTATGGCCCCGGATGCTAGCAGTAGAAGTAGTGTGACTTGTTTTCGTAGACGGTGGCAAACTGGCTCAACCTTGCCTTACCCCTTAGCTGAGCCAAATCTAATCCTTACCATACTGCCGTACGGCTACCACTATACCCCTAACCCAACGGTATACTAGAAGACAGAGCTACCATACCCTACTCCGCCTTGTTGTCCCATTGGTTGTACTAAAATTTCCCGATGAGGATCACGCAGGCCTGCACCTGGAACCTCTCCGCTGGATTGTGAGGGGGGAGGGTGTGCCTGACTGTGAAAGGGTGATCCGGCTCAACGATTGGCGAACTCGCATGATGTGTGTGTTTGTGTGTGAGAACCTGATCTGGAAAGACAAAGATCCACAATGCCTTTCCACGATCAAAGAGAACCGGGAAATCGATGTCTGGTGATCAATAGCTTGAATGTGGTTGTCAGACCGAGGCGGCGGTAGTCATCACCCAACTATAGGTATGTGCGAAGGGCAGGCTGAAGGTTGGCTATGGCGGTTTTCCCAATCCTAACACTTCCAACGGGTGATGAGAGGCGAGGACACGATCCCAGAACTCCTGGGCACTCCGCAACTGAAGATCTATTGTTGGTTCTACGCCCCCTCTTGCGGGGTGGTGAGAGATGATACCAGACGAAAAGATGGGAAAAGTGGCGGAACTCCGACTTGATATCGAATCTTGTGGACGCCAGACTATTACGAGGCCAGACTCGGGCGATTATTCATATCTACCAGGTAAGTGATGTTCTTGAAAGCCGCGGCAGGCTCACATGCCGACCGAAGAAATGAGAAACCAAAAAATTCGATCTCGCGGAGTTCCGAAGCCAAAACGTTGCTTACTACGTGTCTTGCGTGAACGGAAGAGACTGCCAGGCCGTGTTGGAAAGAGGTTCTGGAGTAATCGTAACCTGTCGGATTGTGAACACTCCAGGCACGAACTTAGATCGTTCCTTCAGGAAATTGTTGCCATGCTTTGGCGGAACGTAAGCTAGGGATAGGCTGGCAGCGCCTATCTGGTGTATTAGTCACGCATGCCGTGAGGTATAAGATCGGTCGATCTCGGAGAGTTGCTCAGTCAGCCCTCCCGCTGTATTACAGCGCCGCGGTCGGGTGAGCTGTGCGTTTCGTAGGAGTTGCGTCGATCTTGGCTTCACGTGGTAGATCGTGGTTTTGACGGATGTAAGTTCGCAGCGGAGCGCCGAGTCGCGTTGGAGTGTGATGCTCAAGGGCTGTGGATGGATGGAGGGTAGGGTGAGTTGAGGTTGCAGAAAGAGCGGACTCGAGGCTTGCAGGTAGGGAAAAGGTGGTGTTGCTGGAGCTGTCAGCCTAGCTTTGCGTGCCACGAGATGTCGTATGCCATCCAATACGACTTCGTGATTCGGTCAGCATTATGTCAGACTGCCGCCCGGAACTTACGCTTGCTTCGCAGGAGGTGCCCTGTCGATCGACTCTATTTCCAACGCACTAGTCAGACTGGGCGATTGATGAGACTACCGTATCATGCCGAAGTCCTTGGCATGGTTCGTGGGTGACACGATGCCATATTCAGGCCTTAGGGTACGTCGTTGTTGTCGTTTCGTGGACTCTGAGATTAATATGGTGGTGAGACGGTCCGTAAATGCCGTATGCTGGATCACGGTCGGGGAAATGGGGTCGGGGTGTGATCGGGGCCTACCGACATAGCATATGGGCGAGTTCCCGAGCGATCCGGCATGATGAGAAATCGATTTGGCTACTTGGAGCATTGTGCAATGTTTGTTTTGAAGAGGTAATAACCGTCTTCGCTTTGGCGTCTGGTGTACAACTTAAGCAACCCATTCAAGCCGAGGACAAGATGTGAAGGTGACCCATCCGGAGCGGCGTAGCGGAGTCATATGTCCTTGGCGTCGAGGTGCGCAGCCCTCCGCATCGCATTCGACTTCGCCCAAGGCGTTTTGGGGACCGGTATTTAAGTGGCCGCCGAAACCGACGCCGAAACCGAGCCCGAGTGGGACGTAGTCCAGCTCCGAACGTTCCTTGTTGTACGAATTCAGCGAATGGTTGACACCTGGCCACTAGTGCAGTGCTGGGAAACGACTACCGACCAGCATGCCAGTAGTTGGGTTTAGCATGCGCTCAAGATATTGCTCCATAGGAGAGGCTGCGAAGTGCAACGATGGTTAGCTTCATGGACTAGACGCCAGAGGTTGATGATGACTTTACATGACAGAGATCCCCTCTTTTGTCTTGAGGTTGCAGTGTAATGAAGGGGCTCAGAAGCTAAGCGATGCTCTGCTTAGCTCTGTACGGTCACACTCGGATTCAATTTACCTCCTCCTTTACGTCATGAAGAGAACAAAAGCTAACGAACGCTCATCATTTCCGATGGCTTCGGAGACCGGAGAATTAGAAATGAGAAAGCGGTTGTCTTGTCGATCATTCGAAACGCCCAAGTGAATCTAAAACGATGGCAGTGATTGGCTTGGAATACGTGGAATAAGTTGGCGAGTCCAGAAGCTGAGATCTGCTCTCAAAGAGTGTTTCCAACACTGTCTTAAGGAGCACGTTATCAGACGAACGTTACACATCGATAATGATTTGGACGTAGAGACCCTCTTATGTGTGATAGCAAGAACCAATACCTTGGCTCTTACAAAAAGGCAATGTCATTATTCCGCGTATTTGGACTATATACGGGGTGGTTTGTGATACGCGACAGCCGCCGTGATGTAACATAGGTCATTTCCGCGTATAGATAATGAGAGGTGGCTTGGCGATGCCGTGATTCGCATGTGTCTCACTGGGAATAGCTACGCGTATGCCTGTAACTACCCACCTCCTCCACAAAGACAACAATGCGAAATGTTAACCATACAATATCTGATTGGTCTTCGTCGTCTCCTTCGAGAGGTTGATGGGAGCTTGGAGCAAGACCAGGATGCTCGGACGGGACGATCAGCAGAAATCAACACATTTGCATTGCTTCCAATCAGGGAGACACGATGGCGGGGAGAAGGGGTTGTTGGTGGCAACGGTAGCGCATAACGAAACAGAGTAAAGCGAGGAGAAATCAACCTATGAGCGAGGAGCTCTCGGTGTTGTTGAACATAAATATGAGACCTTGCGTGGTCCTCGTCGAAAGAAACGCTGGCAGATTGCAATCATCCAATTTTTCATCCGTTTCTCAACCTCTCAATTTGGCGCCTACCTAGAAGCAGACAAAAAATGATCCATATCATCACTTTCGCAGCGTTGGCCTCCGGCCTGGCGTCGGCCAACCCTCTCTTGGCTAAAGCTCATATGCCCAATTCTTACATTCGGAGAGTCTCTCCTAATGAATGGGCCCCTGCTGGGCCAGATGAGTGTACGTAGAAATCATTTCTCTCACTTCTTCCAATATCTGACCTCTAAAGTTCGGGGTCCTTGCCCCATGATGAACACATTGGCAAACCACGGCTTTCTCCCTCACGATGGCCGAAACCTTACTCAAGAAAATGTCGTGAAGGGCTTGCAAGACGGTCTCAACTTCGATATATCTCTGGGAGAACTAATGTTCAGGATGGCCATTGTTGCCAACCCGGAGCCGAACGCCACATTTTTCACATTGTAAGATATAATATGTCTCATGATTATGCGGATACAGAGTGTTGACTATTGTTATTCAGGGATCATCTCAACGCCCACAACGTCTTGGAGCACGACGCAAGTTTGAGGTTAGTTTGTCTAACACTTTACCGCTCAAAAACCTGCATTCATGCTCAATTGATTCGCAGTCGCACAGATGCTTTCTTTGGAAGTAATCACATCTTCAACCAAACTATATTTGATGAGTCACGAGCCTACTGGACCAAAGATGTTCTTGACGCGGATCAGCTGGCCAACAGCAAGATCGCCCGCCAAATCAACTCCAAAGCTTTCAATCCCAACTATACCTTCACTGCATCCGTGGAGAACTTCAGTCTCGGGGAGGTTGCTGCTCCAATCATTGCGTTTGGGGATATCAGCAGTAGCACCGTCAACAGGACCTTGGTCGAGTATTTCTTCTGTAAGTTCTGGAAACTCGAAGTCGTTCTGTCAAACTCGGTTTAATGTTATGTTGTAGTGAATGAGCGCCTTCCTACTGAGTTGGGATGGGTAAAAAAAGAGAACCCTATCGACCAAGAGGATATCCTTAGTGTGGTTCAAATGATAAGTAAGGCAACTAGCCTTATAACTGATGGCGAGAATGCACCACATGCTCGCTTAGTCCGAGACTTGCATACAGGCTTCAACCTCTTGGCTCAAAAGGAGAACTGAAGGGGTACAATTAGCACCACTAAACATGATCTAAGCTCAAGTATCATTCAGCTTTGCCTTTGAAGCACACTATATCTTTACAATGAAGAGGGAGATAGTACACAAGAACAGTCCATAGTAGCCACGGAAATCGGTATTCAGCTTGACTAAGGACATTACCACATCATCAAACAAAAAAGGATTTCCAAAGTGAGGTCTTAAACGCGTGAGGACGAGTCTAGTTCTTGTACTGTGCAACTAGTTCGCTTCTGCTTGGAGCCGTGTAATATCCGAGCTCGACGTGATGCTTGCTGTTGAAGTTAATTCGGGATGATCACGACCTCCTGATCAATCGATAGCTTTCTTCCATTTATAGCAGCCTAGTTGGTGACACATACGGTTTCATTGCCGTGTTTTGGGACAATAACATTATGGGCGTTGTTGGTAGAGACGGTAATGGCCAGGTAAGGGCATAGACATTCAGCTTCGTAAGACCAATGGCATAGATGACAAGGACTTCAAGTACTACTTTTTTTAATAAGTTTATTTTATCAAAAGGGCAATTGCAGTTGAGAAGAGATCTTAACTTCTAAGATCATATTCTTTACATTTAATATAGTTTCCATCAACTGTTCACCCCTTAACTAGTATGAAGTCAGAAGTTTGAGAGTTGAGATTAATTACAAACCTTCTGCTTAACAGTTTTATTTCTGCTGCAGATAAACACGCTAGACATTATCCAGAGCTTATGTCCCATCTCAGAGGAGGTTAGCTTGGCAGGGCGAAATAAGTAGAGTGTGGAGAGGGGCTTAGATTCATGGTAGTGAGCGTCTTGCTTAGCCATAGTTGAAGCCGATAAACAAGACAAGTTCTAAACACACCGGAAGCCTTCTAGCTGTATTGGCAGATCTAAGGGCTAGACTTATCGTACACTTAACACCTGATGGACAGTAAGATCATTAGACCAATGCAATCCAAGAGCCACCGAGTGAACCGCGGCGTGATTATCAGAGAGCTGCAAAAGTCAACATTACTATTCCCCAGCATGGTTTCTTGTACTTGAATGCGACATCTTTAGTCAATGTCTATCGGTCTTGGGCCTACGCCCAAAGTCGGCTCCTAGTGTTGATCCGCTCTTGGCATATGGGTCCTGGCCCATGGTCGGCTTACTTGTCGTATATGGCCTTCCCTGTACTCAGATAACCTTTCTTAGATTCTTCAATTAGTTGCATCTACATATTAGACTATCGTATTTTGTAGATGCAACACCCTATGCTGTTGGTGTCTCGACGTTACGCGCGGTCACCTTGTCTCTATCTTGTGGTGCCGTAACTCACGAAGTCTCTTCGGCGAATGCTAGAACCTCCTCCTAACCAACATTCTTACACGCACTTTACCACAGTAGCCAAGAATCTAGTCGCACCACGAAGACACCGAATCAGGATCGGCGTAGCAGGTGAGAGCGTTGTTGACCGCACACGGAAAACCGTTTTGAGCCTCTACAACCGGTAGCATAGTCAGTGATAAATGGCCGCATTTTGAAACAAGATTGACACTTACGGTTCTTGCACATAGTCTCCATTGTATCTCCATCAATAACATTGCCACCAGGACCAACAGAGGTGCACTGTGCTCAATGTAAGCCTACCATCCCACGACAAACGCTAAAGCTATGTCACTCAAGAAAACAGCAACTCACCCGTCCGCTCGGCGTGTCGTATCTCACGTGGTTTACGCTGTCAGGCCACTGATGAAATGGTGATAAGTAAAACTGGAAGCATCTGCCATCACGAGAGGGAAAGTTTCGTACCGTTGCATCAATGTACTGATTGTACGCATCGCATGCTTTGGTAGTGATGCGCCATATGTAGCTTCCGCCGTTGTGACATGTGCAAGAATAGTGCCATCTGGCATCGCTTGGAGGGTATAATGTCAGTTTCCAACTATAAAGTGCCACATGTGTCTAGTTGGACGCTTTCCGAACAGATCTGTTTGCAATAACAGCGACGGAGACTGAGAATGTACCAACTTACACGGAAAAGGTAAGGAATGCGACAGCCGCCAAAGCGGAAAGTTGGAACCGCATTTTTTGCACAACGAATGAAGGATTGAGAAGAAACGGGCTATTTAACAGATAAGTGTTTGTTGAGAAAGCTTGGCAATGAAAATGCTCATGGGCATCTGTCGATGCAGATTTGGCACGTATTTAATGAATGACTGTGAAGGGCCATTCGTGGGATCTGACTCGTATATTCTGGTGGCAGACTATGGAGAACGAAATCGCCCGGAAAGTGACATTCAGGTAACGTAGGCTGTCAAACTCATAAACCCATATCGGCTGTTTGTTTACTTGACTCGAGTTGACTTCTGCCGCATAAGCAGCAGATAGGATGCTAAACCCGCGGACACGCGAAATTGTCGATCGTCCTTCATGAGTGACTCCGCACATGTATTCACCCAGGTAGTACCCACTCCTGATATTAGTTAAGTCATAGACCACTATACTCTCAACATAAACAACCGTCATTTCTGTTGAAGACCCAGAAATATCAAGGAAACTGCCGTGACCGCTGATTGCTAGCCGAGGGCAATTGACTTGCTGTTGGATCGAGTACCTGAATATATAGGACCTACGTATATCTCAATAAATATTCCAAAGATCTCTAGCCTTTGTATGATTTAGTGGTAGTCCCAACAGAGCCGAACGATAAACTGTCTATGCAACAGAAAGAACTTCAAATCAAACTAAAGCACGTGCGCTGTGCTCTAGTCGATGTCCCGTGTGATATTTTGATCAACATCTCCCTGAAAACTGTCTATGGCGGTGAGCTCTCCGTCACCTATTCATCTGTATATGAGAGCTACAGCAAATGAAAAGGCGGTAACCAGGTGCGCTATAGGTTCTAAGAACCCACATGATTACATATACTAGTAATTACATGGAACGCAGTAGAAGTACCTGAGTAGTGTTGAGATATGCTACGCGTGATTAGTGGAATTATATTAAACTATGTGGAGTCTAGTAGCCGGTAGCCGGTAGCTGTGTGGGATGTCGTAAATCATCTATCTCTCTTGTTGTATGAACCCTCCCTAAAAGACTAAGCTCTAATTCGCCCCTTGCACACGTGCTCCCTTGTAGCAGAATCACGTTGTTCGTCTTACCTTTATCTGAAGTCGGGCCATGACTCTGACAATACGGTTATACAATAGCGCAATTTGATCTGGAGAAGCATGTGGAGAGCTTCGGGTGTTATCTTCGAAGCTGTCACCACAATGCCTCCGCTTGCATGACTTGTGTTTGGGGCCGACTGACTCCGTATCATATCATGGGTGAGAGACTTCGAAATTGCACCATACCGAATGGGCAACTGGATCAACAGTTCAACCATTGGAACTGATGGGACCAGAACTCGCGTGCTTGCTGTGAACGGAACATAGAGCAGAGGAACACGTTAGAAGGATAACAGCTATCAATTGGAAGAGTATCCCAACAGTACAAATACAATCCGGAAGCCTTCCCAAAGTCAGAATTTTCATCAACAATTCAAACTAGCTCAGTATCATTACTCCTGCTTGAGCCCTTTCTCAAAAAACATTCTTAAGTGTACGTTTCGGAAACATGATTTTTACACTACCTTTCGTCCTATTCGCGCTTGCTACGGCAGCCCCAATCAACGGGACATCTCACACCAGCGCCGAGAGCCTGTTGTCTTCCATTTCATCTTTGGATCTTGACCATGACGATGTCATTCTCTATGGAGTCAATGGCCAGTACAAGGTCATCAAGGACGCAGAATTCCAAACCCTCACTTCCGCGGGTGTCCTAACATACGGCGGCAATGACAAGGTCGAGACACGCCACCTGTTGGACTCCTCTGCGTTGGTCAAGGCCCGCGACTGCGATGGAAGCAATGCTGAGTTTGAGATCACCAGCACGGCCGACTTCCTCGACTGGGACGTCCAGATCTCGCCAGTCATCGGCGCTCAGCAGGCTCCTGTGACCATTGCGGTTGCGCGCGGCTACTCCCTGGCAAATTCAGTTACTGTTGGAGGAACTGCCGGCATCTCTGCTGAGGGCATCTCCATCGGTCTCAAAATCGATTACCAACAGACATGGACTACTACCGATACGACCACCATCACCTATACCGTACCTACGGGCCAGTATGGTGTCATCATCAGCCAGCCCTGGACTCACCGAATTTACGGCAATGTTTACACCTCGTGTAGTACGGATCCTGGGGCCAAGTCGACGTTTATGGGCAGCAGCCATACGAGCCAAACATACGGTAGCATGGACTGGGTGACGGGAGTGTTCCGTCTCTGCGCGAGCAAAAACTACCCTATTCCTTACTGCAATGGACAGGGATCTCACCACTGAGAGTGGTTAGGCTATTTGACGACATTGCCGCTTCAATGACCGCTTGGGCCCTGGTCTTCAAAGCAAAGGTGGAGGAGCATTTCTTTTGGTTGACGTACTGGAGACCTACTATTAGAGATCAAGGCTCACATGGCCTCCGACGATGTTGGTTGTTGCCCACATGGCCTTGGCATAAATTGGGTAGAGGATCGACGGCTCTACATATGAGGACCAATAGAAAGCCTTGCTAAAGAGTGTCGGTCTCTCTTGTTCATATCGGAAGACAGCTAGTTCGACAACATACAATGTGGATTGTAAGGTACATGACTCAACATAATCTATTTCAAGTGGGGGATTGGGGGGATTTCGTAATAGTTCATCTAAAAAAGGTGCGATCCTAGTCGTACATTTGTAAAGCTTTTCCGAATATACTTAGCCACAA
This sequence comes from Colletotrichum spaethianum, assembly GCF_022836535.1. Classification (NCBI taxonomy): domain Eukaryota; kingdom Fungi; phylum Ascomycota; class Sordariomycetes; order Glomerellales; family Glomerellaceae; genus Colletotrichum; species Colletotrichum spaethianum. The sequence goes on along the minus strand of NW_026054811.1, from coordinate 4,531 downwards.
GTGGCCTTGGATCTTGAGATGTCAGGATCATACATTGCTCCGTTGAAACGTCGTTGATCTCTGTGCACAAAATCACCGGACGAGCCCACAAGTCAACAAAAGCAACCTCCTCTGATGCCCTAATGAATTATGCGACGACGGATAGATGAATGTGCAGAAGAGGCCGTCATGCTACTCTGGATGCCAATTACTTCGTTTGATATCTTCCCACGATACTAGAGAGAGTGTTTGGCATAACTGTTGTAACTTTCTCAAGTCCATTTATACTTTTACGGAGTTATATGTCAGTGTGAATCATAGGGCTTTCGCCACAGTTGAGATCAAATTGCTTATTGGAACGGGGCAGGGTTTCCTGCTCCCATTAAGGTTGTCTTTGCGTTTGGGTTTCTTTGATTTCTTAGGTAAGCAGGATCTAATCAGGGGTATAGAAATCTCTTATGACATAGAGGGACTTAGATCAGACACCAACAGACAACACACACTCATCGGACTTTTCTGTGCCCAAGGGAGGATCCTTTCTGTCTTTCGTGATAACCGCTACCCTAATTATTTCTATGCAAGAACTTTGAGAGTCTCTACTTTATCCATCGCGCTGCAGCCAAGCCTGATCAGGGCAGATTTAACCTAATCAGGACAGCTGATTCGCGACAGACTAAAGGCATCTTGCGTAGTTATAAGGGGCGGTTGTGCTTGTTCACTGCACCGCGCCGCTCTCTATAGACCTGATCACCCTGCACACTTCCATTATCTAATTACCTCGACGAGTTTCTCACGATGCACGATACCTGTCCAGCTCTTGAGATATTAGCGATCGAGAAGTTGGCATCGATCAAATTATGGGACAATGACCAGAACTGTCGTTGGTAAATAGGAAGGACGTCGTCATGGATAAGCCCGGACCGGGGCGGACCAACCCGGACCCGGCACAACCGCGGGTCCCCTCATTAACCCCAAGCCTCCGGTCCAGCCGACGCCGTTCTCGAACCGCGCTGCCTCCGGTGTCACCTTGCGGACGCTCCTCCAGACTTCAACGAATCCCATTACGCAGAAACAATTGCCAAGGAGGCGCTAAAGTAAGATTGCCTGCAATTTATCCATCATCTTAACCCCCTCACAGATCCATGCGTAACCTCGTTTCCCGGCTGCAACGTTGATCGCCGCCCCTCAATTGGTGGGAAGTCTCTTTCTCAATCTGCAGACTGCTACAGCAGCACCAGAGTTGCAAGATCCAAAGGCCCAACTCAACAGGACCCAGCCTCTGGACCGAGGCGCATGTCTACACGACTGTAATCCCTCCCACGGAACGCCATTTACAGACTGTCCAAATTGCGTGATGCAGGGCCGAGGAAGCGCCTTGAAATAAGCATTTCGGATGTCACCCGGAATAGGTGGGCCTACAACGGCTGAGAGTTCTGTTCAGAGGTCGTTTAGATTAATCACACCTTTTGCTTCTGGATGGCAACATTGGCGCGAGCTGGCAGCGAGTTGCCCCTCTCAGTCTAGTTCGTGCGTCTGTCAACCTCCCGGGTCTCCACTGCCGTGGGACCCCCGGACTCGGGCATCTCGGTGTAGCATCAACCCGCTCGACGATGCAAAGTTAGTGATGCGCTTGTAGGGAACACTTCGCTGGCAAATTCATATAAAAATACCAACAATCCACTCGACGTTTGAAATGTAACCTCTGCTGCCCCCATTGCCTCTTGACGCAAGAGAGTCGCGCCCGGGTCCCGTCAATTAACACCCTCCCCTAACCCCATCCCCCTGAGACCTCGCAAGATGCGGTCCTTCATCCCCGCCCTCGCACTCGCGGCCTCGACAATGGCGGCAGAAACCCTTCTCTACAGCAACCCCCTCAACTCGACCTCGGACGTCGCAACCTGGGTCGCCGAGGGCCCCTCAACGTCACCGCCGTCGACTCAACCATTGAGCTCTCGGGCGCCGGCAACGAGGCCGACTACTTCGTCTACTGGGTGCCCGAGGTGTTCCCCGACGGCATCCGCATCACGTGGGAGTTCTCTCCGCGCAACGAGCCGGGCCTGGCCATGTTCTTCTTCGGCGCCGCCTCCGCCGCCGATGACGGCAAGGGCTCCATCTTCGACCCGTCCCTCAAGCCGCGCAACGGCAGCTACCCGCAGTACCACTCCTCCGACATCCGCACGCTGCACGCGTCCTACTTCCGGAGGCGCTGGCCTGAGGAGAGGGCCTTCCACCTCGCCAACCTGCGCAAGTCGCCCGGGTTCCACCTCGTCGCCCAGGGCGCGGATCCGCTGCCGCCCGTGCCCGATGCCGCCGGGGCGTTTTACAAGATCGAGGTCATCAAGGACAAGCGCGAGGTCAAGTTCCTCATCAACGATTTGCCCATCTTTGAGTTTTACGACGACAAGTCCACGGGCCCCGTCATTCGGGACGGGAGGATCGGGTTCAGGCAGATGCAGCCGCTCGTTGCGCGGTACCGCAACCTGCAGGTGTGGAAGCTCTAATCGATTGGCCGGACGAAATGCGCGAAAGGGGTTGGCGGTATAATAGTCTAATAGAGTCCTTGCATGGCTCGTCCCTTGCCCTCATGTCCCAAAGACCTTAATCATCGTGCTCCTGGACCCCGTTTTGTAGCCTGGACCTCCATCTTATGGGCCGACCCAAGTCCGCAGACAACCTAGGAATCACCTCATCCGCAACAGACCCCTCGTCCCCAAGCTTGTCCAACTCCTCAATCAAGTCCGCCACGTCCGGCGGCGGCGCCGTCTCGAACACGGCCTGGATATCGCCGTGCGGCGAGAAGCCCGAGAACTTCCAACTCAACAATGAAGAGCCCGTCTTGGCCCTCGACCGCCGCGAGAACTGGCGCCTCTCGTAGAGGCTGATGAGCAGCAGCGTCGGCAGGTTCAGCGCGCGGATGAGGGCGACGTTGACCCGGTGGAACGTCTCGGGCGAGACCAGGAACCGCAGCGGCAGCAGCGTCACAAGGGCAAAGATGTTGAAGGGCGGCGGGTAGGCAAAGATGGCGTCGCTCTTTACGCCCTCGAAGGTCAGGACGGCGCGGCGGAACTGCACCTCGGCGGTCTCGTCGGCGATGATCTTGGAAAAGGTGTTTGTGAGCATGGCCACGAGGATGGTCAGGAACAGCGTGTTGCCGAGGAACGCGAAGCCGATCATGAGGGCGGGGCCCAGAACAATGTGGAACTGCACCGACTCCTCGATGCCCGTGCCGTCGAGCCCGAACCAGATCCAGAGCATCCACTTGCAGATTGTGAACCACGAGGGCGTCTCGTTGAAGTTGTCGTTGGAGTCGATGAGCCACTGCAGCGCCAGCAGGAAGCCCATGAAGCACCAGCACGCGAGGAACGACAGCAGCAAAAAGTCCTTCATCATGGCGTGCAGGGAGATGAGCACAATGTTGTCCGGGGCGATGTTGAAGGCGATGCGGGTCAGCAGGATGGGCGCCGCGAGCGGGAGGATGTGCAGGCCGTGGCCGTCCGGGAAGTGGCCGGCGCCGACGTCGTAGATGCGCGCGACCACGTAGGCGCCGTAGATGACGGAGAAGGTGACGTCGAGCCAGGACCACAGGTTCTGCGCGTGCACCTCCCAGCCGTGCTCGATGATGGCGGCGAACTCGTCGAGCACCCAGCCGGCGGCGTAGATGCAAAACAGGAACTCAAAGATCTCGTTGCTGCTCCGGCGGTAGAGCATGGCGAGGAAGTAGAGGACCATCAGTACCAGGAACTGCACGAACTCAATGAAGTTGCGGGAGCGCGGGACGATGAGGCGGTAGTGGTTCAGGATGGGCGCCTTGCGCGGGTCGTAAAGGGAAATGGGGTGGTACTTGTAGTGGTCCGGGAGGATGTCGACGAAGGACAAGGGGGTGTAGATGACGCGCCCCTCGTAGACGGCGTTGACGACGCGCTGGCAGCCGGGGGAGCTGATGAAGGTCTTGCTCTCGGACAGGATGGCGAGCTCGAGGGCCGTGAGCTTGCGCTCGAGGCCGCCGCGCTCCTGGACGGCCCACTGGCGGCGGCCCTCGAACTCAACGGCCTCCGGGGCGCCGTCGAAGGGGTCGAAGCCGCCGACGAGGATGTGCGAGAGGAAGAGCAGGCCCTGGGAGCCCGGGTTGGCTTCGTGGAAACGGCGGAGGACGCGGATGGCGACCAGCTCGCAGAGCGTCGCGCGGGCGATGTTGACAGGCTGGTGGACGGAGGTGGCTTGCTGGCGGAGGAAGTAGAGGCGGTTGGCCAGCAAGCAGTAAACTGAAGGGAGCATCAGAGCTGGTGGTGTTGGCTCAAAAAGGGATCCGACGTACCGGTGGTGATGTCCTTTGGGTGAAACAGACGTTCGACAAGAGGCCTCACTATGAGCACGTTCATCCTAGGGTCGCTCAACTGATCGAGCGTGTAGGGGTCGTCTGAGGGGGTAGTTAGTTGTGAACCCTATGAGATGGCTTCTGAGGCTCTCACCTATGCTTGCAACGATGAGCCGGCGCACACTACCTCAACAGTCAGCTTAGCGCCCATCACCAACGACACCTCGGGAGCAGAAT